>NC_136972.1:8199093-8264093 GCF_032717465.1 Coenobita brevimanus | reverse complement strand
AAATGCGAAGGACCCCTGTCTTTCAGACCTGGTGATTGGATTATGAGTTTACATTGTCAAAAATATACTTTCTAATAATAAAGAGACTATACTTACTCACAAACCTAATAGGTCATAATTTGGTTATGCATACATCAAACATTCATTAAAAGAGATTTGTGCCCAAATACTTTGTGATCAGAATGATACTTTGAGGAAGCATTTATCTTTAAAAATAACCTGTTTTGTTTGGAAGAGGAAATGGACTTTGGGAATTCAGTCGTTAGAGTTATCTGATAATGAACTTTTCCGTCGTTACTGTGCCTGTACACCTATTTCTGGGACTGTGTGTGTGTGGAGAGAGAGAGAGAGAGAGAGAGAGAGAGAGAGAGAGAGAGAGAAATCTATGTGATGCAAGTTGTGAAATTTTCAGTTATATCGGTTCAGCCAATATGAGGTATTAACACATTCCAACTTTAAAGTACCAACAAAGTACTGTATCTGTCTGAACACGAGTGTCTATGATATTTCATTTACAAGTGCATCAGACTTCGGTAAATATTGATCATACATCAGTGCGTAGTTGATGACAAAAGTAAAGCTCAAAATTATCAGTATCTGAAACACACCTAACAGTAGGACGTGGTGGGCTCCCTGCGTGAGACCTTCCTTCTGCAATTCCTTCACACAGTGACTGTGTACATATACAGAAATACAGTATCTTACCAGATAAGAAATACGTTAATCATATAATTAATAGAATATAAAATATAAGAGAATTACTACATGTGCCTCATTGCAATAAGGTGCACGCATAATGATGTTTAATAGTACTATAAATGTGTCATACATCTGGATTTTCAAACTGTGTGTATGTTTGAGGCTGAAGTGATTTTTGACAATATTTTTGTTTTTACTAATTGGACAGAGTTTCTCCAATTCTCCAAAAATTTATTTTTATTGGAATACAGTTTACCAGGTATAATATATTATTTAATGATATTGGCTTATGGGAGGTGATGAAGTAGGAGATGAGCTAGTATATATTACTGAGCATCTTCATCAATATAATGACACTACATTCAGGCTGAATTTAGTGTCACGCATAACAAATGAGAAAATCTATGGTCAACTGAATGATTTTTTTTTTAATGGCGGTTGGGGGGGGGGCAGAAATTTTTGTCAGTCTGACTCTACCTTAATTAATGAGGTGATACATCATCTTCACACACAAGATTAGACCCATTTACAAACTTACTGGATTGATCACTGTATCAGTTGGTTAACCAGTCAGTACATTTCAGCTTGCATTTTGTTTGGCCACATCATAATAAAAAATAAAAAAAATAGTTCTTCTGTAAAAGCAAAATTTAGTACTGTGTACTACAGTTTATTTACATCCAGTCATAATTTCAGTGACAGCATAATGACAGTACCGTAAATTCCAGGCAGAGGAACAGTGCAAAGTACTAAATGATTTATTTGAAAAACAAATCAGGGTAATTATTGGTGGTAGTGACTTGAAACCCACTGATGAATCAAATACCAATGCGGCATGAGAAGTACCGTATTGGAATTACTACCTAACAAAAAAAAAAACCTTGTGCATTCAAATTATTATTATAATGTTTATACAAATGGTGGAACAGTGACAAAAAATATCTTTAACAAGAATTTGGCTTCTAAGAATTATCACATATTCAGTAATACCTTTAGCAGCAGCTAAAGATATTACTGAAGAAAATCATGTCCTGTCTACAAACTGTTAACATACTCCTAATTCACAGATTACCGCGATTCAGCACTATAATAAGATGTGTAGATAAGTGCCGCACTTCTAAATCCTAGATAAGCACTTTCGACTCTAAATAATGCTGTAGAGTATACATGGATTCATTCATTCATATAGCAATTACATTCCATGACAGTTTTCTGTGTTGCATAGTGGCCATCCACACCTTAAGCAGCCAGATTAGGCTGAAGGAATTGCTGAATGGGAGGGGGGTGGCAAAGTCTCTGATATCCTAATCTTTGACAGAACAGAGATCATTGTCGTAGCCTATACAATAACAGTTAAGCTGCTGTTTTCTTTCTATTGTACTTCTTTGTACTCTATTATTTGAAGAAGTGATGAGGGGGAGATTTTACTTAGTTTTTCTATCTTCCTTCTATTTTTGAGTTCTACCTACCTTATTTTCAATGAGAAAACGTGATGGTCATGATGACTGCTTCATGAAACGTACGCTCACTCGTCTTGGTTGAACAGGTTTGGATTAAAAGGAAATGTCTGACACTATGCAACGTACACTCGGAAACCAGTCTCTAGCCCACCCGGTTCGGGACTGGAGTCTAGGACCAGGTCCTTTCTGGATGGGTTGTACATTCTGTCACTGGGTAACACGCGCACGTACACACGTGTTATGAACCAATCGAGGCTTGACTCTAAGTCTGTCACGCATAATTTGTCTTGCAAAAGATAATAATATTATGGATGTATACATAATACGGTACGTATCTATTTATTGCATTTTATTCCCTGTAATATCTTTCACGTAAGAAGCCCAGAGCTTTTAAGAATTCAGGAATCAAATGAATCATCTCCAGACCACCCAGTGAATCCAAATAACGGTTTCAGCATGTGTGTGTGGGTGGGTGGGTGTGTGTGTGTGTGGGTGGGTGGGTGAGTGGGTGGGTGGGTACAGGGGAGACGAGAGTTCTCTTACCCTTACAATGTCATTGTGTGTGTTTGGGGAGGGGGGCGGCAAGAGGAGAGCTATCATACTCTTATAACGTCATTTTGTGTGTGTGTGTGTGTGTGTGTGTGTGTGTGTGTGTGTGTGTGTGTGTGTGTGTGTGTGTGTGTGTGTGTAAAGGCGAGACGAGATTTCTTTTACCTTTATAATGTCATTGTGTGTTTGTATGTGTGTGGAGGTGGATGGGGGGACGGCAGGCGAGACGAGAACTCTCATACTCTTATAACGTCAGTGTGTGTGTGTGTGTGTGTGTGTGTGTGTGTGTGTGTGTGTGTGTGTGTGTGTGTGTGTGTGTGTGTGATAACATCAAGCTTCATCCTCAGCAATTGTTTAATGAAAATAATTCACCATTTACCGTCGGAGACGGCTAGCCCTCTCGTCTTTGTCATCATCGTTCCGAGGCACATAGTTTCCCTCACAACCATGATTCATCGTTATTCAAAGAAATAGGGTTAATAATTCCCTTTGACCACCCGTATCCGCTCTGAAACGGCAGGCCTTCTACCAACGACGTCAGGTTCATTTGTATGGCGTTGCATCAGATCTTCATGTCGTAACTCCAGAGTGCGGGAGTTTTCCCTCACGTCCAGGTGGTATGACGATACTGTATTTTAAAAGGTATGGAATAATAAACAGAATGATATTATTTACTGTCACCTATGTATCCACGCTTTGACCAGACACCAATGTATAAAGCTTAAAGAGCATAACATCACACAGATATCAGAGCTTCGAAGGACTCATAATGTGTGTGTTTACGAGCGTGTATAGCCCAGTAATAGTCTGAGAGGGCCGCCGCCCAGAAAGGACCCGGTCCTAATCTCCGGTCTCGACCCTGGTGGGCTAGTGATTGTGGTTTCCGACTGTATATGTCTTCTGAACTCCACAAAGAAACGTTGATCAATAGCTTCGCGTAGGACGGTCTGAAATACACTTTTTTTTAGACCCCATCCCTTTCCCAGAGTTTCCAGTGATTCAGTATCGATGACACAGAGGTTTGACGTCCATTTCTCCGGCCACTCTGATGATGCTTTCTTCTCTCTTTGTAATTTATTCTTCCTACCCGCTCCATTTGTAGTAGTGAGAAATAGACTGATGATGATGATGATGATGATCCCTTTCAATCCTACTCAAAAGCACAGTGGTAAGTGATAGTGTTTCTAACAAATTCACCACAAGGAAACGCCTCCGAGTGGAATAAAAGCGTCAGGCGTGAGCAGGAATAAATCGTTTGACGCTGGCCCAGAAATAAATCATCTGGTATTACCCCAAAATATAATGTATGGAGTTAACCAGTATTAAATAATTTAGAATTAATCAAAATTAAATTTCTTGATGTTAACCAAAACTTTTAGAGTCTGGGTTAATCAATATCGAACTGAGTATCGTTAGCCAGAATATGATTACAAAGTGTTGCTTGTGCTGGGGAGGATGAGATGAAAAACCCGAGCCTTAACATAGTTTGCAGAACACGGTCTAAGTTCCTGTTGTTACTATGCCGAGAGAGAGAGAGAGAGACTGGAACATGTGAGAAACAACCTACTGTAGGTCTGGAGGTAGAATCTGGATGGACGGGATAATTCATGGACTCAGAAATAAAAACATTTTGACATTATCCTCCTTAACTTCTTGCTTATCGTTTTCGTTTCGTCGTTGTGATCATCCATATCCTGGATGAGGGATAACTGGGTGCGGAAGGTGGGACGTGTGAACGTCAGCAGCCGGGGTACGAGAGGCAGATCGAAAAAGACCTGGGATGAGATCATAGAGTGTGACCTCAGGGATTAACTATTTTCTCTTTCTCTCTTTAAATATTATTATCTTCACCGTCATCTAAATCATGATTATAATCACCATTTATCACCTGCGTCACCACTTTCTTCATTATCTTTGTCAACATAGTTTTTCCTTTATCGTTATCATCATATCATCATTATTGTCAGAATCATAATCATCATCAATATCACTCTTTTGAACAGAGTGAAGTGAACCGAGAACCAGAAAAAACATAAAACCCAGGGAAACTACCATCACCTCAGCATTGAAAGTTATACTTTATTACACTCTCCTTTACTTTGTTGTAGGCTACACGGACGGACCCTGGAAACTATTCCACCCCTGTTGACCCGAAGACGAGGCCCGGATCCTTTGTAGATGGTGGCTCATCCCTGTCTGGGCACCCTATTCAGTAATGAACCACTGTCCCACGACCTCTAGAGTTCGTTCATTTAATACTTGGCGGAGATTTGTGTGTTTTTGCTGCTTATTTCCCTTAGTCAGTGCGAAGGAAGACAATCCTTTCCATCGCATGTCTTTGTAATTAGCACCATATTCTATTGTTCATCTTCAGTTTCACCTCAGCACTCAATTGGAGTGAGAATAATACGGTTACTTAAGCTGAACTAACTATAGCTATATCACTCCTTACTCAACAACTACCCCCTCTTCCCACGATACACCATCCTTCCTCACATACATGGGGTCCTAATGATTTTCTCGTTCTTTGTTCACATTTCATCTCCAACCTTTTTCCATCAGGGACATATTACCTCCTAATTCACCCCTCATTCGCGCCCCACTCACACCGGCTATTGAGTAAAAGATTCACCGATGGCCTCAATTATTGGTTTTTTACTCATACTCTGCCGCTGGTACTGATTATTCTGCCTTTAATTTGACATCTGGTATTTACTCATAACAATTCATGATCTAAATTTTATCATTTCCAATTCAGAAGCTAAGTGAATAAGCTTCACTTCTGGTCTTGATGGCTGGTTTTTACTCCTACTGTGCCGTTGATACTCAGTACGACACTTTTAGTTTGATATCTGTTTTTTATTCATCACCTTTCATTTTCCAATTGTCCCACCCGTCTCATCTGATTAAGGAGGGAAAATACTCAGCGATCCTGATTGTTTTTTACGCATTTTGTTGAATTTCAGTTCACATATATTAGGTTTTCATTCTGGCTGATGGCTTTTCATTCAATCGTCACTTCTGATCTATTTACTTTAGCAACATTTAGCTTGGATGATTGAGTAACAGAATTAATGGCATCAGTGACTTATTTACACATACTCTGCTGTTGAGTAGGATAGATTGAATTTAACAAAAGTTTTTCATTAGTGAGTTTGCCCAATTTCTCCTCCCCTCACACTCAGCCGTCTTTTTCAAAACTGCGGCGGAGAGTACTGTGTTATTCATTCTGTAGTGCTTAATATCCATCACTGTATCAATTTGGTCTTCTCAAACGATAAAATGGAATTGGTCATGAAATTGTTAATCACTACCTATTCCCTTAAAATTATTTTTTCCTTGCTACAAGTGAAGCAGGTAATGAAACATGAGTGACTGTAAAAACTCTATCTGTCGCCGACAAATATTGGATGTACAGTACAGTACATGGAACAATTAATAAAAGGCAAACTTAGATAGACTGACATATATACAAATAACTGAGAGTTGGAGGTAGTTTCTGGACATGAAATGTTGTGAAAATGCCACCAGTAATACTCCGTTGAGAGAGAGAGAGAGAGAGAGAGAGAGAGAGAGAGAGAGAGAGAGAGAGCACTAACCGAGTGTAGTAACCCTGGAAATCATTTACAACGCTGGGTGGTAACGATATAGTCAGATCATGAGGCGAAATGGAGCCTGCAATGGTGCTCCCGTTAAATGAGTGGTGAGAGGGGCATATGCGGCATCATCCTAGGAACCAAACTTCCAAACTTTTCCCCGGGCCTAGCTGTGGCTAGGCACTGTCAACTGGAAGGACACATCGGTTCACTGCACGGGACAGGACTCCAGGGGCAGTTGCTTCCTTGTGGTTGATGGATCTGCTCGGCCAGGCAAACTGGGGCACAACCCCTTGTGACATCAGTATGAATGAATATCAAGTACCGGAAGATGAGCAAGAAATATTATTATGATAAAGTCGATTGCGGAAATGAATACGTTTTCGATGCCTTTTTCTAATAGCTCCCTAAATGAAGTAACTAATTATTGTTCATAGCGCAGAAAACAGAAACAACCACTACTTGTGAATCTGTAAAGAAAAAAGAGGATGTACTTGAAATACAATTACTAATAATAAAATTCAGTACTGGAAATGCATAAGACTTACGTGTCTTTATGCAAGTAATTTTTCTGTTTAAAATGACCTTTACAAAATCTTTTGTAGTGTACTTGAAACAGAGTAAGATTATGTAGAAGATGAATAATGCCGGAAGAAATAGTCAGTTGCGGATATGTTTACACATTTCTTGCCTTTTATCATAATTTCTCTGAATGAAGTAACCTATTGCCTTGATGGTGGTACTGCAATGGAGGTGAAGCCACATCACTCTTCAGCAATGTTTTTATACACCGCACTATTCTTCTCTCTTCCTACCTCGCGTCCCCTTCTGCTTTCTCCTCTCTCTCTCTCTCTCAACAACATGCAAACACAAAGTTTTCTTGATTTAACCGCGCTCTCCAGAGGATGGACTGTGGTGGAGAAAGTGCCTTCAGAGCAGGGATGGATACTGCAGTTACTTTATGTGTGTTGACAATTGTTAAACGAGTAGGCTTGGGCAAGGAGGGGAAGAGAATGGAAGGAAAACGAAGGTCAAAGCTGGATAGAGAAGAGTATGGAAGGGTAGGGACAGGAAGGCGAGGTTTGGAAGGGTAAGACTGAATAGGAAAGGGAAGGAAAGGAGAAAATAAGGTAGGGGAAGGGAAAAGAGGGAAGGGGAGGAAAGGGATACCGTACGCATGGAAAGGAAGAGTAAGGTACGGTAAGGTACAGCAGGATACGGTATGATGTGATAGGATAAGGAAGGGGAGGGAAAGGGATGTAAAAGGAAGGGTAGTGTAGGGTAAGGTCCGACGGCGTACATTAGGTATGATATAGTTGGGTAATGTACGAAAATCATGGTAGGTATAAAGTAGGGTAGGGTAAGGTATAACAAAGTAAGGAAGGGTAAGGTAAAGTAAAGTAAAGTAAGATAAGGCAGGTTAGTGTTGGGTTGGGCAGGAGAGAGCACACCAGGGAAGGGTAGGGCAAGCAGAATAGACCAGGAAAGGGTTGTGTGTCGTGGTGAAACGTGAAGATGAGAGTGAGCAGGCAGAGAAGGGGTAGGAAGGAATCCAGGTTGCGGAGTGTGTGAACGGAGCTGTTTTGCTTGCGAGGTTAGACTAGAAGACAGGGACGAGAAGGGAAAGATGAATGGAATGGGTAAGCATGAAAGAGAAGAGTATGGAAGGAAGGATGCAATACGGCTGGGTAAGGCAGGACAAAGGAAAAAAAAACACACAGCAAGAAAGAGTATGGTAGAATAGGATAGGATAAGGTTGGTGGATGGGATGGGTAAGGAAGACAGAGCAGAACAAGACAAGGCAAGGAATAAAAGGAAGAAGAAGGGAAGGACAATGTAGAACAAGGCAGGTCAGTATAGGAAAGATAACATATCTTGAGACGCAGACTTTGGGTAAAGTACATGTGACAGGAGTTGTGCTACAGGAGTAGATAAATGCAGCAGCCATAGGTTGAGAAAATCTATCACGATGACTTCTTGATTTACTAAAGGAAACGCGACAGTCGTCTCTGTCGTGTGATGGCTTCTCTGTGTCTCTACCCTGCCCTTGGGGCGTGACAACGAAGGCAGCAGGGTGTTCACGTGGTGGTCATGTTTGGCTAATGTTTACCGAAACTGCAAATACTCTGATATGGTCAGAACAGGCTCTATGCAGCTATGCTGTGCTTTCCTACAACTGTATCAAGCAACATCTATACATCAAGGCATATACATCATCATACAACTCGCTATACATACCGTAAGATATATACATTATAGTCCTCCCCCTGGTAGACGAAATGTCTCCTGACATGAGATGGGAAGAAAAGATTATTAAAAGGTACTCAAAATCCAGGAACAATATTGATAATATAAGTGGATAATAAGAAGATAATACTATGAATAGAAGGTGCCCACTATACTAATGATTAAGAGTAAATTAAGACAATCAGGAAATATCGAAGACAAGGTCACATCCTAAATGAAGAATTTGATGAAAGGAGCCCACGTGGAACTCAATAGCAAGAAATAAAAGGAATGTGATAAATGTGCACACAGAAGGAGGAGGATAATGAGATCAATCAATATGAGGGACTGGAGTAAAACAAAACTACAAACTATGTGACAACAAATGTCAGTGAGAATACGGTGGTAAATATAATTATTTTGATGATAGTAAGACTGATAAAAATACAGAAACATTACGGAGGAATAGAAGAAGGGAAAGACGAGAGGAAGGAGTAGTTGCAAGGAGAGTGGAAAGGTTACAAGAGGATGAGAAAAAGGCAGAGTATAAGAGAGAAGTGGAGGAACGATTGGGCAAATATGAATTGGAGCAGATGGGAGACGTGGAAGGTGTGTGTAGGATATTTACAGAAGAAATATGTGCAGCATGTGATGTGGTGTTTGGAAGGAAGAGAAAACGGAGGGGAGTGCAAGGAACAGCGTGGTGGACTGAAGAGGTGAGACAGGCTGTGGCACAAAAGAAGAAAGCATACAATGAGTGGATGAGAAATAGGGGCGTGGAAGAAGCTGAGAGGCGGAAGAGAGAGTTATATATAGAAAGAAAGAGAGGTGAAAAGATTAGTAAGAGAAAGTAAGAAGAAAGTGGATGAGGAATTTGGAAGGAATTTGAGTGTAAAGTGGAGAGACTGTAAGAAAATGTTCTGGAGAGAGGTGAAAAGAATAAGACAGGGTGGAAGTGAAGTTAGCAGGGGAGTGAAAGATAAAAATAGTAGATTACTAGTGGAGAAGGGAGAAAAAGTGAGCAGATGGAGAGAACACTTTAAGGAATTGTTGAACGTAGAGGATGGAAGTAATGCGAGTATAAGTGGCTGGGGAATGGCTGGGAGAAGGAGGGAGATGATAAGACAGGAAGAAATCAGTAGGATAGAAGTTGTGGAAGCAATGAAGAAAGTTAAATCGGGGAAAGCCCCAGGAATTGATGAAGTGTGTGGTGAAATGCTGAAGCATGGGGGAGAGATAGTAGTAGAATGGATGTGGAAGATGTGCAGATTGGCCTGGGAGGAAGGTAGAGTCCCGGAGGATTGGAAGTCAGGTATAATTATTCTCTTGTACAAAGGAAAAGGGGAAAAAGAAGTGTGTGGTAATCATAGGGGCATTTGTCTTCTTAGTATAATAGGAAAAGTGTATGGTAGGATACTTATTGACAGTTAGAGAAAGAACAGAGAAATTAGTTGGAGAAGAACAGGGAGGCTTTAGGAAGGGAAGAGGTTGTGTAGATCAGATATTCATTCTTAGATCTTTAGTGGAAAAATTTCTAGAGAAGGGAAAGAAGTTGTATGCGGCTTTCATGGATTTGGAGAAAGCATATGACAGGGTGGATAGACAAGGATTGTTGAAAGTGTTATGAATATTTGGAGTAGATGGGAAGTTGTTGAATGCTGTGAAGAGTATGTACGATGGTGCGAAGGCTGCAGTGCTTGTGGATGGTGAACTAAGTAAATTTTTCTCTTTGAAAGTTGGGTTGAAACAGGGATGTGTCATGTCTCCATGGTTGTTCATTCTTTACATGGATGGGGTAATAAAAGAGGTACAAGGTAGGGAAGTGGATGTTGGAGTGGCCCTGGTGAGAGAGGATAGTGTTTGGAAACTCCCTGTACTGTTGTTTGCAGATGATACTGTGTTGTTGAGTGAAGACAAAGGGGAGCTGCAAGGCTTGGTGGATGAGTTTGGGAGAGTGTGTAAGAAACTGACTCTAAAGGTGAATGTAGGGAAGAGTAAAGTGATGGTCTTTGAGGGAGGTGAAGTCAGTGAATGTACAGCGAGGTTGGATGGTAAGGAATTGGAAAATGTGAGTACGTTTAAGTACTTGGGTAGTGTGATGAGTAAGGATGGAGGTTTGGAGGACGAAGGGCGTGAAAAGGTACAGCAGGGAAGAAAGGTTGCTGGTTCTTTGAAAGCAGTGATAAGAAACAGGGAAGTGAGCATGGGAGTGAAAAAGTTACTACATGACAGTATTGTGATACCAACTCTAACGTACGGAAGTGAAGCTTGGACGTTGTTGGAAGGACACAAGTCAAGAGTGAGAGCAGTGGAAATGAGTTATTTAAGAGGAGCCTGTGGAGTCACATGGAGAGACAGGCTGACGAATGAGGATATAAAGGAGCGTTGTGGTGTAGATGTGGATGTGATAGGAAGCGTTATGAGGAACACACTGAGGTGGTTTGGCCATGTGGAGAGGATGGAGGGTGAAAGACTGACGAAGAGAGTGTATGTGAGTGAGGTGGAGGGGAGAAGAGGGAGGGGGAGGCCGAGGATGAGATGGAGGGATGGGGTGGAGAGGTATATGAGAGAGTGGGGTGTGAGTTGGGAGCAGGGCAGTGAGATGGCGGGGGACAGGGCGACTTGGAGGTGATTTGTTTGTGGCCACCCCAAACGGGATTGAGGCGTCTGGCAATATATATATATATATATATATATATATATATATATATATATATATATATGTATTTATATATATTGCCAGACGCCATAATCCCGTAAGGGGTGGCCATTTGACTTTCAGTTATTTGTTTTATGGTGAGGGGCACTAACCCTCCACCAACCCACTTGCTGACACGTAGGGAGCACGTATGGTTTGGTTATATGGTTACCACCCAGGATTGTAAATGGTTTCTTGACTTACAGGAAATCATTTGGCTTCTCACTCTATGTAAAGCCACCTGTAAAGGAACGAAAAGCAATAAGAAGTGACAGGAAAGATGGGAGAAACAGGAAGAGAGGAGAGCAGGCTCAGAAAAAGCATGATAAAGGCGAAGGAAGAAGTAGACAGCACTACATCAAGTGAGTGGATGATGGTCGCCACCACCTACCACTATCTATCTATCTATCTATCTATCTATATCTATCTATCTGTCTCTGTCTATCTATCTCTATCTATCTATCTATCTGTCCCTCTCTCTCTCTCTCTCTCTCTCTCTCTCTCTCTCTCTCTATATATATATATATATATATATATATATATATATATATATATATATATATATATATATTCACATCACTATAATATATCGGAATTTTTATCAGTCATATTATCATCATATATTTACTTTTGGATGCATCAGACATTAGTATCAATAGCTAACTTTTCATTTTAACACAAGCGAAATACCTGAGGTAGCACGAGACGATGTTAACATTTCTCTTAAAGGAAGGTAGACTCCTGGAAGAATGGAAGACATATATAATTATTCCCCTGTACACAGGATAGGGAAAAACGAAGTGTTTGATAATCATAGGGGAAACTGTCCTCTTAATTAAAGAGGAAAATTATATGGTAGGCTACTCATTGACAAAGTTAGGGAAATAACAGAGGAATTGGTCAGAGAAGAACAGGGAGGTTCCATGGAGGGAAGAGGATATATAGGCCAGATATTCATCCTAAAGGGATTAATGGAAACGTTTCTAGAGAAGAAAAAGAAGTTGTATCCGGTCCTCATGATTTCTGAGAAAGCATATGATAAAGTGGATAGACAAAGAATGTGGAAAACATTATTAATATCAGGAGTAAATGGAAAGTTGTTGAATGCTGGGAAAGGTATGTACGAGGGGGCTAGGGCTGCAGTGCGAGAGAATGATGAACAGACTGATTTTTTCCATCAGAATGTTTGACTAAAACTGGGCTGTCTCATGTTTCCATGGCTGTTCAGTATATAATTATATGGATGGAGTTATAAGAGAGTAACAAGGTAGGCCAGTGGATGCTGGAGCGTCCCTAATAAGAGGGGGCAGTGTTTGGAATCTCCTGTTCTGTTGTTTGCGGATGATACTGTATAGTTTAGTGAAGGCGAAAGGGAACTGCAAGGTATGGTTAATGAGTTTGGAAGAGTGTGTAAGAAATGGAATCTAAAGGTGAATGTAGGGAAGAGTAAAGTTATGGTCCTTGAGAGAAGTGAAGCAACTGAATGCACAGTGAGGATGGATGGTGAGGAGTAAGAAATGTGAGTGCATTTAAGTACCTGTGTAGTGCGACGAGTATGGATGAAAGTTTACAAGACAAAGTGTTTGAAATGGTACAACAAGAAATGAATGTTGCTGGTTCTTTGAATGCATTGATAATAAGTAGGGAAAGAGTAAGTAAAATAGTCACTGTATTATAATATTGTTATAGTATTGTTATGTGAAAGCGAAGCTTCGACCATTTTGGAAGGACACTAGTTAAGAGGAGAGCAGTGGAAATGAGTTATCTGATATGGCGATGTGGAGTTACTTGAAGAGACAGACTGACAAAGGAGGAAGTGAAGCAGCGTTGTAATGTGGATGTGAATGTGAAAGTGTTAGGAGAAATACACTGAGGTGGTTAGGCAATGTGGAGGGGATAGAGAGTGAGGGGCTAACGAGGAGAGTGTGTTTCAGTGAGGTGGGGGGGGGGACAGAGGTGGCGACCGAGGATGAGATGAAGGGATGGAGTGGAGAGTTATATGAGAGAGAAGGATGTGAGTTGGAAGGAAGGCAGTGTAATAGTAGGGCACATGGGTACGTGGAGGCATTTGTTTTTGTCCACCCCTTATTGGATTCTGGTTTCTGGCTACGTATATATATATATATATAATCTCATCAGCCGTTTGAGTGTCCACTACAGGACCGGCCTATCCCTACCGAAGTGGGGACGATACAGCCAATGTATCTCTACCAAGTGGCTTAGGCTGTCTAGTAGAGATTGTATGTACGGTGAGAAGTGCTTGTATGTGTAATTGTTGTGTTGGAATGGCTTTGGATGTGTGTGTAGTCTGTGAACCAAGTGTAATCGGCCCACGCAAGCCGACTGGATGCAAGCATACTTTACAGTATGTGACACTGGTTCAACCACAGCACTCCTTGTGTCCGCCAATACAGGACATGGCCAGAAGAACGCTCCCAAAGTTTTTTACCCTGGCGGGGCGCGAACCCTCGTTTTCAGTGTACGAAAACGCTCACTTTACCACAGAGGTATATATATATATATATATATATATATGGAGCGTCTGTGGTACAGTGGTAGACTGTGCGTTTCGCACGCTGGTGAGCGCGGGTTCGCCTCTCGCCAGAGTTGTAAAAACTTTGGGAAGCGTTCACCAAGCCACTTGCTACTTTGGCGGACACAAGGGGTGGTGTGGTTGAACCAGTGTCGCATGCTAGTATGTTTGCACCCAATTGGCTTAAGGCGGGCCGATTACACTTGGTTCACAGACTATACACCCATTCAAAGCCACTACAACACTACAGTCACACTCACAAGCACTTCTCACCCTACATACAGTCTCTACCAGACAGCCTAAGCCACTGGGTAGAGATACATTGGCTGTATCGTCCCTGCTTCGCTAGGGATAGGCCGGTCCTGCAGTGGACCTCAACGGCTGATTATATATATATATATATATATATATATATATATATATATATATATATATATATATATATTTATTTATTTGTGTGTGTGTGTGTGTGTGTGTGTTGGGGTGTCAATGTCTTCGCGAAATGCTAAGGTCTGATAGGTCTCATACTATCTTGTCAACAAGGCACATAATATGTTCAGAATGTACTGTATTTTTTCATCATACCTGGATTAGAAATTGCAAACAAAATTTTCTAGACTTTTCAGAAATGATCAATACACCAATTAATTAATTGTGGTGAATGTCCACAGGAAACAACAACTCGAGTAGTTTCACATGTGAACATAAAAAACAATATCTATATTTGTTTAAATCAACCGTGTATACGTAGAGATGGAGTAGGTGGTGGCGCTGTTAGTGGCTGGCTGTGGCGCTGACAAAGGTGACTGGGCTGTGGGTCTCAATGTTGTCATTTTCCCACTGTAAACCACCTCAAATTAAGGATCAGGCTGTGTGCTATTCACATAATTTCAAAACTGAACAAATGTCACAATTTTTCCTGGTTTCATTAATTTATTTCAACGCTAATTTCATGGAGTCTTTCTCCCAAACGTTTGACATCAGTGAACAAGGACTGCTATAATAAGGAATTCTACAAGGGTGAAAGTTGCCAGCATTCTAAGACACGGACTTCGTGCAAGTAGATTAGACAGCAGTTGTGTCATATTAGTAGATAAATACAGCAGGCATAGGTTGAGGAACTCTCTCATTATGGTTTCTTGATGTATTGAATGAAATTATACAGTCGTCTGCGTCATGTGACGGTTCGTCTGTTACTGTATCTGCCCTGCCCTGGGAGCGTGACAGCGAAGGCAGCAGGGTGGTCATGTGGTGGTCATGTTTTGCTAATGTTTTATCGAAATTGCAAAATACTCTGATCTGGTCACAACAGGAACTAGCAGCTTTGCTGTGCATTCCTACAACTGCATCATACAACAACTATACATAAAGACATAACCATCATCATACTACTAGCTATACATAAAGATATAGACATTACAGAATGAAAGGAGCAACAAAGGATAGGGCAGGGCGGAAAGGGATAAACCAGGAGGGGACTGGATGTTGTAGGATAGAAGAGAACAGGCTAAAGAATGTTAACGTGGAGCAGCGTAGACAGAGTAAAAAAATATATACAGGGTTGGATGCGGGAGTGAGAGATTATGAAAGTCACTTATGGTCAGCAAAGGCAAGAGAAGCATAACGAGACAAGACTAAAGGTAATATTGTTATTATTTATTCTAAAGCACGGCATTTTTATATTGAAATATATTGAAATGTCTTGTTGTCTTGGTCCTTCGTATGTAAAAATTATTCTGTGCTGCTTATGTTTTCTTAGAAAATACTTTCAGCAACTATTGACTTCAACTTGCATTACGATGAACATATCATATTCTACGGGGGAAAGCACAAAGCAAACCAGACAGCAGTCAAAGAGCCCATACCTGTACCAATACCTATACCAGACAACCCTTAATAAAATCTTCCTTGGAGCATGACGCAAATATTCACTAAAGTTCACTGGAATCCATCACGAACTTTATTGAGATATCTTGTGGACAAACATACAGACAGACAAACGGGTGAATGCATAACCTCCGTCAACTGGAGATGAACATAACGTTTTATTAAGATAATGTAACGTTTAATACTAATATTTTGCACTGTTGTATTTACTGAGGCGTCTGTAATGGATCCTGCAAAAATTATAAAGTTTCAAACGTGAATGCAATAATCTGCTAAGAATGTCGGCCACTACTGCAGTGTTGTGTGTTTGATGCCAATAATCTGATCATTCTTGGGGACTCTTTCCTAAGGCAACTTTATAATTCAGGTTGGTTCATAGAGGCTGCTGAAATACTATATACTGTACTGTACAGAAGTGACTGCATAAGATTAGCATTTATTGTAGATGGAATTAATTGTAAGAGAGAGAGAGAGAGTAGTGTATATAAATGTGAATAGAGCCGGTGTGTGTGTGTGTGTGTGTGTGTGTGTGTGTGTGTGTGTGTGTGTGTGTGTGTGTGTATAAGATATTATAATGAAACAATTGATGTAGTTTCAGCTGCACAAATATATCCCTTTTTCCTTGTTCTGTCCATGATGATGGTGAGACGCACAGAAAAGCTGGCTAATGTACTGTACCTGATACTTTATTCTTATTCTTTTTTGTTTCCTAAATTCTGAATACTTTAAAATACTGTGAGGACACGAAATATATATGACTCACTTTCCTTTATACAATTTCTGAAGTAGCACATTTATTCTTGTAGCGAAATCGTCATATAGTCACCAAAATCCCGGAAGTACAAGAATTACACGTAATTAACCTAACTACTGTTGAGACACAATTCAATTAAATAAGAATCAGTTTCTCTCTCTCTCTCTCTCTCTCTCTCTCTCTCTCTCTCTCAAAACTTCAGAGACAAACGTCAAAACTTAAGGGCTCAAACAATGGGAAAACATCAACACCCCTCCAACAAGAAAAAAAAAATAAGACTAGTATCTGATTATATCAATCAAAAAGTGCTGATCCAGTATTTAAAGTTAAAAAATCGACAGCTTCAGCAATATAATTAAGAACATTATTGCACAGCCTACATTCGGCGCCAGGCAACTTGTCGGTGGAGCCACACCATCTGGCCCACCATCTGTGTTTCACGGAAGGTCAGTATGAAACTTACGAATACCTGTATATATGAATACACTATAAGACACAAATCAACATTTTACCTGTTAGCAGCCGATGAATTTAACCATTTTGAAGCTAATATTAGAAGGTGCGAAGCCATGGACAAGTTGGCTGGCACAGTATGGCAAGAGATGTAATAAACATCGAGGAAAATTATTAGTCTTGTACATAACAGAGAGAAATGCACAGATATGAAGATAATTCTAACTTCAAAAGAATCAGCATGAGGAAAGACAAATGGTGTTGGTAAATAAGGTTAAGGCAAATTTTATGGTGCACGAACAGGTACTCGTAACTGCTGCATTGATGATAAGAGTCAATCTGCAGAGTGAAATGATGAAACTTATTTGAATTTATGTTCCTGGCAAGGAGCCTCAAATGAGAATCGGCAGCGAAAGCCAAGAGGTCCCAGCCAGAAGACAAGTATTCAGGAAATGGAAGGAAAAGATTTAAAACTTTTTTAACAGTTATACAACACAATTATGTGAAACAATAACAGACTCGTAAAATCTATTAGCATCATAATTATTACTTAACATGTTATGACTCCTGGGGCAGATCTCCTGTCATGTCAGTTATGATTTTCAGTGCTGTACAGGGTTTCACATCTGCATGTTTTTTGTGGATTTGCACAAACATTTATAAATTGATGGTCTGCGGCCAGATGTATTTTTAGCACTTGAGAAAACGAGATACAGCAGACAGATAATTCCTTTTTTAGGTGCTCCAATCAGATGACATCATCTGCCATTGTTATTTCTATGTTCAGATAAAAATTATTCAGCTTAGGAGAGGTTTTTACGAGTTATAGGGGGTTTCATGTAACCATCATTAAGTTTCCTCCACTACATTGGTACCTATGATTACTAAGATCGACTGGAAGTAGCAGGAGTAAAATATAATTGACATTCTTGGGAGAAAGGATTTTAGAGATGTGTGATTCATTGCGTAGCCGTTTAGCCTGAGAATTCCAATTTCAGTTTGATCTAGTTTGTACCAAGGCAATTTTGTTTAGTTCAGAACAGCACTCTTAGTAAGTGTTTATTGTTGGCTATATCTAACCCGGACTATTTTCTGAAGTGTCATGTTACAATAAAAGTCAGGATAGCAGAGGACGAACCGATGTTTGTCAATTATGGTACTGTCTCATCCAAGCAAGCCACCAATAGACTGCACGCAGAAAAATAAATGAAGTTTAAAAAGTATCAACCAATTCAAGAACTGGTTGATGCAAACAAGCCAACAGTTTTCTATTGTATATAGATTTAAGACAGAAATATTACCTGTGCTGGAGGAGAACTGGAACCAATAACTGTAAATGCTGTCCAAAGTCTTCAGTTACATTAAAAGTAATTCCTTTCAGTGGCATTATCATCCATGCTGAGCAAGCTGCTAATTTTCAAGTGCACTTGAGTTCCAACTTAAAGCCGGTGCCAAGAAAGCAAGACAAAATGCAAATATTATGTTCCAAAACTCTAATAAACTGCACATTATTAATTAATTCCAGGAATGCCATATCACTGTAAGCTGACAGTTTTTTAGTGTAAGTAAATATCAAGACAAACTTGTCAAGATAAGAGACTAAGACAGATAATGGAAGCTGTTGACACAAATTTTCAGCTACAGTAAAGGTCAGGTTAGCAGAGTATCATTAAGTATCATCAAACAACCTATTTTTTAACAGCATATATAAACTCCAGAGAGCACACAGATGGAGAAACTAGGACAAAGACGGAAACTGTCCTCCAAAGTTCCTAGTTACTGTAAAAGTCAGGCTAACAAATTATCCGGGGTGGAAGAGGATCTTTCTCCATTTCTGGGAATTGTCTTTCAGGTAAATTGCAGTGCAGCCCAATCAATGTATTTTCTTTTCCTTAACATCTTAATCTAGGGGAAGTCTTCTGTATTCTTCTACCAGACTGTTTTATTCGACTTGGCAGTGGATCCAAGTACTGAATGGATTATTGAAAACTATATCTTACACCTCCTTCTGTCCAAATCTATCTTCGACTACATAAAATAATCTGATATACGTTCAAATGAATGGCAGTAAAAACTTCAATGGATATAGATTTTTTTTTTTTTTTTTAACACGATGGCCACTGAAGTAATTTGAAGTCTCTGCCAGGGCAGACTTTAATGTTGCAGTGAGCTGGCTTGTTACAAATATGCACACACCATTCATCTATTCTCATTTGTTTGCATCCTATACAAATTCCCACAGTGACGTAAACAGTCTCCCTCACTCAGAAACGCAACCACTCCAATCCCTAGTTTCCACAAGCATTAGTTCACCCTGTGCATCATAAGCCTTACACACATCACTGACGTAAACAGACTCCATCATTCACAAACACAACCACTCCAATGCCTAGTTTTCACAAGCATCAGTTCATCTTATGGCTCATAATCCTTCCACACCTTTACCCGAGCATGAAGCACTGGGTTAAGGCAAGTTACATCTCGACTATAAAGATGCGCCGCGGGAGAAGAATCCAAGCGCCCTTTTTAAAAAATGGCAGAAATCGCTCCTAAAGTTTGCCTTTAAGAAATGTAAAAAATCTCAATAACCAACCCTACGATTTTTATGTTTCACATATCAAAATAAACCTTAAAGCATCAGCTTCATAATGGTATGAAAAAAACTTATGACAATACTTATTTAGTAATTATTATTAATTAATAATACCAATCATGTGCATGAAGAGTTCAGCTAAATGTCATCTTTTCCTGCGAAGAATGATTAGAGACATGATTATAACACTAATATTAGGGGTACTTACCACACTGGAGTGACTTGACTGTTGAATGTTGATTCATCCCCCCTCCCCCCCGTCCCCCCAGGATTAGTTGCAATAATCAAGCAAGTCGTCATCCTCATCAGGGAGGGCGACGTTGTGCTCGACTCTGCCAGCTTGAAGGCCCTCATAAAAGGCTCTCTTGTCGTCTGGCATGAGGGTGAACAAGCTACAAAGATCATTGAGCTTGTCTTCCGTGAGCTGGAGGGGAGCGTCATACAGGGGTGGGAGGGGGACGACACTCAGGTTGAACCTGTCATGGGACCAGGCTCCTCTTCCCTTCATCAGTCGGACCTCGATGCAGTTATTGTCAGTCCCATAGTCTGACTTGATGATGAAGCCTTCCTTGTAACTGATGCGGAAGAGAAGCTTGCAGGCATCTTTGAATGTGCTACCTGGTGCCTGACGTTTGGTGATGTGGTCCTTCAGCACACCAATGTTCAGAAACACGGCCTGCTTCATGCGCACCACTTTGTACCCCCGTGACACAGACTGTGCAATGTGGTAAGCATAGTCGTCTGGCGTATAGAGGTTTGGCACACGTCTAAGATGCCTCTCAATATTGCCAAACGCGTGATCGCAGGCCATGTAGCTATGGCCTGGCACCAGGTAAACATGGTCGATAGAGATCAGGCACCTAGAGAATAGTTCACGGAGGTAATACATCACCAAGTTAATGTTTTTGTTTTGGCCAGCACAGTTATCTGAGACGACCACCAGCTGTGAAAAGTCGTCAATGCTGCTCTCATGGTCTATCCAGTGTTTGATGCAGCTTGCAACTTCACATAACCCCCGCTTTGCTTGTGTCTCATCCCACACGCACATAGTGCTTGTGTTGGTTTTCAAGTTGTGGATGCACAGGTTGTAGGTCCACATCTTGCGCTTGTAGGAAGCAACACTAGCGGTGATCTTGGGAGTGGGTAGAGTCTGTTGTAACTCAACACAGATTGCACGAGTCTCGGGGTCATTGTCTGATGCAATCTTCTTCAGAAAGTCCTGTGCCTGCTGTGCTAACCGCTGGTGTTCCTCTTTTTGCCGGGTGAGATTTTCTATTGCAGTCTGATTGCCAGTTTCATTTGCATTACAGACGTCGAAGGTGTCACAGGTGGTGCAAGTGTCAGTGCGTGGTGGCTCAAAAGAGATGTTAAATTCCTTTGTGAACACATTGGAATAATAATGCATGCTCACTTTTTCTTCACCAGGATAGATGTCACGGAGCCACTCCATGTACGACACATACAGCTTTTCAATGGTAAGGTGTGACTCCAGGTATTTTCTTTGAGGAGCATTAGCCCTGCTATAGTGGCATGACATAGCAGGTAGAAGTTTAATGTGCTCCCTCACACGAAGAGCCTTATTCCCGATTATTTTGTTTGCTGGTTCATGCCGTCCTTGCTGGTCAGGAATAAGCATACCTGTGCTCGTCACCTTACGCAATGCCGTTGTAAGCCGTGTCGTACCAATGGCGTGCATTGCCATGAAACCTTCCTTGCACACTGTAGTCTTCACTTTATCATACACCGCACTGTAATGACGGGTATTGCTACGTTTACTGTGTTCGTTCTTTGTACGCTTTCATTTAACTGGAGCCAGGCTAACCATTTTCTGAATATATGCATTCTGGGCATCATATGACCCCAGAGCCCAAAAATCACTAAATATTTTTTTCACACCTTCATTCGTAACCTTCCCAAAGCACCCATCACGGCAAGGATTACCAATTGCACGTGCAGAAACCCCTTTCTTGGTTTTATAACTCGTGTAGGCTTGGCCTAGATTACGCTTCACCTTGGCCACAACACTGCCCCACTCCTCCACATTTCGAGGCCTTTTTCTCCCTCTTCCTTGCTCCACTTCACTCTCACTATCACTCGCGTCACGAAGAACAGCAATAGCTTGCGGGCTATCAACATCACTGCTAGAATCATGAGCAGCCATGGCTATAAAATCCAAAAAAGCACAGATAATCCAAGAGTCAATGTTAATGGCGGCCGAGGGAGAGTGAGACTGAGGCTGTCCTTGCTTCCTCGAGACAGCCGCAGCAAGCTGATTGGCAGAAGAAATAAAGCAGATATACACAGTTACTCTGGAATGAGGTGCGGAATGTAGAAGTGAAAGCGAAAAGAAATGTGATGGTGTGAAGGTGGAAAGAAATGTGATGGTGTGAAGGATGCAGGTGATGGGTTACTAACCCATGGAGATGAAGTAAGGACCAGATGGAAAGAACATTTTGAAAGCCTGGTGAATGGGAATAGAGAGAGCAGAGCGACTGTAAACATGATTGGTTTTGGGGGTGTACAGAGAAGGAATGCAGTGCCAGGAGACGTAACATTTGCATAGGTGAAGAGTGCTGTGAAACGGTTGAAAAATGGGATACAGCTGGGGCTGATGAGGCGTATGCACAGATGCTTAAGTGTAGTGGAGAGAGTGGAATGAAGTGCTTGTTGGAGATATGTTAAGAAGGCATGGATGAGTGAAACTGTGCTTACAGAGTGGAAAAAGGCTGTGATTGTACCCCTGTACAAACTAAAGGTGAGCGAAGTGAGTGCAAGAATTATCGTGGCATAAGTTTATTGAGTGGGGTAGGGAAGGTATATGGAAGAAATATTATAGAGAAAGTAAGAGAGATATCAGAAGTCCTAGTGAATGATAAACAGGGTGGCTTTAGGAGTGGCAGAGGATGTGTGGATCAAGTATTTGCAGTGAGACAGATAGCAGAGAAGGCTTGTGAGAAGAACCATAAGGTGTTTATGGTATTCATGGATCTGGAAAAAACATAAGACAAAGTAGAAAGGGAGGGATTGTGGAAAGTTTTGCGCATGTATGGTGTAGTTGGTAAGCTGCTGGGTGCTGTCAAGAGTTTTCATGGTGGTAGCGAAGCATGTGTAAGGGTTAATGGGCATCTAAGTGAATCGTTCACGATCGGTGTGGGCGTGCGACAAGGTTCTGTGATGTCCCCATGGTTGTTCAAAAATATATATATATATGGATGGGGTGATGAGGGAAGTAAAAACACGAATAATGGAGAGAGGGATGGCGTTGGTAATGAATGGTGATGGATGGAATATCTCAAATTTGCTGCATGCTGATGATGCAGTACTGCTTGCAAGTACCGGACAAGAACTTGGTAGGCTGGTGCAGAGTTTTGCTGATGTCTGTGAGCGTCGTGCCTTGACAGTAAATGTAGAGAAGAGTAAAGTGATGGTTATTGAGAGAGAAGATGACTCCCAGTGTGATGTCACAGTGATTGGAGAGAGACTGGAATTGGGTGAGAGAGTTCAAATACTTGGGTACAGTGATAAGAAAGAGAGGAAAATGTGCAAAAGAAGTTGAAAGTAGAGTGACACAAGGGAAAAAAGTCGCTGGTGCAATGAAGGCCTTGATAAGAAACAGAGGCTTAAGTGTTGCAGCTGCACGAGGCTTACATGAGGGAGTGTTAGTTCCAACTTTAATATATGGATGTGAGACTATGGTTTGGCATGAAAACGAAAAGTCAAGAGTAAGGGCAATGGAGATGGGACTGCTGAGGAATGTATGTGGAGTACAGAGGGTGGATAGGATACGAAATAATGTGATTCGTGAAAGGTGTGGAATGAGGAAGTCGGTGGACACCAGAATCGAAGAGAGCGTCCTGAGATGGTATGGTGATGTGGAAAGAATGGATAACAATAGAGTAGTGAAAAGGGTATACCTGAGCGAATTTGAAGGAGGGAGGAGGCGAAGTAGGCCAAGGAGAAGGTAGAGAGATATGGTGGATGAATGTTTGAGGAAGAGAGGTTTGGAAGTTGGTGAGGCTAGAGAACTGACAAGAGATCGAGCTGGCTGGATAAATGTTGTGAGAAGTGCATGATCAGGGATTTTGGCACCCCTTGTGAGCATGGCAGCATCCGGATTGACTCAATCGAATACGTTTGTGTGAAGCTGCAGAGTGTGGTTAATGTTTTTGGCGTATCTGGTAGAGCCAGGATTCCGGAGGCTTGAATGATGAGTGAATGGAAGTGTGGCCTATTTAGATTGGGCAAGTTTGTGCTGTCTGGACACTGCTGTTCCTCACCCTACCCTTGTGTGAGAAAGGATGTCCGGATGAAGATGATACACAGGTCCAATATTTTAAAGGATTAACCCGCGGCATCCCGTCAACGTTCTTTAACGTCCACACGTTTTGTCACTTCCAATCCCGTCGACATACATAAACGTGAAAAAATTGCAAGGTCCCTAATTTGCACAATTTTCAATTTTCGCGAGTCATTTTTGGTACATATACACATGACACCTTCCTCAACAAGATGCCAGGCAGGGACAATGCCTTACCTAGCATGATCTCCTCCCCCCCCTGCATGCCATTGTCTCAGCAATTCACCTGTTATCAGTGACCTGGCCAGTATAGCCATGTCATGCCACGATACGAAATTCAGGGCCAGAGTGATTCCCCAATCAATGACAATGTGGAGGACAAACTTTACATAGCATTAGAGGAAGAAACAGTTAGAAATGATGATCAGGTAATGTGGCAAAAAAAGGTCAGGTATTAGTGAGTGAAACAATGCTTATAATGCCTATATTACTGCTTGAAAACCAATATACTCTTGTACAATATTACATATAAATTCATACCAAGTAAATAAATAAGTACCGTTTATGAGCGGTGTGTAATAGTTATCCTCCCATAGAACTCGTTTTCTTTGGTGCCAGCCTGATAGAAAACCCAGTAAGGTAAGGATGTACTCCTACCTGTAATGAGTATTTTAAACCTCAGGTGAGCAATTTCTCTATGAATTTTCGATGTTTCATACCAAAAGCGAAGGTTTGAGCCAAAAAAAATGTTTCCTAAAATGGTCGGGATTGGGGGGAGTCAGTGGTGGAAAAGTGGTCGGGATGGGGCGGGTTAATAGTTTATCTCAGGAAATCCACCACTACGTTAATCAGTGATTTAAAGGTTTGTATTCAAAGTGTGTGTGTGTGTGTGTGTGTGTGTGTGTGTGTGTGTGTGTGTGTGTGTGTGTGTGTGTGTGTGTGTGTGTAATTCACCGGGTTGGTCAGGATCACATGATGGTCGTGATCGTCAGCTTTTTACCCTACCGGAAGGGAGCTGAGAGCTCATATAGTCCGATCTAAGGGCAAGGCTGTGACCTTCACCCCCCCCGTCCCCTTGCTCAAGGGGGACAGTAACCACCCACTTCATCAGTGAAACTTTTTGCAACCTGAGCGAGGCGCGAACTCCCGTCCATCAGGTGGCAAGCGAGAATGTTACCACTGCATCAGCGAGCGGTGTGCGTGTGTGTGTGTGTGTGTGTGTGTGTGTGTAATTCACCAGGTCGGTCAGGATCACTTGATGGTCGTGATCGTCAGCTTTTTACCCTCCCGGAAGGGAGCTGAGAGCTCATATAGTCCGATCTAAGGGCAAGGCTGTGACCTGACACACAGGTCACAGCCTTGCCCTTAGATTCCAGCTAAAAAAAAAAAAAAGCACGTAGACACACAAACGACGTAAAATTGGGACGGAAATTCATATCTTTATACATGACAATGCAAAAGGCCTCCAGTTTACCACTTTGCTACATTGATGTCCTATACTTTCACTGTTTGCTGTCTCCAATGATTATTCGTTGGGTTAGAAGATACTTTTCAAATAGGAGTTGTTAGAGGCAAACTTCCTTAACCCGATGTACTACTTAGAGAACCTCTTAAACTAAATGAAATCGTCTGACACCATCACGTGTATACAACAGTGACGCCCTCGGACTAAATGGGCTATAAATATCTTACACGAGAACATATTTTAGTCTCTTTACAATATGAACGTGTTTTTTTTTTTTTCTGTATTCTTGCTATCTAGCTATTTTTTTGTGATTAGGAGGTGTTCGACACTGTCTTCCTTAGACTCGTCTCACCGGTCAACAGTAAGAAATCATCATGAAAGTTTTGGGATGGTCTTGATACAGTTTTAGGTGCTGATTCCGAAAACCCCATCCGTTTTTTCCTAAAACGTCCAGCTTTAATGATGAGTGATGAACCTTCGTGTTGAAACCGTATATAACAATATTCACATATATTCCTGTTCTTAGCACTGCTTATGTTTTTTTTGCATCTGTTGTTGTTTATTGAATCAGTTGAAATGTCAAGGCAATCAAGAATAGCCCCGACTTTCTCTGCTATGTCTGTGGTTCGTCACCCCCAAGGGACAGCGATGCAACATCATGAACGATATTAGGAAGGTCTGTCATCTGTACTTCGGCTGTGCTCTTGCAGATCAAGACAGAAAATGGGCACCGCATGTAATTTGTACAACTTGTTCGAATGGACTAAGAGACTGGCTGAATACGAGAAAAAACGCAATGCCATTCGCCGTTCCTACGGTATGGAGGAAGCCAAAAGATCATGCTACAGATTGTTACTTCTGCAAGGTCAACATATTTGGGTTTTCTGTTAACAACAAGCA
This sequence comes from Coenobita brevimanus, assembly GCF_032717465.1. Classification (NCBI taxonomy): domain Eukaryota; kingdom Metazoa; phylum Arthropoda; class Malacostraca; order Decapoda; family Coenobitidae; genus Coenobita; species Coenobita brevimanus. The sequence continues at coordinate 8,237,983 of NC_136972.1, read as the reverse complement.
CAAGATTGCTTACCTCAGTTTGGAATCCACTATAAGACCAGTGCAGCACAACGATGAAGATCTTCCCATTCCAGTACCACTAGAAGATAGTATCGCCAGTAGCGACGCTGAGGACGAAGATGTAGCCCAAATTGAGTCAGATGAAGCAGCTGAGGATGCACTTTTTACCCGATAATGAAGACACACCTGAACAGTTCTCTCCAGGAGAGCTGAATGACTTAGTTCGAGATTTGGGACTACCGAAGGACAAGGCTGAACTTTTGACATCTCGTTTGAAAGAAAAATGTCTGTTCAAATAAGATGTTCGAGTAACATATTTCAGAAAACGAGATGAAGACCTTTCTTCATATTTTTCTGTTGATGGACCACTATGTTCATGCAACGACAATGATGGATTGTTCTGCTGCCTTTCACAGAAGCATGATCCTTCTCAATGGCGTTTATTCATTGATTCCTCGAAGAAAAGCTTGAAGGCGGTATTGCTACACAATGGGAATATGAAACCTTCTGTGCCTTTAGGACATTCAGTGCAAATGAAAGAGTGCTATGATAATGATAACATTGCGTCCTGATGCCATAAAATATGAAGAATACAAATGGAAGTTGTGTGGAGACCTGAAAGTGATCGGTTTCCTGACGGGACTACAATCAGGTTTCACAAAACACTGTTGTTTCTTATGCCTCTGGGATAGCCGTGCAACTTCCAGGCACTACATGCAGTCGATATGGCCACCTAGACAGACATTCGAGCCAGGAATTTCGAACATCGCGAATGAACCTCTGGTTGCTCCTGGAGACATTCTTCTTCCTCCGCTTCATATAAAGCTCGGCTTAATGAAGCAGTTCGTGAAGACACTGGGAAGAAGAAACACTGAAGCATTCGGATATGCCTCAAGCAAATTACCAGGCATTACTGAAGCTAAGCTGAAAGAAGGAATATTCATCAGCCCACAGATAATGGAGCTTCTGAGAGACCACAACTTCAGCACCTATCTGGCCGATGTGGAGCTGGCTGCCTGGATCTCATTCAAGTGGATATGTGAAAATTTCCTGGGAAACAAGAGGTCACCGGATTATGAAGAGGTGCTGAGAACCTTCTCAATTCATTTGCTGCTATGGGGTGTCGGATGTCGCTGGAAGTTCATTTTCTCCATTCGCACCTTTAAGTTTTCGAGCAGAACTTGGAAGCCATCTCTAACGAACAGAGAGAACGCTTCCATCAAGATATCAGTGCATTAGAGCATCGCTATCAAGGCTTCTGGAATGAAAGTAAGCTTGCAGGTTACTGCTGGATGTTGTACAGTGACGAGCCTGGAATGCAGCATTGAAGAATGTCTAAAGCTCGATGATTTTGAGTAATTTGACCTTTGCAAAAGTGCACTGAAACTTACTCTCTGTTATATGACTTGCAGGAAAGTTCCATGTTTTGTCATTTCAAATTGGATGAAGATTCAGTGTGTACAGTATGTGGACTATTTGGAGACGCTGAATTTATACATACTGCCAAAAACTTCGAAACCTCAATTATACTACGAAAAATTTCGTTTTTATAAGTAGGCGTATGCGTCCATTCAACGAAAATGATAAAAGGTACTGTAGTTTCCATAAAATTGTGACGTGCTACGCTAATATGGACTGCATATTCGTGATCGTCGTCAAAAATAGGTCTAGAAATGTTATATTTATATTTTATACGAGATCTTATATACTGTACCAAATAAATAGTTCGGTGGTAATCTGATTAGGTTAATGCAAAAATAAATATATAAACAAAAGGCATCATAGGCGTATCTTCCAATGTATTTATTGCCAGACCCTTGAATTCAGTCATGGATGCCTAAAAACATCGCTTTCTCAACGTTAAGCTCTTAAAACCCTCGTTCTACCTGTTATTATTATTGTTTATAACATAATAAAAGTGTTTTCCAATCAAAGTCAGGATTTTCAGACACTGCACAAGCAAATGAATAAAATCTGAAACAAGACCTAGAAAAATAATTATTGGAAACCGACGATAGCTAAAATCTTAATTTAAACCCATTCTTCTTAACAGCTTATACACTCGTGTGTGTGTGTGTGTGTGTGTGTGTATATATATATATATATATAAATGATGCGTTGCTTGTTTGTTTATTTGTCCTTCAATCACGCCCAAACCAAGGGCCATAGACCCCCAAACCTATGTATATTCTGAATCAGGGTGACCCAAGGATGGTTTTAGGGGGGTCAAAACTCATATCTGGGTCATTTGAGGTCACGGGTAGGGTGTTCACCTTTTTGGCCAGGGCGACGCTGGGTACATATATATATATATATATATATATATATATATATATATATATATATATATATCTATATATATATATATATATATATATATATATATATATATATATATATATATATATATATATATATATATATATATATATATATATATATATATATATACACAGGGAGAGAGAGAGAGAGAGAGAAATTCATGTGGAAAATGTCTTTTTAGCTAAATATTGATGATAATATTAGCACTGTCAAACACAATCATATCCTCACACTCAGCTGATATAAAAAGTGCTGGGTCTGTTGTGGTAGAATGTATCAGTCGCACGGACGAGAAGATTAATGATGACAGTATTAACACTGTCGGCTTCTCTGACTCAGTCTCAGCTACCTAGTATCGACTGAAGTTGCGTGGCATAAAATTCCACGCTGATCCCACCATGACAGTGTTAAAGGCCAAGGAAAAGTAAACACCCGGACATAAGAACAGTAAGAAAAAAAAAGGGCACTTCTATCCATTTTTGTTTGGGCTTCTCTCTGTCTCTGTCTCTGTCTCTGTCTGTCTGTCTGTCTGTCTGTCTGTCTCTCTCTCTCTCTCTCTCTCTCTCTCTCTCTCTCTCTCTCCATGCTAGCAAATTTAAGACTGGTTTTACATACAGTGGGAATGCATGTAAGGATAGAGAGTATTCTGTCATGACTGGGACAACATAAGTATTTTATTATTCCAGCAAACGCTAGACAAGCTTAAGTCGTAGGAGCCTGGCAGTATTAATACTGACACCATTAACTCTCGTTGTGGGGACAACTCTTCTATAATCCACCATTGTGTTCAGCTGAGTGAGTCAGTGGAGCCTGAGTGAGTTCTGTCCCCGTTAAATATCATGATTAGGATAATTCAAGTACTGTGTTCCAGCCAGTGTCAGACATTTTATTTAACAGAGTGAATGCAACAGCCTAAAAGTGTTAGTAATGGCACCATTAACCTTCTCGTGACCGGGACAACTTTTGTAGTCTGTTCCAGTTAATGCTATGAGATTTTATTCAAGCTTGAGAGATATATATAGTGAGTTAGAAATTAATAATAATAATAATAATAATAATAATAATGATAATAATGCAGAAAAAGAAGGAACACACAGAATACGTCAAAATTATTAAATATTAGTTTAGACAAAGTATTAACAGCAAGGTAGGAAGAGGACAGGAAAGGAAAGAAGGCGGGGATATATACCAAAAATGCACACTTACAGGGTTACCTTTACCATTATATTTTACCGGAGAGCCAGTCAGGTGACGTCGGCGACCATGGAGCGTCATCTATGCCTTTCCTCCGCCATCCTGAGCTGGCCCACCATTCTCCATCCTCTGTCACTATAATCCAAAAGACTGCCCATAAACTTTAATCTCTGCCTTCCCCTTGCTCTTGTTCCCTCCACTCTTCCCAGCAAAGAGTTGCTCTCAAGCCCCTTAGCTCTACGTATGTGTCCAACAAAGTTCAGCTGCCCCCTTCTTATGAATTTCATAATTTCTCTTTCTATTTCTGCCCTTCTCAGTACTTTGTCATTTGTTACTCGAGCTGTCCAAGTAATTCTTAACATTCTTCATAAAAACCACATTTTCAAAGCCTCTATTTTCTTCTTCATGTTCTTCTTTATTGTCCATGTTTCGCTTCCATACATCAAAATTGACCATATGAAACATGTTAATATCCTTATTCTTGCAGTATTACATGCTTGTACTTATAATGGTTAAAATCTTTTTTATTTTTCCAAAGTTGCTTTTGCCTTTGCAGTTCTTCTTTTTATTCCCTTTTTCACAATCTGCAGCGTCAGATATTAGAGTCCCTGAGTATCTAAAACTTTCTACAGTACTTGCTTTATATGTCCCCCTCGTACATTCACTACTACTCTCATTCTCTCTCTTCCCTTCGTTATTCCCATAACCTCAGTTTTCTTAGCATTCATCTTCAAACCACTTTTCTCGCATGATTCCTGCAGCTCGTTTCCCAATCCCTGGAAATTTTCCTCCAAACCCGCCAACAAAACCGTGTCATCTGCGCAACAAATATTACTCTCATTTCTTCTTCCAGTGATTAGTCCTGCCACGTCCTCCAGATCATGCATACACTTCTGCCCAAACAAGGAAAACAAATCTGGAGACAGGACACACCCCTGCTTCACTCCTCTCTGAATATCAGCCCAGTCTGTCTTCTCATCTCCTATTTTCACCGCTGCCCTTTTACTCCATTACAGATTTGTTATCAACCTAATATCTTTACCATCCTCCCCTATCTCATGTAAAATATTTACCATATATTTCTTCATGCCTCACTGTGTCAAATGCTTTTTCAAAATCTACGGAGGTTATTCTCTAGGGCAGGGAAGCATTCTTTCCCTTCTCATATCCTTTGATTAATGCAAGAAACCCATGGTTTAATCATGCATGTTCTAGTGCTGTTCACAGCAAGGTGAGGGCTTATAAAAGGTACCAAAGCCAACCAACCCCTGAATCACAACTTTTTTATGTTTCTGAGAGGAATCGTGCTAAGTCTGTTCTTCGCACTGCTAAAAATAATTTCATCCGTACTAAATGCTTTCAACCCTCTAACTTGAATTCTTCCCGCTCCTTCTGGCACCTTACCATAAACCTTTCTAACAACTTTACCTTATCATCCTTCCCCTATGTCTTCTACTCTGATGGATCTGTAGCTATTTCTTCTACTGATAAAGCAGATATCTTCGCTCAGACTTTCTCCTCCAATTCCACCTTAGAGGAGTCGGGTGCTATTTCTCCATCACTTCCCTCCTCTGACATCCTCATGGCTGACATTAAAATTTCTTTAGCTGATGTATTTTCTGGCCCTGGTGAGAGAGGATAGTGTTTGGAAACTCCCTGTACTGTTGTTTGCAGATGATACTGTGTTTTTGAGTGAAGACGAAGGGGAGCTGCAAGGCTTGGTGGATGAGTTTGAGAGAGTGTGTAAGAAACGGAATCTAAAGGTGAATGTAGGGAAGAGTAAAGTGATGGTCTTTGAGAGAGGTGAAGTCAGTGAATGTGCAGCGAGGTTGGATGGTGAGGAATTGGAAAATGTGAGTATGTTTAAGTACTTGGGTAGTGTGATGAGTAAGGATGGAGGTTTGGAGGGTGAAGTGCTTGAAAGGGTACAGCAGGGAAGAAAGGTTGCTGGTTCTTTGAAAGCAGTGATAAGAAACAGGGAAGTGAGCATGGAAGTGAAAAAGTTACTACATGACAGTATTGTGATACCAACTCTAACGTACGGAAGTGAAGCTTGGACGTTGTTGGAAGGACACAAGTCAAGAGTGAGAGCAGTGGAAATTAGTTATTTAAGAGGAGCCTGTGGAGTCACATGGAGAGACAGGCTGACGAATGAGGATATAAAGGAGCGTTGTGGTGTTGATGTGGATGTGATAGGAAGCGTTATGAGGAACACACTGAGGTGGTTTGGCCATGTGGAGAGGATGGAGGGTGAAAGACTGACGAAGAGAGTGTATGTGAGTGAGGTGGAGGGGGAAAGAGGGAGGGGGAGGCCGAGGATGAGATGGAGAGATGGGGTGGAGAAGTATATGAGAGAGGGGGGTGTGAGTTGGGAGCAGGGGAGTGAAATGGCGGGGGACAGGGCGACTTGGAGGCGATTTGTTTGTGGCCACCCCAAACGGGATTGAGGCGTCTGGCAATAGATAGATAGATAGATTTTCTGCCATCACTTTCCTCAATACTAACAAGGCATATGGGCCTGATGGAGTCCCTCCTGTTGTCCTCAAGAACTAAGCTTCTGTGCTTACATCCTGCTCGGTAAACTCTTTCGCCTTTGTCTATCTGCTTCTACCTTTCCTTCTTCCTGGGAGTTTGCTCTTATTCAGTCAGTCTCAAAGAAGGGTGACCATTCCCTACCCTCTAACTATCGTACTATTGCTTTAACATCCTGTGTCTCAAAATTTTCAAGTCAATTGTTAACAGAAAAAATTTAAGCATCTTTCCATTCACAACCTTCCTTCTGATCGTCAGTATGGGTTCCGTCAGGGACGCTCCACTGGCGATCTTCTCACCTACCTTTCAGACTCCTGACCATCCTCCTTTCGGGACTTTGGCGAAAGCTTTGCCATTGCACTTGACATCTCAAAGGCTTTCGATCGAGCCTGGCATAAATCTATAATTTCCAAACTGCCCTCTTACAGTTTCTATCCTTCTGTCTGTGCATTTATCTATAGCTTCCATTCTGGTCGTTCTATAGCTCCTGTTGTAGACGGCCATCGTTATTCTCATAGATCTATCAACAGTGGTGTTCCTCTGGGCTCTGTCCTATCACCAGCTCTCTTCCTTTTATTCATTAATGACCTTCTAAGCTTTTTTTTTTTTTTTTTTTTTTATGTGTCCGACTCTGGGCATAAGCTTCACAGTCTGTTCCCAAGGCCCAGTAGTCCTCCTACATACCATACACCTCTACATGTCACCACTTCGGCGCTGACACCCACCGTCCATATTGAATACATGCTTAGGGCTGTCTCATACAGGACTGGTGTATTGGTATTAGTGGGTGTATTTTTACGACATGTCGGCGGGTCTTCTGGTAGATCAGTAAAGTCTGATTTTATGAGATTCAGAACCTTAAACTGTTCCCTGCCCCAGCAGGGATTTGAACCGGGGTCCTTTAGGACTGCAGCCCACCTCTCTACCGACCGAGCCACCGCCCCCCAAAAAAACATTACGCCAACAGTATCTGGTGTTCCCAGGCAGTCACCCATCCAAGTACTAACCAGACCCAACGTTGCTTAACTTCACTGATCGGACGAGAAGCTGTGCACTCAACGTGGTATGGCTGTACATCTAACCCTGCCTGCTTGTACGCTGATGATTCCACCCTTCACCTTTCCATCCGGTTCCCACAACGTCCATCTCAGCAGTTACTTCAACAAACAAGGGATGAGGCAATGGCACACCTAATGTCTGACTTGGCTCGTATCTCTGACTGGGGTAAAAATAATTTGTTTTTAATGCATCAGTTCTTACACCAATCAGCGCCGACAAAATCTTCCATAGGTGTACCCACTTATAATATCCAGCTCAATCATTCATCATCCTTGAGCATGTTTGGGGTGTCATTCACTCGGGACTTATCTTGGAAAGATCATATTACATCTTCTGTAAAATCTGCTTCAAAGAGATTGGGTGTGCTAAGCCGACTCCGTACCTTCCTTACCCCTGCACAGTTGTTGACTTTATACACGGGTTTTATTCGCCCCTGTGTAGGGTACAACTCTCATGTGTGGGGAGGCTGCCCATTTACAGCTCTTCTCAATAGGATGGAGTCAAAGTCTTTTCATCTCATTAACTCTCCTCCTCTTACTGGCTTCCTACAACCCCTGTCTCTTCGGTGCACTGTTGCATCTTTATCTCTTTTCTATCGCTACTTCATTGGTCATTGCTTCTCTGAACTGTCTGCATGCATCTCTCCATCTCTACGACGGGCGCGTAGCACCGGTCTAGCAGCAAACTCTCATCCCATTTCTGTCCAACTCTCTAATGCAAGAGTTAACCGATACTCCCAGTCCTTCATTTATGCAACAGGTCAGCTCTGGAACTGTCTCCCTCTGTCTGTATTTCCTAGTTCCTATGATCTCCAGTATTTTAAACGCAGTGTGTCCAGGCATTTCGAAATGAACGGATCTTGAATTTGGCTCTCTTGTATTGTTTTTGTTTTGTTTTTTTCTTGGAAGGAACAGTTTGCGGGCTCCAGGCCTTTGGTTCCTTGTTCCTTGCATAATATATATATATATATATATATATATATATATATATATCTATATATATATATATATATATATATATATATATATATATACAGTATATATTCATGTATTTCCCCCGCCCATTCGTAATCATTCTCAAGGAAAAGATTGTATCAATGGTCCCTTTACCCTTTCTGAACCCATATTTCTCTTGCTCTACGTTTCTGTCTTTCTTTTATTTTATTCTGTTTCGGATCACTCTGAGAACTATTTTTCCCTTCTGACTCATGATACTTATCGCACAATGTTGTTCATACTCCTCTGTCCCTCCTTTCTTTGGAACTGTTATAAACACCGGCTCCCTCATCACTTCTGGAATATAGCCAGTGTCATAATTATATCATATTCGCCAAGTCAGTAACTTTCTGCACCGCAAAGGCACCATTTGCCTCCACCACTTTAATTGATACTTCATCTTCTCCTACAATTTTTCCCCTGCTCATCCATTTGATTGCTTCCTTTACCTCCTGTTTCAAAACTGGCGGTGCCTTCAGCTACCCCACCATCTCCGTCGGTCACCTCTAGTGTCGGCATACAGCTTCATCATATATTCTTCCCATCTTGTCAAAACTTCTTCTGTTTCCATCAATACATTACTTTCCTTGTTTGTTCTTAATTGCTGAACTTTCTTTGGCCTTCTCCTTCCTTTTATTTTTCTATTTTCTTGTACAGCTGGCCGCACTCCCGCGAGGGCCACAGCGTTGTCAACGCTGGCCAAGATATTTACTCTGAAACACTAGTAGAGAGATGCGTTCGAAGCATCCACAGCCAGTAAGAGAGAGTCGTACAGAGAGAGTTTGGGGGGGAGGAAGGGGGTTTGAGGAGAGTGGGGGGATACCTATGCACGAGAGGTGAGGGATGACGTCTGAAACAGATGAGTGGAAGGCTGGAAGCTATATATAATATAAATCTACAATACCTGGTAACAAATCATATATATTTTAATACCTTTATTGTCAAGTTATTACCGCTGTGAAAAGTGGCACAGTTAATGCTCTCGCTCTCTCTCTCTCTCTCTCTCTCTCTCTCTATATATATATATATATATCTATCTATCTATCTATCTATATATATATATATATATATATATATATATAGATAGATAGATAGATATATATATATTTAATCTGCTATCATGTGAAGGTGAATGGGAGCCCTGATAATTCCACGATGCGATGACGCAACGATGTGATTTTAAACTGCATGTTAGGTAACGCTAGGTATGGGCGATGTTGATATGTCCCAGTGGTGTCAGCAGCTGCCACATTCCGGATGAAGTTACTTACATTTGTTACATGTGATTAATAAACAGCATTCTGATTCATTATTTTCAGGCAGTTTTTGTCTGTATTTTACAGCGTCCATTGCTTGGAAACGACAATAAAATAAAATACGATTAAAGTCTACAATTATGAATCTTGATCGGTTATCTTTGTTTTGCAGTATAATATTTAAAGTTGATCTTTTTACTTTTCATGATGGCAAAAGTAACACCGAAAAAAAAAAAAATTTCTTTTAATAAATATTACACTTTTCTGTCGCCTCAACAATCGTCATATCTCGCCTCTCGTGTACAGGCACCGACCTACCCACCTCAAACCCGCTCCCTCCCTCAGTCCTGTGAATGCTTCGATCAGAGCTCACTACTAATGATTCGCGGTTACTATCTTGGCCAGCGTTGACAACACTAAGGTGGCCCTCGCGGGAGTGCGGCCAACTGTACATCTGGCGAGAATTCACCCTCTCAACCTGCTCCACCTCCTCGCATCTACGGTTCAACCATTCTTCTTTTTTCTCCCTGCACTTTCTCTTTGCCAACGGCCATACCACGTTGAGTACACCGCTTCCCGTCCGATCAGCGAAGTTAAGCAACGTTGGGTCTGGTTAGTACTTGGATGGGTGACCACCTGGGAACACCAGATGCTGTTGGCATCCCTACGTGTCAAGTGGGGTTGGTGGAGGATTAGTGCCCCTCTCTGTAAAACAATTAACTCTAAGCCCTTGGCCACCCCGTTTGGGATACATGGCGTCTGGCAATGGATGGACTTCCTCTTTTTTCCCTATCCAACTCCCCATACCTCTCCTGATTTTCCCTCCAGCGTCTTCTCCCTTCCATCAACTTCAGAATTTCTTCTGTCATTTACCTGTGTTTCCCTCCCCTCTGCTTCTCCGGCACAACCACCTCCACCGCTCCCAGCAACGTTCGTTGCAAACTTCTCCAGTCTTCCCTCAATCAACTCGCACAGCTTCATCCTACAGAACTTCATATCTATTCCTCATTTCGACTTTAAAAGTGCACCTGACTTCCTCCCTTTGTAGCAAACTCCAGTCTCTTCTTGATTTTCGCTGTTCTTTTTTTTTCTTCTTTCCTTTCTTCTTTTTATCCTCACCTTCAGCTCTGCAACCACCAGAACATGGTCACATCCTCGCCCACAGTCTGGACCAGGGTAAGTTCTGCATTGTTTCACTGCGTTTCTGAATCTTTTAAGGAATGTTATGTAATCAGTTTGGCTTTTTACTCGTTCACCAGGACCTTTCCATGTCTATAATAGTCTTGCATGATGCCGAAAGTACGAATTCATGATTACTTGTCCCTCTGCACAGCACCACTGCACTCACTGATCACCTCTCTCATTCCGCACCCCGAGGCAGAATAGCCCCATCCTGTCTTCCTGCTCCTATTTTGGCGTTCAAGTCACCCATAACGATTACAATCTCAGGTTTTTTACATTGTCTCACAGTGTGTCTCACCATCTCATAAAACTCGTCAACCTCCTCCTCCTCCTCCTCCTCCTGATGACCCAGTAACCATCTCATGATTAGGATAAGTCAGGTACTGTGTTCCAGCCAACGTCAAGCATTTTCTTTAACTGAGTGAATGCAACAGCCTAAAAGTGTTAGTAATGGCACCATTAGCCTTCTCATGATTGGGACAACTATAGTAGTCTGTTCCTGTTAACGCCGTGAGATTTTAGTCAAGCTTGAAAGAAATAGTGAGTTTGAAAATTTGTAAAAAAAATAAAATAATAATAATAACAACAACAACAACAACAACAACAACAACAACAACAACAATACAGAATGAAAGGAACACACAGAATACGAAAAAAATGATTGAAAATTGGTTTAGACAAATTAATAACAGCAGGGTAGGAAGAGGACAGTAAAGGGAAAAAAAGCGAGAGCATTTACAAAAAATACACACTTACAGGGTACCAAGAAAATAACAGTGAAATTGAGGATGCAGAATGATGGAGAAGGAAGGCGTTATGTGAGGTGGAAGATGAGAAACATACTGGTGAGCAAGAGGAAGAGGAGCGTCTGAGTAGCCTGGTGGTGGTTCTGTCATGGTATCATCTACTGGGGGTTCCGAGGAGGAAACAAGGCGTCAAAGACAATGGTGAGGAATAAGAAACAGAACAGGTGAGGAAATTAAAAATGATGTTGTGCATCATAAAAATAAGTAATTAAATTAAAGAGTAGCGTAGTATGGAACAAAAAAAAGTCACACGAAAACAGGGCACATTATCAATCATGACGTCGACGAGGACAACGATGATGATGAGGACAGTTGTAATTCTCTCCCAGCCTTACTTCTTAATGGGTTGTGTGTGAGGTTAAGGAGGAGTTTAATGTCCCGGGAGAAAAAAAAAAAACTTTAGTTTTATTCCTGGCGTGTTGCAAGAGCTTAAAAAAGTTGCAGCATCGCCGAGGACCAGAGTCTGTACATTTTTGACATATTTTTACTTAGATTTTCGTACATAAAACCCCTTGGGTACCATGACGTCTTTAGTCCTTTGCAGCCCAGTGATGTATTTTATATTTTCATTGCAGCCGTCTCCAGACGGTTATATTTTTCTGAGTAAATTTATAGGATAAATATGCAGTCTCATACGTGAATGAAGACAAACAGTTATATCTTCACACGAGTAAAGATAAAAGAACAAACATGCAACCATATACTTAAATGAAAACATAAACTATTACATCCTCACACGAGTAAAGATATAGATTAAACATGCAATCTTATACGTGAATGAAAACATAAACATTTATATCTTCACACGAGTAAAGATATAGGATAAACATGCAGTCTTAATCATTAGAGAAAAATCCAGTCGTCTAGACGAGTGAAAAATGTTAAAAAAAATAATAATCATATACATGAGCGAAGAGTGAACATATGCAAAAGATTTTATACATCAGAGAAAACACAAGTATGTATCAACAATCTTGTTCACAACTAAATCGTGTGCACGGCTTAATTTCAAAAATTTTATGCAATTGTCTCTAAGGTTTTCCAACACCAAGCACTTGAACACGATGCCAAACTTGCCACTGCACGCTCCTTAGCACTTGAACACGATGCCAAGCTTGCCACTGCACACTCCTGAGCACTTTCTTCCGTTACATTATTGGGTCTCATTTTTGCACTCAAAGGTTGGTGTGAGGAAGAAATGATTAACCGTATCCCAGATGAACTAAAGATACGCACGACATTCATCATAACCGAAAATTGACGCCATCACACCCAAAGGATGAAGGTGTACGTGACATAACGTAACAGAAACACAGATGAAATGCATAACTAGAATGTGTAAAGAAATGATGCCAAGAAAAAAGAAAATGTACAAAGTAAACGAGTATTTAAGGAGAGGGGATGCATTAGCCTTTAAAATTAGTCATGTACGTTTGTTGTTGTTGTTGTTGTTTTTCATTGATAAATGTAGGCAGGAGGAGAAGCTGGAGGGAGAACATATTCTCTCTCTCTCTCTCTCTCTCTCTCTCTCTCTCTCTCTCTCCAATTACTCACTGACCACTTTCCAGACCGTTATAAGCTACTATGTTCTCCATTCTAATGCTCAAAACTTTCTTTCTACAAAGTTGTAATTGGGGATCGCCTCTCCCCCTCACTACGACCATTTTATAACTAAGGTTGGATTGATCTGAGTAGTGAATGTAATGCATTAGAGGAAGCTGGACGGGAATTGTGTAGGAGTATGTTTGAGTAAGGACCGGGTTACGTTGGGGAGAGGGGTGGGGGATGGCGAAGGAAAGGGGTGGAAGGAAGGGAAGAAAAGAAAGCGGAAGAATGGACAAAATGGGACAGAGGGAGGGAAGAGAATACAATGGGAGCAATGTGAAAGGATGAAAAGTAAGAAAAAAGCAAGGAAATGAGGTAACTGAAGAAGGATGTGTAGAAGGAAGGAAAAAGCAGAAGGGGAAAAGGGAAGAAGAGGAGGGAAGGGGAGCTGGCTGGCGGAGATGAGGTGACAAAAGGAAAATGTGCAGGGATGGGAGGAAACACGAGGTGAGGGAGAGAGAGAGAGAAAAAGAGGAGGGGAAAGGGAGACGAAGGGAAGATCTGGGGTCACATATGAGGTTTTTGATAATCTGACTTGGAGTTTACTGAGCATACACGTAGGCATCCACCTCTACGGATACTTATATATTATAATGCAATTACACACACACACACACACACACACACACACACACACACATTAGAGAGAGAGAGAGAGAGAGAGAGAGAGAGAGAGAGAGAGAGAGAGAGAGAGAGAGAGAGAGAGAAGGCATATAGTGAATGGTTAGCGAGTAGAGGAAGGGGAGAAGATGAGAGAGAGAAGAGAGAGGTATATGTGAGCAGGAGAAGGGAGGTTAAGAGACTGGTGAAGGAGAGTAAGAAGAAAGTGGATGAAGAGTTTGGGAGGAATCTGAGTGTGAAATGGAGGGAGAGTAAGAAATTGTTTTGGAATGAGGTAAAGAAAGTAAGGCAGCGTGAAAGGGGAAATAGTAGGGGAGTGAAAGATAGGAATAATAGATTATTGGTGGAGAAGAGAGAGAAATTGAGGAGATGGAAGGAGCACTTTGAGGATTTGTTGAATGTAGAGAGTGAGAACAGTGCTAGTATAAGTGGCTGGGGAATGGCTAGGAGAAGAAGAGATGAGAGGAGGGTGGAAGAGATCAGTAGGGCGGAAGTAGTGGAAGCGATGAAGAAGATTAAGGTGGGAAAGGCCCCAGGAATTGATGGAGTGTGTGGTGAAATGCTCAGGTGGGGGGGTGAGATTGTTGTGGAGTGGATATGGAAGTTGTGTAGATTGGCTTGGGAAGAGGGAAGGGTTCCAGAGGACTGGAAATCAGGTATAATTGTTCCTTTATACTGTACAAAGGAAAAGGGGAGAGAGAAGTATGTGGTAACCATAGGGGTATTTGCCTTCTTAGTGTGACTGGTAAAAAAGGAGGAGATTGGGAGAATGTTTGTGAGAAGAAAGTTGGATGTGTTAGCTTTGAGTGAAACGAAGATGAAAGGGAAGGGTAAGTCTATGTTTGGAAGTGTGAATGGAAGATTGTCAGCTGTTGATAGAGGAAGGGCAAGAGAAGGTGTGGCCTTGTTAGTGAATCCGGAAGTACAGCAGTGTGTGATTGAATGGAAGGAGGTGTCATCGAGACTGATGTGGGTGAAAACGAAATTTGAACGTGAGTTGTGGGTGTTTGTGAGTGCATATGGGCCTGGTAGTGAAAGGGATGAAGAAGAGAGTCTTTCTGGAATGATGTTGATGAGTGTCTGCAGAGTTTTGGAGCGAATGTGAATGTGGTAATGATGGGAGATCTGAATGCTAGAGTGGGAAATATAGCAGTTGAAGGTGTAGTTGGTATGCATGGTGTGCCTGGAAGAAAAGAAATTGGGGAACGAATGATAGCGATGTGTGTTGAGCGAGAGAATGGTGATTGAATATACGCTGTTTGAGAAGAAAGATATTTATAAGTATACATGAGTGAGACAGGAGGGTGGAAGGGTTGTTGATAGAGCTCTGATGGACTATATGGTTGTGTCTAGGAATGTAATAGGAAGATTGTTGGATGTGAGAGATCTGAGAGGGGAGGGTGGAGGTATGTCTGACCACTACCTGGTGGAGGGAAAGTTAAGAGTAGATAAGAGATGGGTGAGAGCTAGGAGAGTTAGGTGTGGCAGAGAGGTTTTGAAAGTGAGTGAGTTGGATAAAAGAGAGAAAAAGACAGAGTATCAGGAGAAATTGAAAGATGAGTGGAACGCAGTGAAAGATCGGGAAAACGGCAGTGTGGAGGAGGAATGGCAGTTGTTTAAGAGTGCTGTGGTGGGGCATGCAGAAGAGGTGTGTGGTGTGAGACGTGTGGGTGGTGGTGTAAGAAAAGGAAGTGAATGGTGGTGCGAGGAAGTAAGTATGGCTGTGGCTGAGAAGCGACGTGCATATGAAGTGTGGCTGCAGAGGAAGGATGAGATGTCATATGAAAGGTATAAGGAAAAGAGGAATAGGGCAAGAAGGGCTGTGCGTGATGCTACAGTGGCAGCAGATGAGAGGCGGGGTAGGCGGCTGACAAAGAATTTTCAACAGAATAAGAAAATGTTTTGGAAGGAGGTGAAAAGGGTGCGAAAGGGAGAGTCTGGGAAGGAAGAACGAGTAAAAGCAGAGGATGGAAGGATGTTAATTGAGATGGATGCAGTAAGGAAGAGATGGGCAGAGTATTTTGAAAGACTGTTAAATGTAGAGGAGGAAAGGGTGACTGAGATTGTGGCGGATGGAAGGGTGCAAGGAATAAATGTGTTGGAAGAGTTGAATGATTCTTTGATCACGAAGGAGGAAGTGGAGAAGGCAGTAAACGAGATGAAAACAGGGAAAGCTGCAGGTATGGATGGGTGTGCTGTGGAATGCCTGAAGGGTGGTGGAGTGACTATTGTTGACTGGTTAGTAAGATGGTTGAATGTGTGCTTTGTGAAAGTTATGGTGCCAATTGACTGGGCAAGTGCTTGTGTGGTCCCGTTGTATAAAGGCAAGAGTGAAATGTATGAATGTACTAGCTTTAGGGGTATAAGTCTGTTGAGTGTTGTTGGTAAGGTGTATGGTAGAGTGTTAATTATGAGAGTTAGAGAGGGTACAGAGGAAGTGATTGGTGAGGAGCAGTGTGGCTTTAGGAGAGGGAGGGGATACGTGGATCAGGTGTTTGCTGTGAGACAAGTGTGTGAAAAGTATTTAGCGAAAGGCAAGGATGTGTTTTGGGCATTTATGGATTTAGAGAAAGCATATGATAGAATTGATAGGGAGGCATTGTGGACTGTTTTATGATTGTATGGACTTGATGGTAGGTTACTAAAAGGGGTGAAAAGTTTTCATGTAAATAGTAGAGCGTGTGTAAGAGTGGGAAATGCTGTGAGTGATTGGTTTCCCGTGAGATTGGGGCTGCGTCAGGGATGTGTGATGTCGCCTTGGTTGTTTAATATTTACATGGATGGTGTTGTAAGGGAGGTGAATGCAAGAGGTTTAGGTGGAGGTTTGAGTCTGGTGAATTTTGATGGTGGAGAGTGGAATCTGAAGCAGCTGCTGTTTGCAGATGATACTGCACTGGTGGCTCATTCAGAGGAGAGATTGAGACAGTTGGTAGAGGAGTTTGGAAGGGTGTGTGAAAGGAGGAAATTGAAAGTAAATGAGAATAAGAGTAAAGTGATGAAGTGTATGAGGTTGGTAGATGGTAGGGGGATGAATATAGTTTTGAATGGCGAGTTGCTTGAGGAGGTAGAGTGTTTTAAATATCTAGGGTCACATGTTGCTGTGGATGGAAGAATAGATGCAGAAGTGAAGTTTAGAATAAATGAAGTAGGAAAGGTGCTGGGAGGAATGAAAAAAGTGTTTAGATGTTGTTCGCTTAGAATGGATGTAAAGAGAAGGCTGTGTGAGGATGTTGTGGTACCGACTGCGTTATATGGGGCTGAA
Organism: Coenobita brevimanus; assembly: GCF_032717465.1. Lineage (NCBI taxonomy): Eukaryota > Metazoa > Arthropoda > Malacostraca > Decapoda > Coenobitidae > Coenobita > Coenobita brevimanus. The sequence goes on along the minus strand of NC_136972.1, from coordinate 8,221,149 downwards.
ACATGGAATATGGGTGTAGCAGAGAGGAAAAGTTTGAATGTAATGGAGATGAGGTGTCAGGAGTATGTGTGGAGTGACCCTCATGGATCGAGTGCAAAATGACGAAGTGCGAAGGAGAACTGGAGTTGTTCGGGAGATGGCTGGTCAAGTTGAGCAGAGGGTGTTGCGATGGTCTGGGCATATGGAGAGAATGGATAATGAGAGATTGGTGAAAAAGATAACTAGATCTGGTGTGAGAGGTGTAAGGCTGAGAGGGAGACCACGAATAGGATGGATGGACAGTGTGAAGGGAGCGCTGGATGCGAGAGAGATGTCTGTTGAGCAAGGAAGAGTGGCTGTGCATAACAGAAATAAATGGAGAGAAATTGTGAATGAATAAGTGATGATGCAGCCCTGAGGGGATATTCTCCCGCATTTGGTCTGATCAGCTAGTCAGTTCAGGTTCGTGTAAGATGATGGGTCTGTTATGATGTGGCAGGGGTAAACCAGTTCTGCTGTCGGGCCCAGCTGTGGATGTCACTGATTGCATTGCGCAGTTGACCCTTGTGCGGTGTGGTGCGGTGAAGATCTGTCCGTTCTCCCCTTTGAGGCTAAGATGCGAATGAATGTGTTTGAATGGATGAGTAAATGGGGAGTGTGTCGTCCTGTCTCGGCTACCTCCCTTTCCTTGGGGGAAGCAGCCTAGGTATATAGATAGATAGATAGAATACTCATTGATAGGGTTAGGCATATGACAGAGGAGCTAGTTGAAGAACAAGGGGGATTTAGGAAGGGAAAAGGGTGTGTAGATCAGATATTTGTTCTAAGATGTTTAGTGGAGAAGTATCTAGAGAAGGGAAGGAAAGTGTATGCTGCCTTCATGGACTTGGAGAAAGCTTATGACAGAACAGATAGGCAAGGTATGTGGAAGGTATTAAGAATATATACTGTAGAGTGGAGAGGAAATTGTTGAGTGCTGTGAAGAGTATGTACGAGGGACCTAGGGCTACTGTGCGAGTGGATGGTGAGCTGAGTGAGTTCTTTGATCTAAATGTGGGACTGAAACAGGGTTGTGTGATGTCTCCATGGCTGTTTAATATATACATGGATGGGGTTGTTATGGAGGTGCAAGGTAGGGCAGTGAATGTGAGGGTGGCTCTAATGAATGAGGGTGAGATTTGGAGGCTTCCGGTGTTGCTGTTTGCTGATGATACAGTATTGTTGAGTGAAGATGAATGGGAGTTGCAAGGTTTGGTGAATGAATTTGGGACAGTGTGTAGGAGGAGGAAGCTGAAAGTTAATGTAAACAAAAGTAAAGTTATGGTGTTTGAGAGGAATGAAGTCACAGTGTGCAGTGAGGTTGGATGGTGAGGATAAGGAGAATGTGAGCGCATTCAAGTACTTGGGTAGTGTGACGAGTAAGGATGGAACTTTGATGAAGTGCGTGAAAGGGTACAGCAGGGAAGGAAGGTCGTTGGTTCACTGAAAGCAGTGATGAGAAATAGGGAGATGAGTATGGAAGTTAAGAAGTCACCGTATGATAGTATTGTGATCCCTACCCTGACGTATGGAAGCGAGGCATGGACCTTGCAAGAGGGGAACAAGTCAAGAGTGAGAGCAGTGGAAATGAGTTACTTGAGAGGAGCATGTGGAGTGACATGGAGGGACAGGTTGACGAATGAAGAAGTGAAGGAACGTTGTGGGTGGATGTGGATGTGGTTGAGAAGATTAGGAGAAATACACTGAGGTGGTTTGGACAAGTGAAGAGAATGGAGAATGAAAGACTGACTAAGAGGATGTATGTATGTGAGGTGGAGGGAGGGAGAGGGAGGGGTAGACCGAGGATGAGGTGGAGGGATGGAGTTGAGAGATATATGAGGGAGGGGGGGGGTGAGTTGGAGGGAGGGTAGTCAAATGGTGGGTGACAGAGTGACTTGGAGGCGTTTTGTCTGCGGCCACTCTTTGCGGGATTAGGGCGTCGGGCTATATATATATATATATATATATATATATATATATATATGAGAGAGAGATGTACATGTATTCTCTCTCTCTCTCTCTCTCTCTCCATTAATTTAAAATGTTTTCCTACTATGGAGGTAAAGCATATTCGTATGACATCAGATGTTTTTAGTGTACAGCCTCTCGTAAGCTTCAGGTGAAAGTTAAGAGTTGTTCTGTCTTCTTACTGTGACTACGTAATATGTTTGTTATTCTTACCACCACCACCACACGATTTAATTTAGCAGAAGAAGAACAGCTGAAGAGATTAAAGAAAGCTATATCTAACCCATCCAGTTTGAAAACTCTGTCAATAAATACAGGTGAATGTAACCAGATTTAAGTATAATGTTACTGAACTGAAGAGGACAACTCCTTCATTACGGTATCATATGTTGTGGAATATTATAGGTGCTATCGAAAGATTTTTATTCAGCTGAGAGAACGAGTAGGGCTTGGGAGAGCTATCACTCACCATTAAGTACTTCACTAAAAGGACGTCATTTGTGGCTTATTATTCTGCCATCAGACGATTTTATCAAACCTGGTGTATACTTCTCGAAATGTAGGGGTTAGGTATAGCCGTCACCAACCTCTTCAATGTGTGAGACCTTTGTTACGCTGAATATAACCGCCAGGAAGTTGTAAGAAGAAGCCATTACAGTACTTCATCGGAGTAGAAGGAAAATGCTCAGACTTCAGTGTTTTTATATCTGTGGTGCTGGAGAAGGACACCTTAACGTGGTGACACCGTTATGACTGACCGGTGGAACTGCCTGGTTATACAAACATCCCTTCACTCACTCCCCTCTTCCTATTCCCCAAATGGAAAATAATAGCCTGTAGACCGAGTCTGTGGCACAAAAAAAAAGAAAGCATTTAGTGAGTGGATGAGAAACAGAAGCGTGAAAGAAGCTGAGACAGAAGAGAGAGTTATGTGTAGAGAGGAAGAGAGAGGTGAAAAGATTAGCAAGAGAGAGTAAGAAGAGAGTGGATTAGGAATTTGGAAGGATTTTGCGTGTAGAGTGGAGGGAATGTAAAAATATGTTCTGGAAAGAGGTAAAGAGAGTTAGACAGGATACCAAAGAAGTTAGTTGGGGAGTGAAATATAAAATGGTAGATTGCTAGTGGAGAAGGGAGAAAAAGTGAGCAGATGGAGAGAACACTTTAAGGAATTGTTGAACACAGAGAATGAAAGTATTGCGAGTATAAGTGGCTGAGGAATGGCTGGGAGAGGGAGGGATGTGAGAATAGAGGAAGAAATCAGTAGGATGGAAGATGTGGAAGGAAAAAAGAAAGTTGAAATAGGAAATGCCCCAGGAATTGATAGAGTGTGTGGTGAAATGCTGAAGCATGGGGGAGATATAGTAATAGAATGGATGTGGAAGATGTGCAGATTGCCCTGAGAGGAAGGTAGAGTCCCGGAGGATTGGAAGTCAGGTATAATTATTCCCTTGTACAAAGGAAAAGGGGAAAAAGAAGTATGTGGTAATCATTGGGGCATTTGTCTTCTTAGTGCATCAGGAAAAGCATATGGTAGGATACTTATTGACAGAGTTAGGGAACTAACAGAGGAATTAGTTGGAGAAGAAAAGAGAGGTTTTAGAAAGGGAAGAGTTTGTGTAGATCAGATATTCATTCTTAGATCTTTAGTGGAAAAGTTTCTAGAGAACGGAAAGAAGTTCATGGATTTGGAGAAAGCATATTATAGGGTGGATAGACAAGGATTGTGAAAAGTATTAAGAATATATGGAGTAGATGGGATGTTGAATGCCGTGGAGAGTATGTACAATATGAGGGTGCTAAGGTTACAGTGCGTGTGGATTGTGAACTGAGTGAATTTCTTGATCTGAAGGTTGGATTGAAACAGGGATGTATCATGGCTGCGTGGTTGTTCAATCTGTATATGGATGGGGTTATAAAGGGGATACAAGGTAGGGCAGTGGATGTTCGAGCAGCCCTAATGAGAGAGGGCAGTGTTTGGAATCTCCCTGTACTGTTGTTTGCAGATCAAACTGTGTTGCTAAGTGAAGACGAAGGGGAGCTGCAAGACTTGGTGGATGAGTTTGGGTGAGTAAGAAACGGAATCTAAAGGTGAATGTAAGGAAGAGTAAAGTTATGGTCTTCAATGAAGTGAAGTCACTGAATGTACAGTGAGGTTGGATGAGAAGGAAATGGAAAATGTGAATGCGTTTAAGTACTTGGGTAGTGTGATGAGTAAGGATGGAAGTTTAGAGGGGGAAGTGCTTGAAAGGGTGCAATAGGGAAGGAAGGTCCCTGGTTCCTTGAAATCAGTGATAAGCAACAGGAAAGTGAACATGGAAGTGAAAAAGTTACTACATGACAGTAATGTGATACCAACTTTAACGTATGGAAGTGAAGCTTGGACCTTGTTGGAGCGACAGAAGTCAAGAGAGCAGTGAAAATGAGTTATCTGGGAGGAGCATATGGCGTCACATGGAGACACATTGACTAATGAGGAAGGAAAGGAGCATTGTGTTGTGGATATGGATGTGATAGGAAGCGTTAGGAGGAAATACTGAGGTCGTTTAACCATGTGGAGAGGATGGATAGTGAGAGACTGACGATGAGAGTGTATGCGAGTGAGGTGGAGTAGGGGAGAGGAAGGGGGAGGCCAAGGATGAGATGGAGGGATGGAGTGGAGAGGTATAATTATGAAAGAAAGGTGTGTGGGCTGGGAGCAGGGCACTGAAATGGCGGGGGACAGGGCGACATGGAGGCGATTTGTTTGTGGCCACCTCTTTCAGGATTAAGGAGTCTGGCAATAGACAGATACTGTAGACTGGCCGAGGACAACATCAACCTATACTCCTTTTTTTTCATTGAGGCGAAGATGCACTTGACAGGTTGATGCTGAATGGGTGAATGCAACATGTCCAAAAAATATTTACTAACCCAAATTTCCCCCTCAGATATTTGTAGTCAGTTAATAATGTTAAATTATGAAGTAATGTTGCATTCAGCCAATAATCACTAATCTGTCAAGTGCATCTTCGCCTTGATAAAAAAAAAACTGAGTATAGAGTCTGCCACATTCACGCCCTGTTGGGTCTGGATTGCAACTACTATAGTCTATTTGATTGACTTGTGCATCTGAGATGTATGGGGCAAGTAGGGTGTGTTTGACTCGCGGCTGCCGATTGGCCGCCGATGATGTCAGTGAAGTAAATGCATGCATGTACTGTAGTGCAACATGCGGACGTAGGTGTACACCCTAGGTTGATATTATAGTGCAACATGTGGACGTAGGTGTACACAGTGGGTTGATATTATAGTGCAACATGCGGACGTAGGTGTACACCGTGGGTTAATATTATAGCGCAACATGTAGACGTAGGTGTACACCGATGGTGGATGCAGTGCAAGGACGTGGGTGTACACTGTGGGTGGATAATTTACTTCAAATGTCACTTATCGTTTTATAAAAATTTATAACCATCTTTAATTTTCTTTGTTAACAGTAAACTTTTAAAGCTAATTTTGACCTCTTTAGCTTCGGGAAATATTCCATATTTAAACTGGCTGCTTCTATTGCAGGGAATTAAAAGAAATATAAATATATATGTGTTAAAATAAGAAGACCTGTAGATTTACATCATCGGCGGCCAATCACCAGCCGCGAATCCAACACACCCTGCTCGCCATATACATCTCACTTGCACAGGCCAATCGAATAGGGTATACTACTATTCCAAATATTTCTATAGCCACTTTGAAGCTGTAATAATTTCAACTCCATTTTGGGGATGAAAATTGTGCAATTATGGTGATTTCCACATTTGTTTTAATAATTAATTAGTTTTTCAGGACCATTCATGAAAATAACTTCGGTGGCAATTGTTCAGTATAGGTAATTATTTATGGGACAAATTTCAGGAGCACAGTATCTGGTGCAGCAACATTTGTTATAATTACTTCTGCCGCAACCTCAATGTGATTACATTTTTTTTTTTCTGATGGCGTAACCATTAATTCCTTCAACAGGGGAGTGTAGTGCCAGAGAGGTACACCTTCACGTGATGGCACCGATATGATATGGCGGATGTGCTGTTTTGTTATACAAAGGAGGATGAAGGACTTCAGAAGAGCTACTTGAGCCTCAAGTCCACCTGGTTCACAATATCACATGAACCTGGACCTACCACTATTCTACAAGACAAAGTACTTTTTAATTTGCATTTGCATATATTTTAAAATGGAGTTAGCTAAAACTTAATCATTCCCTCCAGTAGGCTACTTGGTCTTTCCCAAGTTGAATTAAAATCGTCCGGGACAGCACGAATGAAAATAATATAAAACGTTGCACAGTGTAATCAGCTAAGGGGAGACAAACAAGTGAAGGGGTTAATGACGGCTCTAGTTTATCATTCCACGTCAAAATTTTTCCACTGAAGCTGAATAATGCTGTCTGGAGACAGCAAGATTAAAATATATGGGGCGTCATTGAACTGACGGCTTTAACTAGGTAATGCAATACAATAAATTACTGATAACAGGCTTGGCAACCATTAAACAATCGACAGAAAGCTTGATATCACTGAAAATACTTATATAAAGGTTGGTATCACTGGAATAGCTTACGAAAAACTTTGGCAACATTGTAATAAATATTTGTATTTGGTAACGCTGGAACAAAACATAAAATGTTTGGCAAGTCAGAGATGAATGATTACAAATTTGCCATTACTGGAATAAATTATGGGGATCTTAATAATACAGCAGGGAAGGAAGGTTGTTGGTACACTGAAAGCAGTGATGAGAAACAGGGAGGTGAGTATGGAAGTTAAGAAGTCACTGCATGATAGTATTGTGATCCCTACCCTGACGTATGGAAGCGAGGCATGGACCTTGCTAGAGGGGAACAAGTCAAGAGTGAGAGCAGTGGAAATGAGTTACTTGAGAGGAGCATGTGGAGTGACGTGGAGGGACAGGTTGACGAATGAAAAAGTAAAGGAACTCTGTGGGGTGGATGTGGATGTAGTTGAGAAGATTAGGAGAAATACACTGAGGTGGTTTGGACATGTGAAGAGAATGGAGAATGAAAGACTGACTAAGAGGGTGTATGTAGGTGAGGTGGAGGGAGGGAGAGGGAGAGGTAGACCGAGGATGAGGTGGAGGGATGGAGTTGAGAGGTATATGAGGGAGGGGGGAGTGAATTGGGGGGAGGGTAGTCAAATGGTGGGTGACAGAGCGACTTGGAGGCGTTTTGTCTGTGGCCACCCTTTGCGGGATTAGGGCGTCGGGCTATAGATAGATAGATAGATAGATTAATAATACGGAAATCAGTGTAACAGGAATGGCAACACTGGCATAAACGATAATACAAAAGATGTGGTAACAATAAATTTAATGAAAGTAGATCTGAGAAAACTGGAATAGGTAACAGATTTGGGGTCACTGGAATGACTTATAACAGGTTTTGCAAAACTGGAATATATTATAGGTTAGGCAGTGTAGGAATAATTTCTGTGACAATAGATTTGGTTAAAATGGAAAGAGCAACAACAGGCTTGGATGGCGCTGGAATATGCTATAAAAAGCCTTTCAAGATCGGAATAAATGATAAGAGATTTGACACCACTAGAATAAATTACAGAAATCTTGGCAACACTGAAATGCGTTATAAAAAGCTTGTCAGAAATGAATAAACTCTTATTTCAAGCTTGGCAACATTGGACTAAAAGACAAATATATTATCATAAATGAAAATAACGATAATAAAAGGCTTGACATCACTGGAATCTTGCCGATAATTTTAAATGTGCATGTGTGTGTCTGCCTGTGCGCTTGTCTGCTATGGAAATTGAAGAGGAAGTACATCGAGGACTCCAAAGCGGTCTAGAAAGGGGAACCTTATCTATCTATCTATAACCAGAAAACTTAATCCCGTAAGAGGTGGCCACAAACAAATCACCTCCATGTCGTCCTTTCCCTCTGCCATCTCGCTGCCCTCCCCCCAATGTACATCCCCTTCTCTCAGTTATTGGGATTTTATTTGTGAGGTTTAAAGTTCTTAAAAGTGACGCCTCTGATCCTAATGGTACTGCTGTTCTATATGCATATGTACAGTACTTGTATGATAATTCACTATTCCTTTCTAACAAGCTGACATGCTGTAGCTTAACAGCCAATTACCAAAGATTATCAAGTTTCCTCTGCAACCATATCAGTATTAAAATGGGTTGGGTGGGTGGGTAGACTGAGCCGGCAGGATGGGTGGGTGGGCGGGTGGGTGCTTGGATGAGGTGGGTAGGGGCGTGGGGACGATGGATTGATTGTTGGGTGTGCGAGGTGTAGAAAAAATAAGTTTACAGGGAATAAGTAGGTGAATGGGTGGGTGGATGGGTGAGTAGTGGGTAAATGGGTCCATGGGGTGATTAGGCCAATGGTAGGAATAAGTATAATCTCCCGAAGAAGTGACGGCTGAGTATCCGTAAGACTTCGTTCAGAGATAACGCACATAATCTTCTTCATACCATTACAAGGTGAAAAGTTTTAAGTAAAATTGTTAGAGAAAACAATAAGTAAATGCCAAAGTACTGGCTTATTTAAAACTGCAGGAAGCTGTTTGTTAGTTACGACAATAAGGAATCCTAAACGGAACAAACTGAAATGTCACATATATTGCTCAGGGAATCAGGAATAATTTGCGGAGTTTAAATCGAGTATGGTAACGCGATAATTCTTAGTAGCACAAGACTGGAAAGAAAAGAGCTTCAATAAATGATTTATATCAGTCATTATTTTAAAAGACCTTCCATTACAATAAAAGGGAATAATATTTCTGTTTCTGTTGTCTGCATGGATGATGACACAAAGCGGGAAAGTGAAGTAAGGCTATTTTAAATGGCTCGATCAACAAGCGTGAAAGGAAACAACTTTTGCTAAAAAAATATGCAGTTTTTACACTGCATTTGGGTCAGTTTCACATTAAGAAAATTTTCTGGAAGATTTAGAATAAGCCATAGGAATATAAGTGAATGAAATACAATAAAAGAACCTCCAGAATTTGCGAAGACTCTGACCTCCTTGGAGATTACCAACCTGCGTCATGCCTATCCTCAGTGCAAGAGTAATAAAATGCTGAATCATCACTGAGTTCAAAACTTCCAGATCAGAATTATCAGTAAAGCAAGACACAGAGGTGTATTTAAAGAGGGATATAATAGATTGAAAGATAGAGCTTTGGATTCCAAGTGTTTATAAAACTCATGTTTTGGTCGTCATTATTGTCTAATGTAAAAGAAAACGGGAAAATCTGTCATACCTCCTAACAACTGAAAATGATTTTGGATCAGTTGGGAATGATGTAGCCAGTTATAAATGGGCGAGGGGAAGACCAAGAAATAAAAGGCAAAAAGCTCTAGCTGCTACAGTGGGCAGGTTATCCTTACTTAAAATAATTTCTTTGCTGTGGCATCCTTATTGTTGCTGTATTATCACCAGAGCATTTGGAACTACAGTAGCGTATTACAGTCATAAGAACATTCCTTAAATGGACTTCGAAACTAGAGCATCTGTATTTGAAATCCTGGGAAGCAAATACATCAGGAACACGGGGTTGTGCTGTGCGCCTCGCGCGGAATGAAACATCACGCACCCGGCATTCATTCAGATCGGGAAAAGTATTTCAGTTTTAACCTTTAATATACCCTTGCCTCATGTTTATCATTTGTCGTAAGTCTTTGCATGGTATACTACATATTCTATTTGATAAGACGTGACGAGGCACAGAATTTTTACCTAATATTCACTAAGTTTTCACAGAACGTACGGCAGTGCAATGACCAAAGCAATCTTAAACTCCGTCAACACTTCTTGGGGCGACTGTACATGTGGATCATATCTCCTGGGAAATGGGTCCAGTGAGGAATGTAGGTCCAGTGGGTACGAGTAAAATGGGACCCAGGGGGTCGTTTCCCATAGGAAGGTGGCTCTACAGAGTCCCAGGTTTCGCTGATATGCCAGGTAATATTTTGTTTGTCTGCGAGGTTTCTAGCTACTAAATTATAAAAAGCTTGGTAGCATTAGAATAAACAATAACCGATTTGACAACCTAGAATAAATGATAAAATGCTTGAATGATAACAGGTTTGCAATTATCAGAAAAAAAATTATAACAGGTTTTAACTAAACCGTAACAGGCTTGGCAGCAGTGAAACAAATGATGATAAACATAGCCCTGCAATGTCAGGGATGGATCTAAGAATATTTGTGACGTGTTACCCATATCTCTTTCCAAAGTAATGGGAGGTGGACGTATCTTTGCCCTAAATCACTTACGTAATATTTGTCACCAGATGTGGTTGTCTGGGAGAGATGTACATAATAGCCTGTTAAAGATGCGCTGTATATAAGATCTGTTGCTTCTGGTGTCCACTACAACTTAGGTCACACACACACACACACACACACACACACACACACACACACACACACACACACACACACACACACACACACACAGACTGAAGAGGAAGGAAGGAATCGCAAATGTCGAAGCACAATGAAAAAAAAGATCAAGATGAACTTTGAAAGGATACTGATGATGCTGATCAGGAGGAGGAGGTGGAGAGGGGAGGGAGGGGGGAGAGAAGGAGAGCGAGAGAGGAGTTGGAGGCTGGGGGATGAGGAGGGAGGAACACGGGTGGGAGGCAACGAGGCACCTGCGCAGGCTGGCAGTGAGCTGGTAGACAGGGGTGGGGTGTGACACCTGCCCCATCTCTCCATATCCGTACTCAGTTCCGCTGCCTGCTCTTTTATTTGATAACCATTTCTCGTTGGCTATGAGTAACCTACAAGTTATAATTCAGGAAATCAAAGAATATCTTCAAGCCTGATGAGCCTCCACGCGTATATACTAAGATCTGTGTTTATTGCAGTCATAATATAGTCGCAGTTGTAAGTCTCGAACGTGGTGAGGTAACAGTGAAGCTCTGAAAAGAAGTGTTCAACTTCGAAAATAATGCAAATAATGAAGCTGTTAAAGGTTCCATCATGAAGGAAACTTGTGTCCACAATCTAAGTGTCGGAAGACTTGCCGAGGAAAATTATATATATATTTTTTAACCTGTGCAATAATATTGTGCTATTAACATATACAGAAAGAATAAATATGTGTACCAAACATGGATCTGTATAATCGTGTTTAAGAGACCAGAAGGAAACAAAGATTGTTTTGATTCCCTTGCTGATAAGAAGACAGTTCTGGTTATCCTTATATGCTGAATATACTGTTATAGTTGATAATTAGTTAGCTGGCAGGGAACCACATCCTTGTTTCTGAGAAAAACTAGCAGGCAGCATTACTAATAATCCTTGAAGTAACGTTGATGCTGAGTCTTCTGTTTACATGCTGAACAAAATTTATCTGGGTATAATATTTAATAAACAGACACAAAGCCTGATAACTGCTTCTGAGAAATACTACCAAGAATCACAAATAACAGCAAGAGGATTGATACTGATGATGATTTAAATACTTACCTCCGAAAAATAATTCTAGCCAAGGTATAACTTTAGGAAGTCGATCTCCAACTTTTATTTTTTTTTACCTTTTCGAGGATTAAACTTATTTCCAACCATGAATGGTGACACCTGAAATAATGCCAATTATGCTGACTTTTCGGCTTAACTGCTGTAGCTGCCACCCAAGATTTGACATCTAGTGAGTCAACACGGGGTCATCTAACTGAGTCATTCTACCACGAACCACATGACACCAAATGAGATTATGCTGCTGCTGATGATGATGATGGTGAGTCCTGGGCTTAAAGGCTGAAGACGATTTATGCTGAACCACAATGAACAGATGTAAAGCCATAAAATCACTTGTCATGAAGACATAGCACGAATCATGACAACAAAACATTAAAGATACTGACAGTTGTTCTTAAATGCTGAATATACTGCAACCTGTACATTTAGTGAGCCCACGCACAACCAAATATCTGTAGTTGTTTTTGGAAAAAGAACCACTGTAATGCAAAACAGGAATTATGGGAAATAAGACACTGCTAAAGGTCCTAACCTCTCTGCCTAATGCTGATGAAAATGCCACCCATGCTGAACAATTAGTGAGCCAAAAGATAAACATATTCGTGTCTGAAGAAAACTTTTAGCACAAACCATGTCAACGGAATTTTGCTCAAAATCCTAACCTATATACTTAAATATTCAGGAAATGGTTTTTACGCTTAACATTTAACTCAGTCGGAATCTTAGGAGTCTTGCTGAGCAAGACATGTGATAAACATCACAAATACTGATGAGCGAAATGAAACTGAAGAGGCAACAAGAAGTCCCCCCGAAACTATTGGGAACCGTCTGGCAGTGACTAGAGGAGGGCGTGAATGAAGACTGTCTTTAATACTTTCAAGTCCAGCCTTCTTGAGCTGAATAAAATCGTCATTGGATAGACAGAATAAACAAACCTCGTCATCTTAGTAAAACAAATGAGAATATTACTGATTAAGCATCATACCGTTAAAGGTGTTAGTGTTTTTTTTTTTTTATTAATTTGGACAAAACTCCCCGCCATGAGAAGAAGAAACTTGTCCAGAGATAGCCACGAAAAATTATCCAGGTGTTATCACAGTGAAGAGTTTACCATTTAGTGATCCACAGGTGTTTCGAAAGGAAAAGTTGATAAATTCTGTAAAGCCGATCACGAAGAATTTGGATAATTCCCTTAGTATGTTCTTCACGTGTACATCTGTGAGGATAAACACTGGGTCACCACTTTACGGTAAATTACGAGACAGTGAGTGATGACTTTCGATATCCAGTAATTCCATGTTGAAGTCCGGTGCTTTTATTATATTATGCTTTTGTGCTTGAAAATTATTGCACTAAAACGGGGCATTATTCTTGGCCACAGGAGTACAGTTATGGATATAAATAATGGTTCACCACACTACAACAGATAACGAGGGTGTGGGTGATGATTTTCGAAACGCTGTGATTTGATCTTTGGAGCTAAACAAACATATCAGATGTTGTTCATATATATTTCGAAGTTGTTTGACTAAAACTGGTACGATATTAGTTTCTGAAGCCTTGTCAGTACCCATCGATGGAGGGGAAATCAGAATCTGCATTGTGAGCATCATAGATGCTGGCTGAGACATAATTTACGAACCATTATTGGTGGAATAGGTGTGGAAATTCTCGGCATTGGCAGATTATCGTTCTTGTTGGAAGAATAGATTTTGGTTCAGAATGAATTTTGTGAAAATGTAGATTTTGACAGAATAATTATCATAGTAATTATACTTTGGCTAAGAATCTCCTGCTGCAAAGTAGACTTTGGCTGAAAACCATTATCATTGGAACCATATATTTTAGCTAAGAACCTTTCCTGTGACAGTTCGAGATTTCGAAAAAGATTCACTATTATCAAATCCATAATTTCTGCTCAGGAGCCATTTAGCGAAAACTAGACGTTAACAGAGACTCCTTGTGCAAGGTGTGGCTGGGAATCGGTTCAGTACAATACATTCAGGCTTTGAATCAGTGCTGTGTGAACCCTAGTATTCACTTTGGAATCATCACCGTGAACTACAGATTTAAGTTTTGATTGTATTTGCCGGGTCAGCATCATCATACATTCTATAATTATGATAACATAAGATATACTCGTATAAGCATATATAATGGTGTCCAGTATACCGAGAACTAATCTCATAAGGATGAAATCAGCTCCAAAGGTAAGTAAACCAAACAGGTCATTTGTCAGATGAGATTTAATTCCATAATTCACATGATGTCTTCCTTGCTATACTCTGGTCATCAGACGATTTTATTTAGTCAACGAAAGACTTTTCAAACTGCAGTCGGTACAAATACTCTTCTGTAACACCCTTCATTACCAGATATCTTCCATAAACCACAAAAGAACATCCGTATTAAAAAAGAAAACAAACAGTAGGGCTGAAGGACTCAAAGGAGTTAACTCTGCTTGATTGCTTATATTCACAGTATTTGCTGATAATTAATGTCTATATAGCTAACCAAAACATCATATAACCTTCCCTAGTAAAGTTACATGTACGTTATACATTCCGTAGGTATGTAATATCCGAACATGCCGATGTGTCTCAGGAAATAGGACATTTATATAATACTTTCAACTTATATTTGTCTGTCTTCTCTGAAATTCTTAGCGATAAATGTTATTGTCTTATCAATGGTTCGTCTGTTTGTCCGCAACCTGGACACATCTAATAATATGTCCAAATGATGTGTAGTATGTACATCACTGATTTAGATGCTCTTATAAAATTTTGTAGTGATGTGATCCGCCAGTTCTCTTAAATTTCTGAAGACGTACGTCTCTTTTCATAAAACTAACACCTTCAGTATTACACGAATAATCCATTGATATGTCTCTAGTTCATCGTGGGTAATACTTTTGTTTAGTTTTAAACAGTTTTTTTTTTTTTAATGAAAAGTGCGATAATGAGGATGAAGATGATGATGATGATGATGATGATGATGAAGAGGAGAAGGAGGAGGAGGAGGATGACGACGACCACGAGGAGGAGGAGGGACTGTAAAAATGATGATGGTGATGATGAGGGACTATAATAATGATGATAATGATAAATATGAAATGATGAGAAAAATGATCATGATGATAATTGTAAACTTGTATGGGTTGGTGCGCGTAAATTATCAAGCATTCAGTATACGGCCCTAACACCCTGGGAAACGATGTCTCCGTAACCAAGGAAAAATAAACAACATAGTAAGCTCTGTATTCCCCTGGGTTTGGGGGGCGTTCGGGTACCTATTCATAACAGATTTATTTTTGCATTTACATGGGAATAGTCTTCTATGCATCACCATTTTATCTTTAACGATAACGTAGTATTTTGGGTTAATTTTGTTACCTTCATACAATTGTATCAGCTAGCACAAAGTAAGGCAAACAACAGCAGGTCTAAAGGTCCTTTCAATTATGTTTGTTCAGGGAAGACCGGTTATAGTGAAGAGGATAATGAAATTATATTTTCTAGTTTAAAATGAGTAGGAGTGCTTTTGTTCATAAAGTACTTTTATTTTCAGTCATGCAGCTACCAGACACTTTGCAACCACACGAAGAGTTTTTAAAGTGCTGTTTAATAAAATAATTCGTAATATTAACTAAGCTCTGTGGCAACGAGACCACTATTTAAAGTACCGTAGCTTTTATCTTTTTTAAACACTTCTCTTGAAACGTGGGAGAAAAAAAGATGACATAATGAAATCGTTAGTGGATTCATATACATTACAGTCCCCGCAGTTTCGCGCTAACAGATAGATATCAAGAATCAAACTATACCTTTAAATTAGACCATGTGTTTAGTAATTTCTTAGTTACCTAGATTCCACAGTGTTTCCTTACATAGGTCCATATAGATGAGCATAAACAAACACAGCCCTGTCGCACTGATCAAACTGAAGTCTGCCTGTAACCGAGGAACTGGAGAGCAAAGTGTGTGTAATAAGAGAGTAAATGACCACTTCACAAGAATTACTATAAGTCGTGCTGCATCCGTAGTAAGCTTTCACTGCAAACCATTATAGTGTGCCAGTATTATTGTTTTATCTCACCCCAACCTCAGACTGGAAAAAAGGGGCGAGGATGTTGATGATGATTAATATTAGGTATTCTTCCTGTAAAAGAATGGGTAGGATTTTTTTTAAAAATTGTATGAGGACCTCCACTAAGTAGTTTCATTACTGGGCCCAGTTGAAATCGATAACCTTTAGGCAGCGTGTGTGAGGAATGGCTCAGTCCCCCTAGTGAATCGCTAATGATAACACAGCCTCGTCTCTTTCTGTAATGAAGCTGGGTATCTGTGGCGGTAAAATTTTAGTAATGAGGGAGTATGTGATCTGTGGGTACTCTCTTCCATTCTTGTAGTCACGAGGCGATTTTATTCAATTTAAAAAATCCTCGTACAGAAGAGGTAAATGGTTGCATATCTTTCTTTGATTAAATAACAGAACTGAGGAAGGAAAAACAAGTGAATAAAAAAAAAAAAATCAGTACACCAGATTACTGGTGTCCTCCATTCATAAAATCTGTCACAGTTGGATTTGAACAGGTGCAGGTTGAAGTTTTGAGGGAAACAACTCTGGGGAAGCGAGCTCCAAAGAGATGCAGTTCTGGGAAAAAATGATTTCTGATAGGCGGAAGGTTTGCAATATGGCAGTGTGACATTCCAGTCATGAGTGCTACCAGATGCCAGTGTAGCACGGGAAGGCATGGGGAGGTAGCACAATGGATGTAACTTCGTCTGAGCATTTGCCATACTAGTATTTGCAAAATAATGCATCGGAGGCAACATTCCTACTTACCTGTAGGGGAGGTAGTTTATTTGTAATAGCAGGGTTATTCATATCTCTAACAGCTTTGTTCTGAATTTTGTCCAGTTGTTCTGGTGCAGCTTCACCACATTCATTCCACAAGGGTGAGCAAAATTCCAGCTGAGACCACACATGACTCTTATAAACTATAGCTAACAGCTCGTCAGTGAAGAAGCTACGAACTCTGTACAATAATTCAGGTTTATTTAAGGCGGTTTTAGCAAGTGATCTGCCTTGGGAGGTCCAGCTGAGGGCATTATTAAGCGAAACACTTGTAATTTCAATACTTTTGGAGATAGGAATATTAGTAGCATTGAAGGTAATATAGGAATCTGGCAATATCTGTAAGTAAATAGTATACGTTGTGTTTTAGTATCATTAAATAAGACGGCGTTATTTTGTCCCCATTCAGCGATCCTAGATAAGTCTTGAGTACTGAGTTGTGATTTAGAGATATTAAACTTAGTGTATGGGTGTTTAAATGTGAATGAACTGTGAAGTGTTGGGTCATCTGCGTATGGATGGATGAGATTATGGGTGACAGATAAGAGATCATAAATAAGAATCTGGAATCAGTTTGGAGCCAGAACTGATCTTTGTGGCACATCGGCATCAATTTAGTGGAAATTGGAATATACATCATCTGCTTATATCTCTATGTCGCTGAGACATGAGAATATCAGAGAAACGAAAGATGTTAGTCCATAGCAAGGGAGTTTGAATGGCAGGGAACGATGCCATACTCTGCCAAAAAGTTTAGAGATATTCGATTTGAAAAGTTTATCCTAAAGTGAGTGAAATGGTCTGGAGGTTTAGAAATAAGAAAGTGTGGGTTACCTATGACCGACTCCCTCAGTGAATCCCTTCTGTCACCTCTCATGTTCCTCTTCTCTATATAAATAAGTTGTGTACCTTATCTGTGCTGGTCAAAATGGGCTTATAAAATCGGGAGAAAATGGGTGAGATTTGAGATTGTCCAAGGAGCATGTGTAAGGTATGGCTTACATCCCAAGATCTTATGATTCAGTTGCCAGGTGCCTTAATCCCATCAGGGGTGGCCACAAACAAATCGCCTCTGTGTCGCCCTAATCCCTGCCATTACGCTGTCCTCCTGCCAGCTCACATACCCCTCTCTCATATATCTTTCCACTTCATCCCTCCATCTCATCCTCCATCTAGCCTTCCCGCCTCCCCCTTTCAATTCATTCACATACACTTTCCTTGTTAATCTCTCACCATCCGTTCTCTCCACATGGCCAAACCACCTCAGTGTTTTTCTCCTAACTCTTTCTATGACATCCACATCCTGACCACAAAGCTCCTTCATTTCCTTTTTTTGTCAGTCTGTCTGTCCATGTAACGTTACATACTCCTCTAAAAAAAAACTCATGTCCACTTCTTTCACTCTTGACTTGTGTCCTTCCAATATGGTGTAAGCTTCTCTTCCATACGACAGAATGGGGATCAAAATTCTGTCATGCAGCGACATTTTTTTCTTCCATGCTCAATCAACCAATCAATCATTTCCTGTGGCACCCTCGGGGATGCATAGGGCCTCGATGAACTCACACCACCACATCCTATCTTGTGCTAACTCCTCAAGATCTCCCCAACACTCATCTCCAGCTTCCCGTCTCATTGTCCTCACCCACGTCTCTTTTGGCCTTCCTCTACCTCTCCTACCAAGTGCCACCCACCCTGGTGTACCTCGTACTATTCCCTGTCTCCTATACACATGTCCTAGCCACTTCCATCGTGAGAATCTAACATATTCATCGATCGGCTGCACTCCCGTTATTTCTCTAATTCTACTATTTGGTATCCTTTCCCACCACTTAACTCCTAATATTCTTCTAAGTGCTTTATTTTCAAACACCAAGAATTTATTTTCCATAGTCACTGTGCTGTACCAAGACTCATGTCCATAAATTAAGATACTCCTAACCATTACCTTATAAAGTCTGATTTTTGTATGCACAGAAAAATTGTTATTATTCCAAATATTTTTAAGCATTCCCATTGCCTGATTAGCCTTCTTTAACCTTTCCTCGAATTCAAAGTTCAAAGAACCAGCCTTGGCTAAATAAGTACCTAAATATTTAAACCTATCAACTTGCTTTACAACCATACCTCCAATTACACATTCCTGCGCATTTTCCATATTCATATTGATTATTTCAGTTTTTCCACAATTGATAACCAAACCCACCTTGCGACCTTCACTCACCAAACAGTCCAACACTCTCTGCATCTCTTCTGGCCCATCACAAATCAAAACTATATCATCTGCATAATCTAAACCCAAAAGTTTCCTGTTCTCTCCCCAAAGTATACCTGCACCGGTTTCTGTTCCAACGCGTTTCATAATGTAATCAATGACCAGTATAAATAGTAAAGGCGATAGAACACCACCTTGAATTACTTCGGACTTGACTTCAAACGAATCACTCAGACAACCATCAACCATCACTTTACAAAATGTGTCCTCATGCATGTTCATAATGACCCTCACAAACTCCTCTGGTATTCCATAATGTCTCATGATCTTCCATGCTCACTTCCATATTTCTTGTCACTGCTTTCAGTGAACAAACAATCTTTCTTCCCTGGTGTACCCGTTCAAGTACTTCATCCTCTAAACTTCCATCCTTACTCACCTCATTACCCATGTACTAAAATACACTTCCAATATCCATTTCCTCATCAACCCGATTGCATTAGCTAACTGGCGTCTCCTCCAATCCAGTCTGCTTTTGAAGTTGGATGTTTGAGATGGAAAAAAAAGGGAGAAAACAGAAAAAAAGTGTTTTGAAGTTCAGATCATGAGGTTCAAAAAAAAAAAAAAGTGTGAATAATGACTGCCCTCGCCACCTTCAATCGTCATTCACTTTTGTAATACAGTTTCTACTCATTTTTGTGATAAAAAGTTTTGTATCTGAGGAGGTAATTTATGCGTCTAACTCTTAATTTAACGTATCCTCTTCTTTCAATTGATTCTTCGTACAACCAGACGATTTTATCTGGGCCAGGACAAATTAACTGATGTGATAGATATATCCTTAATTAACTCCATCAATACGATGATGTCCTTTTACTTTTGCTATTTCCAGATATTACTGTTCAGTTTTGTAGAGATATTTTTAACAGGAGGTGTTAAATGCAGCCATCATTGAATCTTTCACCTCTATGGTACAGACCAAATCTGTGCAAAATAGACCATTACTAGCAAATATTAAAAAAAAATAAAAAGTTACTTTAGCTAACACAGTCCCTCATCTCCATTTTAACTAGTTAAAAGTTTAATAACTCAGGAGGTCAAGTTTGTGTCTGAAAAGAAAGATATATAGATCTGTGCGTCTACTGTGGTAGGTAAAGGCATCCACCATCCACTTACTTGGCTGTGTCTCAGAAAATAATAAACTTTGAGTGGAAGTTATATAACCAGATGACATCTGGTTCTCTGATGGGTTAACATTTTCAGTCCAGATGGAGCCCAAAAGGACAGACATCCAAGCGGGTTTCTTTTTTTAATGCAAGGAAAATGGAAACAAAGACCTGAAGCTAGAAAGACTGTTCTTCCTAAATCACAAAATAACAGAGCTAAATTCAAGATCTGCTCATATCGTGATGCCCGGGGACTTTGCGTTGGAAAGACTGGAGGTCATGACCACCAGGAAAAGTTCCAGAGCTGACTTGTTGCATACAAGAAGGAGAAGGAGTAGCGGTTAACTCTTGCAGTGGAAACTTAGATACAAAATGATTTTTTTCTAGACAAGATGAGCAGAAGAAGGAAAACCAAACTAAATTTTTAAAAATTTCATACATCAGATTACAGGTGTCCTTCATTCATTAAAAATCTGCGACAGATGGACTTGGACAGCTATAGATTGAAGTTTGGGAGGAAACTGTTCTGGGGAAACGAGTTCCATAGAGATGTAGTTCGAAGAATAAAAAAGTAATGCTGATGGGCAGAAGTTCTGCAATATGGCAGTGTGACAGTCCACTCTTGCACACTGCCAGATGCCAGTGTAGCATGGGAGACGGCGTGTGGAGGTAGGACAATAGATGCAGCTTCGTCTGAGCATTTGTCATTACAGTATCTGTAAAGTAATGGAAGGGAGGCAATATTCCTTCTTACTTGTAGGGGATGTAGTTCATTTGTAATTGCATATGTTATTAGTATTCCTCACAGCTTGGTTCTGAATTTTGTCCAGTTGTTTTAATGCAACCTCTGCACATCCACTTCTTTTCTTCTTTCAAAGATTTCCTGCTCCTATAGTGCAGGCCGGGCCATACATTAGCCCGGTCAGTGGGGTATGGGCTGGATAAAAAAATAGTAAGGGGGGAGGACAGGACCTGGAGATTGCCCAGCACACACGTCCTGTCTCCTGGCTGGCTTTGTGGTGTGTGTGCACATCCACTCCACATGGGCAAGCATTGTTCCAGTTGTAAGCATACATGACTTGAACAGTGGATCTTTCATCGTGAAAACTATACTGTCTCACTAATTAAGTTGTTGGATTCAAAATATTTAACAGTGTGCTTAATTATTACACTCTCAAATACTTTAAATAAAGATGTGATAGCAGTTGGTCTGTAATCAGAGGGGTCAGAGTAACGTCATTTCTTCGACGTTAGGTGGACATTGGCATTTTTCAAAAAATTAAGGAATGAAGAAGTGTGTATGCGTGGTCTGAATAATTTAGCTGGAAGAAAAACAAGTTCTGGAGAACATTTTTTTTTTCAAAACAGTTGGAGGTATTCCATCTGGACCTGGAGCATTCTCGGTTTGTAAATTGTCTAGGGACATATATAGTCTGTATGTTAACTGGAGCAATTTCGGGAGGGTCAAGTTCTAGTGCAAGGATGTTCTGACTAATGTAGAATTTCTGGCAAATGTATTGGCAAGGATGTTCACTTTTCACCTGGGCCTCTTATAGTGTTTCCATCTGAAGATTACAGAGGAAGAATGGGTGATGACTTGTTAACCCGTGGGTTACATAATTACCTTTTCTTTTTTTCTATCCCCCTGGTGCGCAAAAAATGAAAAAGTTTTTTTTTTTTTTTTAGTTTTGTTTATTATAAACTTGAAGATAAACATCCAAGGCATCATCTGGTAAAAAAAACAAAAACAAAACAATCTATCTCCATCTTTGTGTAGGGCCATGCGTAAATTTACGTAGGGAAGTGGTGAAAAAATTATTTTATAAACTTTTTTTTGTTTTTGTTTATCATAAACTTGAAGATAAACATCCAGGGCAACATCTGGTTAAATGAAAAAAAAAAAATCTTTCTCAGTCTTGGTGTAGCACCATGCGTAAGTTTGAGTAGGGGTGGAGTAGTTAGCGGTGAGGCACGGCAAGCACAGCCTGAGCTGTGGCTCGCAACACTACGCTACTCAGCCTGAGCTGTGGCTCGCAATCAACCGGTTGAAGTCATTATTGAAAGGATTGAGAGTTGATCAGAATATTCTATTCTCATTAGGATTATTTAATAGAGCGGATACTTGGATGTGAAAAAAGTTTGATTTAGTAAGCTTTATCATCCGTTTTGCATGGTTTCTAGCAATTTTAAATTGATTGATGGAATAAGATGTTTTAAGAAAAAGTTATATGATAAGGACTTTTGGGTCATTGCTCTGGCACAATTACTATCAAACCATTTTGGAGAGTCCGATTTGTCAGGAAACTGTGCTGCCAG
>NC_136972.1:7864182-8198993 GCF_032717465.1 Coenobita brevimanus | reverse complement strand
TTTGCGCGTCCTTCTTACAAGTTGTATCAAGCTCTGCTGGCCCCTATATAATGAGCTCAGTCTCTGCATCATTGCCACTTAGATCTACTCCTCATTTCGTTCACATCTCTGTCCTCCCCTGTACAGTTATTGTTGTGAGTGCTCAGGAAGTCTCCAACCATCTAGCAGCTGTGTAATTTGAGTATAACTGTTGTTGCATTTTTTCTTGTGCTGTGTAGCATAGGGTTGATTCTTAGGCCTAGTGAGTTTTTTTTGTGATTTATGTAAAGGTTCTTTTTGTCAGTCATTTTTGATAATATTTTGTATCTGTAATAATTTATCTTGCATTAACTGAGCATTACCCAGTGTATTTTCATTTTATCAGGGCTGACTTAGATAAATTTACTCTTGCTAATTTCGTGTTAATAGAGGCCATTGCAGTTAACCATATATTTAACCTGTTTTTTGCCATTACATTATCCTTATGAGTCCTGAATGTTTTGTTTTTAGTTTGAGCATTAAACTTTAACTTGTAATTTTATCTAACTCTTTTGTTTTGAACCTGGAACTTTACGGGACAGTAGTGATTTTTAGTATTCTCACTTAAAGTGTACATTATCTTTCGCTGTTCCGTAACAATATATATATATATATATATATATATATATATATATATATATATATACATATATATATATATATATATATATATATATACATATATATATATATATATATATATATATATATATATATATATATATATATATATATGAAGCTTTTGTGGTAGAGTGTGCATTTTGTACACGGGTGAACCAGGGTTCGCGCCCCGCCAGGGTAATAAACTTTGGCAGTGTTCATCCGGCCACGTACTGCTTTGGCGTACACAAGGGATGCTGTGGTTGAACAAGTGTCACTTACTATAAAGTATGCTTGCACCCAGTTGGCTTACTCGGGCCGATTACACTTGGTTCACAGACTACACACACATCCAAAGCCACTCAACACTACAATCGCACTTACAAGCACTTATCACCCTACACACAATCTCTACCAGACAGCCTATGCCACTTGGTAGAGATACATTGGCTGTATCGTCCCGACTTGGGTCTGGATAGGCCGGTCCTGCAGAGGATACTCAATCGGCTGATGATATATATATATATATATATATATATATATATATATATATATATATATGTCTATATCAGTGGCGTACCTGAGGGGGGCGGGGGGCTGTTTGACTCTGCCCCCCGGGCCCCCAAAAGTCCTAAAATTTATAAGCTATTTTATTAATATATATATATATATATATATATATTTATCATCCCGACAGTCCCGGCTGAGATATTAGATAAGTTTTGAGAATGAGGGGGGCTAGCCCCCCAGGCCCCCAAATCTCTAGGTACGCCCCTGATATCTATCTATCTATTGTCTATATCTATATCTATCTATCTGTCTATCGATAGATAGATATAGATATAGACAATGGATAGATAGATAGTTATAGACATATATCTGTCTATAGATAGATAGATAAATAGATATAGATAAAGATATATAGATATATACATCTATATCAATCTGTCTATGTATCTATCTATCTATCCATCTCTCTCTCTCTCTCTCTCTCTATATATATATATATATATATATATATATATAATATGGAGCTTCTGTGGTACAGTGGTAGAGTGTGCATTTTGTACACGGGTGTTCCCCAGAACTTGCCTCAGTTCTTGCAAAAATTATTCAGACTATGCATACGTACTTCTTCATTCCCTAAGTTCACGGAAAGAAGCCAATATCCACTCATTTCCAAAGAAAGGATGTTCCTCTGACCCCTCTGATTACAGACCAATAGCTGTTACATCTTCTCTTGTTATGTTTTTTGAAACTGTAATTAATAAGCACATAGATAAACATCTTGAATTCAACAACTTCATTAGTGATAGAGAATATGGTTTTCGCCAAGAAAGATCCACCATTGACATACTAAATCTCCTGACTCATACCATCCATCAATCAGTTGACCTGCATGGTGAAACTTATGCATTAGCCCTGGTTATTTCTAAAGCTTTTGACAGAGTGTGGCACCGTTCTCTGTTGTCCATACTCCCTTGCTATGGACTAAACTCCTTTGTTTCTTTGATTTCCTCATATCTCAGCAATAGAAAAATAAGAGTAAAAGTAGATGATGTATATTTCACTTTCCACGCCAACGTGCCACAAGGATCAGTTCTGGCACCAACCCTGTTCCTCGTTCATATTAATGATCTCTTATCTGTCACCCACAATCCCATCCATTCATATGCAGATGACTCGACACTTCATAGTTCATTCACGCTCAGACATCCATTTGCAAAGTCCAATATCTCTAACTCTCACCTCAGTACAACCATCTCTTTAACACGCCCCATCCTGATGTTTTCTGGGCAGTGGTACGCCCCAGTCCCGACATTTTTGGACCTTTTTTTTTTTTGGCTCAAACATCCGCTTCTTGGTGAGAAACATCGAAAATTCATAGAGAAATCTCTCACCTGAGGTTAAAATACTCGATCTAGGTACGAGTACGTCCTTACCTGACTGGGTTTTCTAACAGGCTGGCACCAAAGAAAACGAGTTCTATGGGAGGGTAACTATTTTATCTACTAAACAGTATTTATTTATTTACTTGGTACGAATTTATATGTAGTACAAGAGTATATTGGTTTTCAAACAGTAATATAGGCATTATAAGCATTGTTTCACTCACTAACTCATTAACATTCATGACCTTTTTTTTTCCCACATTACCTGATCATCATTTCTGTTTCTTCCTCTAATGCTATGTAAACTTTGTCCTCCACATTGTCATCGATTGGGGAATCACTCTGGCTCTGAATGTCTTTATTGGCCAGGTCACTGGTAACAGGTGAATTGCCGAGACAATGGCGTGCAAGGGGGGGGGAGAGGTTATGCGGTGTAAGGCATTATCACTGCTTGGCATCTTGTAGAGGAATAGAGGAAGGTGTCCCATGTATACGTGCCAAAAATCACTCGTGAAATCACTCGCGAAAATTGAGAATTGTGCAAATTAGGGAGCTTGCAATGTTGCCACGTTAATTCACGTCTCCGGGATATGAGTGCACATCATGTGAGGACGTGAATTCACGTCTCCGGGACGCGGCGGGTTAAATCAAGACTTATCCACGATCAGTGAATGGGGACAAAACAACCTTGTCACATTTAATGCTAGTAAAACTAAATATATACAATTTACTAATAGGTAAGTATTGCCAGAATCGTATATTACCTTCAATGCTACAAATATTCCAATTTCCAAAAGTATTGAAATTCTCGGCGTCTCGCTTAACAATGCCCTCAGCTGGACCTCTCATGTCAGATCACTTGCTCAAAGCGCCTCAAACAAACTTGGATTATTGTACAAAGTCCGTAACTTCTTCACTGACGAGTAGTTAGTTATAATTTATAAGAGTCATGTGCGCTCTCAGATTGAATACTACTCACCCTTGTGGAGCGGATGTGGAGAGGTTGCATTAAAACAAGTAGACAAAATTCAGAACAAAGCTGTTAGAATTATTAATAACCCTGCTATTACTAATAAACTACCTCCCCTACAAGTAAGAAGGAATGTTGCCTCCCTTGCGTTATTTTACAGATATTTCTACAGTAAATGCTCAGACAAAGTTAAGTTCATGGTGCCACCTCTCCATGCCTTCCCTCGTGCTACATGGGCAGCTGGCAGCGCTCATGACTGGAATGTCACTCAGCCATACTGCAGAACTTCTGCCTATCAGAATTCTTTCATTCCTCGAACTGCATCTCTCTGGAACTCGCTTCCCCAGAGTCGTTTCCCTCCAGACTTCAACCTACTGCTGTTTAAGTCTAACTGTTACAAATATTTTATGAACAGTGGACACCAGTAATCTGGTGCATGGATTTGTTTTTTATATTCATTTGTTTTTCCTTCCTCTGTTCTGTTATTAATATATATATATATATATATATATATATATATATATATATATATATATATATATATATATATATATATATATATATATATATATATATATATATATATATATATATATATATATATATATATATATTGTTACGGAAGAGAAAACTGTCCTGCAAAGTTCCAGGATCAAAACAAAAGAGTTAGGTAAAATTACAAGTTAAAGTTTAATGCTCAAACTAACAACTAAACATTCAGGACTCATAAGGATAATGTAATGGCAAAAACAGGTTAAATATATGGTTAACTGCAATAGCCGCTATTAACACGAAATTAGCAAGAGTAAATTTATCTAAGTCAGCCCTGATAAAATAAGAAAACCGGATAATGCTCAGTTAATGCAAGATATATTATTACAGATACAAAATATTATTACTACTGGCTGACAGTAAAAAACTTTACATTAATCACAAAAACCTCACCAGGCCTACGAATTAACACCTTATGCTATACAGTACGAGAAAAAATGTAATAACACTTATACTCAAATTACACAGCAGCTAGATGGTTGGAGACTTCCTGAGCACTCACAAAAATAATAACAACTGTACAGGGGAGGACAGAGATGTGAACAAAATGAGGAGTAGATCTAAGTGGCAATTAATGCAGAGACTGAGCTCATTATATAGGGGCCGGCAGAGCTTGATACAACTTGTAAGAAGGACGCGCAAATGAAGCCATAGGGAACAAAGAGTTGACACTCCTGCTCTGAACAACAGAAAGAACGTCTTACTCTACAATAAGGGAGGAGGGGGGGAGTGAGGTAGAACACGCACTATGGAAGCCACGAGGCGAATCGTGATCAAACATGCAGCATACTGTACGTTAGAATTATACAAAGGATGATGAAATCATTGGCTATGTAACACCTCCCCACAAAGAAAAAAAAAATTTACAAAGGAAATTTCTTATTATTCTAAAACAATCTGTCTAAAGTCTAGATAAGCAATCTGCAATAACATTTTCTTTCCCCTTGATATGTTGTATGTCTAATGAATACTCCTGAAATAGACTCCATCTTGTCAATCCTTGATTTTTATCTTTAAACTTACTAAGGAATTTCAGTGGGTTATGATCGGTATAAATGACTATGGGGTCAAAACCAGAACAGAAATAAAATGAAAAATGCTGTAAACCCAAAATCAAGGCCAAAAGCTCTTTCTCAATAGTTGAGTAGTTCTTTTGAGATGGAGTGAACTTCTTACTGTAATAAGATACAGGGTGTTCAATACCCTGATCATCCTCTTGCAGCAAAACAGCCCCAGCTCCTGTATCACTTGCGTCAACAGCCATCTTAAAAGGCTTAGCAAAATTCGGAGTAGCGAGCACTGGCTGACTTAATAGGATAGCTTTAAGTTTGCTGAAAGAGGATTCACAGTCATTGGTCCAGAGAAATTTAACTCCCATTTTCAGTAGGTCTGTAAGTGGTGATACAAGAATTGAAAAGTTAAGAACAAATCTCCTGTAATAACCTACCATTCCCAAAAATCTTTGTAGCTCTTTCCTACTTTTAGGCCTGGGAAGATCACTTATAACCTGAACCTTAGCTCCTGGTGGTGCAACATGTCCATCACCTATTACGTACCCAAGGTACTGAACTTTAGCTTGACCAAACTCACACTTTGATAAATTAGCTACAAGATTAGCCTGAACCAAACTCTCAAGAAATTTACTGACATGGCATAGGTGATCTTTCGAGTTGTCACTGAAGATTAATACATCATCAATATAAACATCACACCCTGCCAAACCCTCTGTTACAACATTCATGAGCTTCTGAAATATGGCTGGTGCATTCTTCATACCATATGGCATTACAGAACATGCAAAAGTCTTTCCTAGTGTTACAAAACATGAGATCTCCCTAGCACGTTCAGTCATAGGTACTTGCCAGTATCCCTTTAACAAATCAAACTTACTTATTTACCTAGCCTTTCCGATCTTGTCTTTGCAATCTTCCACGCTAGGGAGAGGGTAAGTGTCTGTTTTGGTTATCTGATTAACACATCTGTAGTCGATGCAAAGCCGCTGTGACCCACCTGGCTTAGGGACTAGAGTGACAGGAGATCTCCACTCACTCTGACAGGGCTCAATCATCTTGTGGTCGAACAGGTAGCCAAGCTCCTTCTGGATGAGAGGAACTTTCACTGGGTTCACACGGTAAGGAGGCAGTTTAATTGGCTTTGCGTCTCCAACATCGACATCATGCATCAACACAGTGGTTTTTCCTGGAGTAGAACGGAACACTTGCGGGTATTTAAATTGCACTAAAACAGTCATTAAAAATTGCCACTAAAATCAGTCACTAAAACTAGCAGAAAAATATCTTCACACATGAATTTCCTCTTCTGCCATTCTTACTCTATTCATTTCATGTACGAGTATGTGATATTATCCCTTATGTTTTCTGTTTTGATCGTAATATTTGGGAGAAAATGCGTGTATAATACAGTTCCCATGCAATACCACATATGAATTGACAGTCGTGTTATCAATTTCGAGTTTCTGAGCGCTGTGGGATTTTTAGAAGATCAGTGAGATGTGAGCCCGTAGATTTAGCATCAGGATTTCAGGATGATCTTAAAGACTCCGTATTACTACTGCATGCTTTATGAGGAACCTTGATGTTACCCCCATGGAGTGTAGTCGATCTCCAATTCCCATATAATCTTTCAGGGCACAGGTAGAAAGTTTCTTCTGTGCTTGTTACCCAGTGTCACCCCCACACTGTTTACAGATAAAACTGTCTCTCCAGCAGAATTTGCAAGAGGTCTGCTGGCCTCAGCCTGACTCACGAAGTCCACAGATGTATCAGCGCAAAACATCCGGTTGCTTACTCGTACGTTTCTGACGCTTTCGATTTTCATGAAGAGCGTCAGAAATATTTCGGATATATCATCAAAATGATGAATGTCTCCTACTACTACTGCTGCTACAACTACTACTACTTCTGCTACTACTACTACTACTACTGCTATTCGTATGCATATTCTTATTCTGTTTTTTTTTTTTATCACTATTGCCGTTAACTAATTTCAGTACAACAGGTCTCATCCAGCGTACAAGGAATCATTAACATGAGGGAAAAAAAAAAAAAAAAAAAAAAAAAAAAATCTACACCCTCTTCTCAGCAACAGGCAAGATTTAAAGCCTCACCTTTACGAACCGAAGGCCCATAAAACCGAACTGAAGAGTTCGGAAAAGCCATGAGAAGTTGACAGTGGCCAACAACAAAACTTTAATCCCAACAGTTGTAGCCAACAAGAACGAAACGATGAAAGAAGGAAGGAAAAAAGAAGGAAAATATAGAAAGACAGAGAAACGGACAGACGGACTGCCAAGGAAATATTAATCAATATTTGCCGGAAAAAAAAAAAAACTTTTCATCTTAGGATCTGTCTGTCAAATAAACTCTGGAGTAACAAGAAATAGTATTCGTAGAGAGCAGGTGAATCAAAACGTGTATGGGAATTGGGGTTAGAACGATGAAAATGAAGCAAATAAAGATACATACAGTATAACGATGAAGGTGCAAAATAAAATGGTAATGAAAATGGACAAAATGCAGATGTAGATGATGAAATAGGTGGCGAGAAAATGACAGTATGATGAGATGTTGATGAAAATGAAAACAGAAATGAAAGTGAAGATCAAGGCAATGATAAAAGGGAAGGTGAAGATAGGAATGGGGATGAAAATTAAATGAAGATGGCAAAGTCGATGAAGATGAAATTGGCGGTGATGGTGATGGTGGATCATCATCATCATCATCATCATCTTCATCACGCAATTTGGCATTGTGAGTTTATGGACTGCCTGAGTTAGATTTAATAAATTCATTTTTTCGAGATGTTATATAGGGGAGGCATTAGGTTAGGTTAGGATTAAACCGAAAGTAGGCTTGCTTATGAGTCCTAATTTCAAAATATAACACTACTGCCGTACAACATTTCGAAAAATTTAATCCTTGAAACCCAAATCAGGCAAATCTGTAAAATCACAATGCCCCACGCAGTTACCACAAACCAAAAGAACACAATCATCCAACAGTGACCACGAAACGTCCGACATTCTTTACCTAATGTGTGATGCCGCATCCAATGAGAGGCATCTTCGGGAAAAAAAAAGACCTCTCTGCTTTCCACACTACGCAGTACTCACTGAGACCTGGCTGTATCCAAAGACTCTGCAAGGAAGACAGAGTGCAAAATTAATGTTACCTCACGAACTGGGTTCCTAAATGAAGTGAACGCCCTTACGCGTACACACACTAATAACCAGGTGAACACAACAGATGGCGGTGGGATCACATGTTTATCATTCATTTAGAGAACAGCCTGCAGTACTGCAACGTTTCAAGTGTTCGGCGACCTGAATAAAACATTATTTGTGCATGTAATGCCTTCATGTAACCATATATACGTCTCATATCACAGTTATCTGCTAGATTTAATTAATTTTTCAGTTACTGCATTATTTGAAAAGTATCTTTATATTTAGGCTACATGTATTATAAATGAAGCACATATAAAAGGTAAGCACCAAAGTGGCTGTGTTACCAGAAAGTGGATAGAGTGTTACCAGAGTGAGGATAGAGTGTTCCATGCCTTATGAGTAAAACACTCAAACTCCTTATCATTTGCTGTAGTTTCCCAGACAAGGAAGGGTACATAATATTATTACAACATAGAGGTTCGGTGATAATTCAAGAGTGACACGCAGACTGTCCAGGCGTTTAATCAAAGGCGCCTGAACACTTTTGGGTCTTATTCCTTCTAGACACTGGTGAAGTACAGTTGCTAAACACTGGCCACTACACTCCACAAACACCCTTCTTACACACCTTACACAGAGAGTTTTCGATGGCATGAATTCAGCTAGGCCACCACACAGAACACTCCTAATCACAGTAGACATTAGCAAAGCTTTTGATGCCATCCCCTGCCACAACCCTACAAACAAAATACTCAACATAAACATGCACAATAACACAAAAAGATGTCTGGCAAACTACTTAGCTGGCAGATGTGCACACGTAACATTTGCCGGTCAGTCTTCTAACATCAGAAACTTCTCAAACGGCGTCCCCCAAGTATCTGTTTTGTTCCCTACACTCTTTAACCTATACATGCTCGACATACCCACACCCCACACACCACAGATACACATAGCTTCCTATGCAGATGATATAACACTTACATGTACGCACCAAAACGCAAACACAGCTGCACACATCATTCAACCCTACATCAACACATCACACGAATGGTTCACCACAAACAGGCTCAAAATAGCCCCAGCCAAATCTACAGTGACCCTTCTCACAAACTGGACAGCAGAACATAGTCACATCCCACACCTCACCATAAACAACACTCCCCTACCACACACACACACACACACACACACACACACACACACACACACACACACACACACACACACACACACACACACACACAAAATCCTTGGTGTAACATACAATACATCAATGTCATTTAAACAACACAACACAAACATTAAAAATAAAATAACACCAAGTCTCAATGCTTTAAGGTCACTTGCCCATACAACATTCGGACACAACAAAGAAACCACCACCACAGTATACAAACATTACATACGTTCAGTGATGAATTATGCAAGCCCTGCCTGGGCTTCTAATCTCACCAAAACACACTACAACACTCTACAGATCATACAGAACAGGACCCTAAAAATAACCACAGACTGCACAGCTACTACACCCACAGACCACCTACATCAAGAAACCAAAGTCCTCAAAGTCGAGGATCATTTAGACATGAGAGGCACCCAGTTTCGTGCTGCAGCCTCCACAAACCCACAACATGCACTATATTACATGGCAGCACATCCACCCACACCAAGGAACATCAAAACAACACCCAGCACACGATACCATACACAAATAGTCATCTCTCCCCCCTCGCCCACCTCAGACCAGCTTCCAGAAGCATATCCACACTCATATCACTCGCTGCTCCATTCAGTCACTTAAAGGCAACACACAGCTGCATGCA
Organism: Coenobita brevimanus; assembly: GCF_032717465.1. NCBI lineage: Eukaryota > Metazoa > Arthropoda > Malacostraca > Decapoda > Coenobitidae > Coenobita > Coenobita brevimanus. The sequence continues at coordinate 8,188,949 of NC_136972.1, read as the reverse complement.
CGACCTCCTGACATCCACCCTTCTGAATCCTATCTCCATCGTGAGGACAGGGTCCACCTGGCCAGGCTGAGATGTGGGCACCATCCAGCACTCTTAAGCTACAAGAAGAGGCTGGATGGCTCCGTCGTTGATACCTGTCCAGGATGCAACACAGCACCCCATACTATTAAGCACTGCATTGCACACAATCACCTACCCAACAACGCAGCATACACTCTTTGAGAGCTCTGTGGGAAAGCCCGGTCTCGGTTATGGCCTTCCTAAGGGACTCGAGACTGTTCGGCCAGACTGCATAGGGAATAACTACTTCTACTACTACAATGGCTTTTCTCTCTCACGTGAGCTCCATCCTTCACTCACTACTACTCGCTCACTGTCCGTTCGTTGACTGGCTCTCACTTACCGTCTGACTGACAATTCCATCTTTCACTGATTAGCTGTCACAGTCTGGCTCATTAATTCCGTCAATGACTCTATCACTGTCCATTCGCCATTGACTCATTGACTGACTCACTGTCCATTGAATATTCATTACTGACTCTGACTCCACTGGCTCTGTCTCAGCCGCACACAAACTAACGGTTTGCCGCTCCCTGGTTAACTGACTAAAACTGACCTGCTGCCTAAAATAAACTGGCTCGGACGTGGAACGGTCACTTTAAATAACCCCCCGCCCGATTTCATCTACTAATACAGCCCAGAATATTCCAGGAACTAAGACAGAACTCACATATTCTCATGTAATAATGTACATAAATTAATAGTGCTTAAAAACAACAATGGCAAGAACAATTTCCCAAGGAAAGAGAGATAGTAAACAAAAGGTATCTCAGTATCACCAGAATGTTCCTCACATCTCCAGATAAAAAACACTAACCTACAGTAATGCTATCGGCATATATAGGCTCCAGTGTCCCGAGGACTGTACAGAACTGGGATTTTTTAAGTCTTTATAAAGTAGGGCACCCCCGGGTAGGGACCTATGAGCTTCGCGACTATGAGCCGATAGGCGGAGGGCGGTACGCTTAGTACCCTCCCAGTGCCATGCCTCGCCCAGCACCCCTAGGATCCATTGGGATATATATATATATATATATATATATATATATATATACACACAGTATATTGACACAAGTCAAGAGTGAGAGCAGTGGAAATGAGTGTCTGAAAATATATATATATATATATATATATATATATATATATATATATATATACACACAGTATATTGACACAAGTCAAGAGTGAGAGCAGTGGAAATGAGTTATTTAAGAGGAGCCTGTGGAGTCACATGGAGAGACAGGCTGACGAATGAGGATATAAAGGAGCGTTGTGGTGTGGATGTGGATGTGATAGGAAGCGTTATGAGGAACACACTGAGGTGGTTTGGCCATGTGGAGAGGATGGAGGGTGAGAGACTGACGACGAGTGTATGTGAATGAGGTAGATGGGGGAAGAGGGAGGGGGAGGCCGAGGATGAGATGGAGGGATGGGGTGGAGAGGTATATGAGAGAGGAGGGGGGTGAGTTGGGAGCAGGGCAGTGAAACGGCGGGGGACAAGGCGACGTGGAGGCGATTTGTTTCTGGCCACCGCAAACGGGATTGAGGCGTCTGGCAATATATATATATATATATATATATATATATATATATATATATATATATATATATATATATGAGAGAGTGAGAGAGACACGGTATACCGAGTGTGTGTGTGTGTGTGTGTGTCTGTGTATATATATAAATATATATATATATATATATATATATATATATATATATATAATTTATATATATATATATATATATATATATATATATATATATATATATATATATATATATATATAGATATTGCTAGACGCCTCAATCCCGTTTGGGGTGGCCACAAACAAATCGCCTCCAAGTCGCCCTGTGCCCCGCCGTCTCACTGCCCTGCTCTCAACTCACACCCCCTCTCGCATATACCTCTCCACCCCATCCCTCCATCTCATCCTCGGCCTCCCCCTCCCTCTTCCCCCCTCCACCTCACTCACATACACTCTCTTCGTCAGTCTTTCACCCTCCATCCTCTCCACATGGCCAAACCACCTCAGTGTGTTCCTCATAACGCTTCCTATCACATCCACATCCACACCACAACGCTCCTTTATATCCTCATTCGTCAGCCTGTCTATCCATGTGATTCCACATTCTCCTCTTAAGTAACTCATTTCCACTGCTCTCACTCTTGACTTCGGTCCTTCCAACAACGTTCAAGCTTCACTTCCGTACGTTAGAGTTGGTATCACAATACTGTCATGTAGTAACTTTTTCACTTCCATGCTCACTTCCCTGTTTCTTATCACCGCTTTCAAAGAACCAGCAACCTTTCTTCCCTGCTGTACCCTTTCACGCACTTCACCCTCCAAACCTCCATTCTTACTCATCACACTACCCAAGTACTTAAACGTACTCACATACTCCAATTCCTCACCATCCAACCTCGCTGTACATTCACTGACTTCACTTCTCTCAAAGACAATCACTTTACTCTTCCCTACATTCACCTTTAGATTCCGTTTCTTACACACTCTCCCAAACTCATCCATCAAGCCTTGCAGCTCCCCTTCGTCTTCACTCAACAACACAGTATCATCTGCAAACAACAGTACAGGGAGTTTCCAAACACTGTTCTCTCTCACCAGGGCCACTCCAACATCCACTACCCTACCTTGTACCTCTTTTATTACCCCATCCATGCAAAGATTGAACAACCATGGAGACATGACACATCCCTGTTTCAACCCAACTTTCAAAGAAAAATTCACTTAGTTCACCATCCACACGCACTGCAACCTTCGCACCATCGTACATACTCCTCACAGCATTCAACAACTTCCCATCTACTCCATATATTCTTAACACTTTCCACAATCCTTGTCTATCCACCCTGTCATATGCTTTCTCCAAATCCATGAAAGCCGCATACAACTTCTTTCCCTTCTCTAGAAACTTTTCCACTAAAGATCTAAGAATGAATATCTGATCTACACAACCTCTTCCCTTCCTAAAGCCTCCCTGTTCTTCTCCAACTAATTTCTCTGTTCTTTCTCTAACTCTGTCAATAAGTATCCTACCATACACTTTTCCTATTATACTAAGAAGACAAATGCACCTATGATTACCACACACTTCTTTTTCCCCTTTTCCTTTGTACAAGGGAATAATTATACCTGACTTCCAATCCTCCGGGACTCTACCTTCCTCCCAGGCCAATCTGCACGTCTTCCACATCCATTCTGCTACTATCTCTCCCACATGCTTCAGCATTTCACCACACACTCCATCAGTTCCTGGGGCTTTCCCCGATTTAACTTTCTTCATTGCTTCCACAACTTCTATCCTACTGATTTCTTCCTGTCCTCTCACCTCTCTCCTTCTCCCAGCCATTCCCAGCCACTTATACTCGCATCACTTCCATCCTTTATGTTCAACAATTCCTTAAAGTGTTCTCTCCATCTGCTCACTTTTTCTCCCTTCTCCACTAGTAATCTACCATTTTTATTTTTCACTCCCCTGCTACCTTCACTTCCACCCTGTCTTACTCTTTTCACCTCTTTCCAGAACATTTTCTTACAGTCCCTCCACTTTACACTCAAATTCCTTCCAAATTCCTCATCCACTCTCTTCTTACTCTCTCTTACTAATCTTTTCACCTCTCTCTTCCTACATATATGATGGATATATTGAATGAATCATGTTAGTGTTGCCTCTACCGAATATATATATATATATATATATATATATATATATATATATATATATATATATATATATCCACTTGTATAGCACTTTATATATACCTATATATATATATATATATATATATATATATATATATATATATATATATATATATCCACTTGTATAGCACTTGATATATACCTGTATATATATATATATATATATATATATATCCACTTGTATATCACTTGCATATATATATCGGCCTTATTCTTTACCAACATCCGCGGCCTTACCACAAATTTAAACTCAGTTCATTTTTTCCTTCAGTCCATAACTCCTTTGGCCCTTTTCCTCACAGAACCATAAATCTCACCCTCTACCGATATATCTCCATTTTGTTTTCCGGGTTACCATCTCCTTACAAACTTTCGAAACAAAGGCGGCACCTGTTGTTATATCAAATCCCAATATGCAGTTGATACTATTTTAAACTTCACTTCATCCAGTTTTGATTACTCATTATATAAATTAAATTGCCAAAACATTACCAAATATATCTGTGTAGTTTATCGTTCCCCCAATGCTTCTTCGGAACCCAGTGTATTTGATTCCATATCCACTCAGTTGAGTAACCTTGACCTTGCCCTTGGCAATGAAATTACCATTTTGGGTGATTTTAACATACACAATGTTGAATGGTTATTGCATTCTGCCCGGACTGACGACGCTGGTCTAGAATGCGAGCTGTTTGCGGAATCGTTTAATCTCACCCAGTTGGTAAAGCAACCAACCAGAATACCTGGTAATCCTGACCATAATGCCCATCTCTTGGATTTATTCTTGACAAATAATCCAGATCAACACAGCATAGAGGTACTGTCACCACTTGGATCCTCTGACCACAATCTCATCAAAGCCTCATTAGTTAACCCTCCTACACCTCCCCATTCCGAACCTGTCAGGGTGACCCGATGGCACTTTGACAGGGCAGACTGGGATGGATTTAGAAATTATCTTGCTGATGTTCTATGGCAGTCTTTCTTCTCTAGTGATCCCAATTCTACCCAGTCCCACATTTGCGACTTAATACTAGCTGGTATGGATTTATTCATACCAAGTCAACAATTCACTAAAAGAACAAACTCTCCAAAATGGTTTGATGGCAATTGTGCCAGAGCAACAGCCCAAAAGTCATTAGCATATAACTCTTACTTAAAATCAAAAACATCTGAACCACTCTCCCAATTTAAAATTGCTAGAAATCATGCAAAAGCTGTATTAAATCTATCTAAATCAAACTTTCTTCAAAAGCAAGCATCAGAACTACTTAACAACCCTAATGACAATAGAATATTCTGGTCAGCTCTTAATTCTTTCAATAATAACTTTAACAAGTCATCTTCCATTCCCCCACTAAAATCTTCAGATGGCAATATTACAAATGACCCACGTGGGAAAGCAGATATCTTTGCTAGTACCTTTGCAAGAAACTCTACCATAGATGATACCAGCCAGAATGTCTCAGTACTGGAACTTGATTCTCCCGAAATTACCCCACTTAAAATACAGAAAAGATTCATAAAATCCATCCTAGACAATTTACCTACTAACAAAGCTCCAGGCCCAGATGGAATTCCGCCAATTGTTTTGAAAAAGTGTTCCCCTGAACTTGCCTCTGTCCTAGCTAAATTATTCAGACTATGCATACATACTTCTTTATTCCCAAATTCATGGAAAGAAGCCAATATCCACCCAGTTCCGAAGAAAGGAAGTTCGTCTGACCCCTCCAATTACAGACCAATAGCTGTCACATCTTCTCTTGGTAAGGTATTTGAAACTTTAATTAATAAGCATATTGTTAAACATCTTGAATCCAACAACTTAATTAGTGATAGACAATACGGTTTTCGCCACGAAAGATCCACCATTGACATACTCAATCTCTTAACTCATACCATCCATCAATCAATTGATCTTTTTGGAGAAACTCATGCAGTAACTCTTGATATCTCTAAAGCTTTCGACAGAGTATGGCACCGTTCCCTACTGTCCAAACTCCCTTGCTATGGACTAATGTCTTTTGTTCCTTTGATTTCTTCTTATCTTAGTGACAGGAAAATAAGAGTAAAAGTAGATGATGTATATTCGAATTTCCACTCAATTAACGCCGGCGTGCCACAGGGATCAGTTCTGGCGCCAACCCTATTTCTGGTTCATATTAATGATCTCTTATCTGTCACTCACAATCCCATTCACTCATATGAAGATGACTCAACACTACATAGTTCATTCACACTCAGACATCCATTTACAAAGTCTAATATCTCTATCTCTCAACTCAGTACAGCCATCTCCATAAATCAAGATCTAGCTACAATCAGTGAATGGGGACAAAACAACCTTGTCTCTTTTAATGCTAGTAAAACTAAATATATACAGTTTACTAATAGACAGATATTGCCAGATTCGTACATTACCTTCAGTGCTACTAATATTCCCATCTCCAAAAGTATTGAAATTCTTGGTGTCTCACTTAACAGTGCCCTCAGCTGGACCTCTCATGTCAGATCACTTGCTAAAACCGCCTCAAAGAAACTTGGATTATTGTACAGAGTCCGTAACTTCTTCGCCAATGAGCAGTTAGCTATAATTTATAAGAGTCATGTGCGCTCTCAGCTTGAATATTGCTCACCCTTGTGGAACGGTTGTGGAGAGGTTGCATTAAGACAACTAGACAAAATTCAGAATAAAGCTGTTAGAATCATTAACAACCCTGCCATTACATATAAACTACCTCCCCTGCAAGTAAGAAGGAATGTTGCCTCCCTTGCATTATTTACAGATATTTTTTTGGCAAATGCTCAGACGAAGTTGCGTCCATGGTGCCGCTTCTCCATACCTTCCCTCGTGCTACACGGGCATCTGGTAGCGCTCATGACTGGAATGTCACTCAACCATATTGCAGAACTTCTGCCTATCAGAATTCTTTCATTCCCCGAACTGCATCTCTCTGGAACTCGCTTCCCCAGAGTTGTTTTCCTCCTAATTTCAACCCACAACTGTTCAAGTTTAACTGTTACAGATATTTTATGAATAGAGGACACCAGTAATCTGGTGTATGGATTATTTTTTTTCCACATTTGTTTTTCCTTCTTCCGTTCTGTTATTTAATATATATATATATATATATATATATATATATATATATATATATATATATATATATATATGTAAGTGATATACGAGTGGATATATTGAATGAATCGTGTTAGTGTTGCCTGTACCCAATAAACTTATTGCATGAGAATTTCTGTTTTGAAGCAAATGGGATAATTTCTGAAGTATGTGCTGCCCTCACATGATTAGTTTTTTGAATGGTGGAAGTAAGGCGAAACAGATGGCGTTACTGGAGGTTGAATTTTATTATACTATTGGCAACTTGGCAGGCACTTTTTTTAAAAGCTGCCTAGCCAGGCGGTAACGAAATTCCCTTTTTCTGTGTTTGTGTCTGTGTCTGGCTGTTCCCATTATATCTCATAATCAACGGGGCAAATTGTAACCAAACTTTGTGGGCAGTACCCTGGGATATATGGCGTGTTTGTAAATAATTTTGGTAAAGCTGGGATGATATGCCACCAGTTGCTGGAGGAGTTTGCAACAAAATAATACCATCTAGCTCTTCCATTTAGCTTGGCCATATTCACCTTTTTCTTTTGTACTGTCAGTGAAAAAGATGGGTTATTTAAAGAGAACCTATAAGGAAATCTTCAAATGTCTCTTATACTCACTATCACCAACATTATACCCCTGACTGGAGGTTTGTGAATGATAGTGTGAAATTTAACTCAGCAGGAGTAAACGGCAAACTCCTAAGACTTGTTTTTTTTTTTTTTTCGATTTCGGTGAAGCTGCAACGATATGCCTCCAGTTGCCTTAGGATGATTGATGCTTGTGTATGTGTGTGTGTGTGTGTGTGTGTGTGTGTGTGATGGCGGGCAATATGCATTTGTGGGCGAATTTTTTGGTATTTATGTCACATGTAAAGAATCGGAGCTGTTCTATTTTCCTTGTAGAATCTTTGATTTTAACTAAAGCCCATAGCAAGGACGATCGTAAGAAAGACAGGAAAGTCTTATATAGAATAATTCTACTGAACCATACACAGAGTACGTGATCAGGGTACTTTTCCGTATTTCATTTTCTGCCTTGCGTGGTCCGTAACTTCCCCTCTCCCCCTCGATATCAAAAATACTTTCATAAGTGTTGTATGTCTTTATATCATCCTTCAATTGTAGGTTCTTACTGCAAGTTCGTCAAATCGCATTGGTCTAGGTTGACTTTCATGACAGCAGTGTACAGTAGGCTACATAAATAGCTACCAAGTTTTGCTGAAGGTTAGGACTAAAAAGAAAAAAAAAAAAAAACAGGTTAGGACCAAATCTTACAACACAGAGAAGAAAAAAAAAATGCTGCATTATGTTAGGTCAAAAACTGGTAGATTACTGTAATACACAAAACAGTCTTTGTGGGTGAAGTCTTGGTTTATCATGTTTTACTGTATATATCATCTAACCTAATCTAGTACTTTTGCTATGGTGTAAGCCCATTAAGTATAATTGCATGGAAAAAGGGCACACGTGCTGTATTTCGATCATGTCCAAAACATATTGAAAGCAATAAAAGTTTATCTTTTGGCAGTTACATTGAAAGCGCAGAATTACATAATTTAAGTAATGGAAAAGATATAAAAACCTAGCCTCACCTAGTCTGATCTAGCCTAACTTGACTTGAACTAACATAGTCGTAGGTAACATCATCTAATATGGTCAAACCTAAATTATCCTTGCCTTGCACTTCATCCGAGAACATTAATATCCTGATGTAACGTAACTGACCCTTACCTTCCACATCATCAGAGAACATTAATATCCTGACCTATCCTAACCTATCCTTATCTTGCACATCATCAGACAATATTATTATCCTGACCCCCTCTCCTACATAAGAACGGGAATATAACATAACGTAATACAGTGACCTTATATAGGCCTATCATAAGAAGATATAACAGAAAACTTCAAATGAAACATAACCTAACTTCATCTAACGTAATCAGAGTAAATTCGCTAATCTTTAGCCATGCTAATCAAATAATACAATAAAAACTGATCACAACTAATTTATCCCGGCGGAACTTCAGTCGTGATAATTTTCTCCCATTATCAAACCTGGTTCTCTTTAAGCTGAATAAAATCGTCTGACGTTCACCAAACAAAAATATCTACATGAAAACCTACCAAACAGGATGTATTTGTTTTAATGACATTTCAGTTCAGTCTTACCTAATCAAGCCACAGCTGACCTATCCTAACCCACTACAGTCTGATGTTACTTAACCAGATGCAACACACCCAATGAGATTTAATTAAGCCTAACCTGATCCAGCCTCATCACCTCAGATCCAATGGGGTGCGTTCAAAGCTAGTATTCCATTAGATGGCTCCACAATTAGGAAAAACACATTCCCTGCGCTGTTTAAAAAGCATATTTTTCTGTGTTAAATATCTACACTGTTGCGTGAAACTGTGAATCATGTTAATGTCATATACTGTACCATGAATAATACAAATAGAACACTTATATATAACGTAGCGTGAATTGTTTATCATAAACATAAATTATCATTCATGGCATGTGATGGCAACCTGCCATTTCAGTAGTCCTATATTATTTAAGTTCTGCTACATTTACTGCGAGTTAGGTTCTTAATACATAGTTTGTTCAGACTGTAAATTATACCTATTGGGTATCTTGACTCATTCAGTCTCTATTTGGGCAGAAATTTAATGTTGAGTAAATACTGGGACTCCTTCACGCATGCCCACCACAAGACAGTCCCTTGTTGTCCCTCAGACCCTCCAAAGCGATTACAGTACTGTACTTCATCTAACCTAACCAGACCACCTAAGTCTAAATTGTATCATTTTAAGCACTGGTCTTCGTGCGTTTAGTTTGAAAACAAACCTCTCGTGGGGAAAACACACACACACACACACACACGAGACTGTCTTGTGGTGCGCATGCGTGAAGGGAGTGAGCAAAATGTTGAGTCCCAGTATTTGCTTAACAATAAATTTCTGCCCACATAGAAACTGAATGAGTCAAAATAATCGCTAGGCGTAATTTAGTTTAAACAAACTATGTATTAAGAATGTAACTTGCACTAAATGTAGCAGAAGTTAATTAATTTAGGGCCACTGAAAAGGCGGGTTGCCATCACATGCCATCAATAATATTTCAATTTCTGTTTATAATAAATATAAACAATTCACGCTACATTATATATATGTATTCATTTTGTATTATTTATATTACGGTAAATAACATTACCATGATTTACAGTTTCACACAACAGTGCAGGTATTTAACAAAGAAAAATATGCTTTTTAAACAGCGCGGGGAATACTTTGTCCAAATCGTGAAGCCATCTAGCAGAACACTAGGCTTTTCAGAAGCACCTCAGTACAATGATGGCTTGTTAACCACCACTGCAGCCAAAACCATCCTTTGTTCAATTTTGTTTCCAGTCATCTGCGTGCTTTTCTGGTTTCCTCGGATTATATATATATATATATATATATATATATATATATATATATATATATATATATATATATATATATATATATATATATATATATACAGTCAAGTTGTCTATGACACGGACTTCCATGCCACGGTTTTCTATAACACGGTAAGGTGCCAGAACATAAAAAAAATAAAAATAAAAAAAAAATAAAAAACACGCACATACAATACCTATAGCATGGTGGCACGGCAAGGTTTGAAACGCCCAGGCAAATTCCCCAGGCAGTCGGCGCGCTCACCTGTTTGTAAACAAAGAAGATGGCGACCACTTCAGCTCCATACTACAAGTGCTCCAACTGTGGACTTTTTCTCTCTTATGAGGAGGTTAAACTTCACCAAATTCATTGTGTTAAGTAATGAAACATTAGAGATTCTTTGGGTATTGTGACTGTGAGTGGACTGTAGCACCAGTCGAACAGGGCAGTATTTCCAAGGTGGATGGAAAGCTGATGACAGGGAGAGATGGAGCTCCCGTTTCATCAGCCCTCGGGACTAGTTCCTGACCATCCCTCTTTGCTGAACTTTTTCAGTGTCTCATTAACACAGAGAGTAGGCCAGCATGCTCTCCATTACAAGTTTGTCTAACTGTCAGCACCAAACTACATGCACTGTACACACTACACTTCCTTTTCAAAATTAAAAGTACAATGGGATCAGAAAATCAGGCTTCAGAGTCCCCAGGGGGGGGGGAAACATAAATTCCCCCACCATCAGCCCCTCTCCCGGTGACGACTCAGAAAGATCCCTGGAACCACTGTTTGACTTCTTTCTTCATTTCTGCAACATTCGCAGCCTTTTCTCTAAATTTCTCACTCTTGAACACCACCTCTCCTCCCCTAAACCTCACCTTCTCTTCTTGACAGACTCAGCATCAGAGGCAACTGACAGCAAACCCTTTTCTGTTTCCTCCTACTTTCTCTATACTCATTTCAAAGGTGGATGTTGTGTATATGTACGCAACGATTTATCTTCCTCTCGTGTTCCTGAACTTGATTCTTCTGAATTCTCTACTCTCTGGTCTTGGCTTTCTTGTCTTTCTCTGACTAAATATATCTGTGCTGTTTACTTATCCCCTAATTCTACTATCAAAAATTCTTCAACTATCATACTTCTACGATGGAACACATTCTACTTATTTCTCCTTTCTCTGAAATCTCCATTCTAGGAGATTGCAATGTTCACCACCACCTTAGGCTCTCCTCCCCTTTCACTGATCCACCTGGTGAACAAGTCTACATCTTTTCTATCCTTAATGACCTAGAGCAGCTTGTACGGCACCCTACCCATATCCCTGACTGCCTTGGAGTGAGCTCCAACATACTTGACCTCTTCCTTATAACTAATCCTTCTGCTTACAGTGTTAATCTTACCTCTCCATTGGGCTCCTCTGATCACAACCTTATTACCTTAACCTGTCCTATCACTCCAGTACGGCCTGTGGACCCTCCAAAGGAACGTAATCTGTGGCACTCTGGAGCTGCAGATTGGGAGGCCCTCAGACAGTACTTCTTTGATTTTCCATGGAATGATTATTGCTTCCATGGCCGGGAGCCATCTAAGTGTGCCTTGCACATAACAGAGGTTATTCTCTCGGCCATGGAAGCATACATTCCTTTCTCATATCCTTTGACTAATGCAAGAAAACCTTGGTTTAATCACGCTTGTTCTAATGCTGTCCGCAACAAGGAGAGGGTCTGTAAAAGGTACCAGAGCCAACCATCCCTGAGTCACATCTCGTTCATGTTTCTGCCCGGGTTTGTGCTAAGTCTGTTCTTTGCACTTCTAAATTTTATTTCAACCATACTAATTGCTCTCAACTCTCCAACTTGAATTCTTCCCGGTGCTTCTGGCACTTTGTCAAAAACCTTTCTAACAACTTTACCTCATCATCCTTCCCTCCTCCTTTCTATTCCGATGGCTCTGTAGCTATGTCTTCTACTGATAAAGCAGATCTCTTCGCACAGATTTTCTTCTCCAATTCCACCTTAGACTATTCCGGTGCTGAGACTTCTCCTCCAATTCCATCTTAGACAATTCCGGTGCTGTTCCTCCATCACTTCCCTCATGGCTGACATTCAAATTTCTTCAGTTGATGTATTTTCTGCCATCACTGGCCTCAATACTAACAAGGCATATGGGCCTGATGGAGTCCCTCCTGTTGTCCTAAAGAACTGTGCTTCAGTGATTACACCCTGCCTAGGTAAACTCTTTCGCCTTTGTCAACTTGTACATTTCGTTCTTGCTGGAAATTTGCTCTAATTTACCCAGTTCTGAAGAAGGGTGACCGTTCCCAACCCTCTGACTATTGTCCAATTGCTTTAACATCCTTTGTTTCAAAAGTTTTTGAGTCAATTCTTAATAGAAAATTTTTAAAGCATGTTTCCTGTCACAACCTTCTTTCTAATCGTTCCGTCAGGGATGCTCCACTAGCGATCTTTTCACATACAATTCAGATTCATGGTCATCCTCCTTTTTGGACTTTGGCGAAAGCTTTGCCATTGCACTTGACATCTCAAAGGCTTTCGATCGAGTCTGGCATAAATCTTTAATTTCCAAACTGCCCTCTTACGGTTTCTATCCTTTTATCTGTACCTTCATCTCTAGCTTCCTTTCCAGTTGATCTATGGCTGCTGTTGTAGACAGCCATCGTTCTTCTCCTACATCTATCAACAGTTGTGTTCCTAAGGGCTCTGACCTATCACCAACTCTCTTCCTTTTATTCATCAGTGACCTAAGCTGTACATCTAACCCTGTCCACTCGTACGCTGATGATTCCACCCTTCACCTTTCCATTCGGTTCCCGCAGCGTCCATCTCAGCAGTTACTTCAACAAACAAGGAATGAGGCTATGGCACACCCAATGTCTGACTTGGCTCATATCTCTAACTGGAGTAAAAAATAATCTTGTTTTTAATGCATCAAAAACTGAATTTTTGCGCCTATGAACCCAGCACAATCTTCCACAGGAGTACCCTGTAAGGTTTAATAATATCCAGCTTAATCCAGCATCATCCTTGAACATGTTTGGGGTTTCATTTACTCGGGACTTATCTTGGAAAAGTCATATTGCATCTCTTGTAAAATCTGCTTCCAAGATATTAGGTGTGCTAAGCCGACTCTGTGCCTTCTTTACCCCTGCACAGTTGTTGACTTTATACACGGGTTTTATTTGTCCCTGTCTAGAGTACAACTCTCATGTGGGGGAAGGCTTCCCACATAAAGCTCTTCTGAATAGGGTGGAGTCAAAGGCTTTTCGTGTCAACTCTCCTCTTCTTACTGGCTCCCTTCAACCTCAGTCTCTTCGCTGCACTGTTGCATCTTTATCTCTTTTCTATGCTACTCCAAAGGTCACTGCTCCCCTGAACTGTCTGCTTGCATCCCTCTACCTCTACGACGGGCGTGTAGCATCTGTCTAGCAACAAATTCTCATCCCTTTTTTGTCCAACTCTCTATGCAAGAGTTAACTATTACTTCCAGTCCTTCATTTATGCAACATGTCACCTCTAGAACTGTCTCCCTCTGTCTGTATTTCCTACTTGCTATAATCTCCAGTCTTTCAAATGCACTGTGTCCAGGCATCTCAAAATGAACGGATCTTGAATTTGACTCTGTTGAGCACCACCTCTCCTCCTCTAAACCTCACCTTTTTTTTCTGACGGAGACTCAGCTGGCTGAGGCAACTGACAGCAAACCCTTTTCTGTATCCTCCTACTTTCTCTATACTCATTTCAAAGCCAAAGGTGGCTGTTGTGTATACATATGCAACGACTTATCTTGCTCTCATGTTCCTGAACTTGATTCTTCTGAATTCTCCACACTCTGGCTTCGGCTTTCCTGTCATTCTCTGACTAAATATATCTGTGCTGTTTACTTATCCCCTAAGTCTACTGACTATCAAAAATTCTTCGACTATCTTACTTCTACGATGGAACACATTCTGTCCATTTCTCCTTTCTCTGAAATCTCCATTCTTGGAGATTTCAATGTTCACCACCACCTTTGGCTCTCCTCTCCTTTCACGGATCCACCTGGTGAACAAGCCTACATCTTTTCTATCCTTAATGACCTAGAGCAGCTTGTACAGCACCCTACCCGTATCCCTGACCGCCTTGGAGAGAGCTCCAACATACTTGACCTCTTCCTCACAAGTAATCCTTCTGCTTACTCTGTTAATCTTTTCTCTCCGTTGGGCTCCTCTGATCACAACCTTATTACCTTAACCTGTCCTATCACTCTGGTACGGCCTGTGGACCCTCCAGGGAAACGTCATCTGTGGCATTTTGGAGCCGCGAACTGGGAGGCCCTCAGGCAGTACTTCTTTGATTTTCCCTGGAATGGTTATTGCTTCCATGGCCGTGAGCCATCTGAGTGTGCCTTGCACATTACGGAGGTTATTCTCTCGGGCATGAAAGCATACATTCCTTTCTCATATCCTTTGACTAACGGAAGAAAGCCTTGGTTTAATCACGCTTGTTCTAATGCTGTCCGCAACAAGGAGAAGGCCTACAAAAGGTACCGGAGCCAACCCATCCCTCAATCACATCATCTTTACGTTTCTGCCCGGAATCGTGCTAAGTCTGTTCTTCGCTCTACTAAAAATAATTTCATCCATACTAAATGCTCTCAACTCTCCAACTCGAATTCTTCCCGCTCCTTCTGGCACCTTGCCAAAAATCTTTCTAACAACTTTACCTCATCATCCTTCCCTCCTCTTTTCTACTCTGATGGTTCTGTAGCTATTTCTTCTACTGATAAAGCAGATCTCTTCGCACAGACTTTCTCTTCCAATTCCACCTTAGACGATTCCAGTGCTGTTCCTCCATCACTTCTCCCCTCTGACTTCCTCATGGCTGACATTAAAATTTCTTCAGTTGATGTATTTTCTGCCATCACTGGCCTCAGTACTAACAAGGCATATGGGCCTGATGGGGTCCCTCCTGTTGTTCTCAAGAACTGTGCTTCTGTGCTTACACCCTGCCTAGGCAAACTCTTTCGCCTTTGTCTGTCAACTTGTACCTTTCCTTCTTGCTGGAAGTTTGCTCTCATTCAGCCAGTCCCAAAGAAGGGTGACCACTCCCAACCCTCCAACTATCGTCCAATTGCTTTAATGTCCTGTATTTCAAAAGTTTTTGAGTCAATTCTTAATAGAAAAATTTTAAGGCATCTTTCCTATCACAACCTTCTTTCCGATCGCCAGTATGGGTTCCTTCAGGGACGCTCCACTGGCGATCTTCTCACCTACCTTTCAGACTCCTGGTCATCCTCCTTTCGGGACTTTGGCGAAAGCTTTGCTATTGCACTTGACATCTCAAAGGCTTTCGATCGAATCTGGCATAAATCTTTAATTTCCAAACTGCCCTCCTACGGTTTCTATCCTTCTATCTGTGCCTTCATCGCTAGTTTCCTTTCTGGTCGTTCTATAGCCACTGTTGTAGACGGCCATCGTTCTTCTCCTAGATCTATCAACAGTGGTGTTCCTCAGGGCTCTGTCCTATCACCAACTCTCTTCCTTTTATTCATCAATGATCTTCTAAGCTGTACATCTAACCCTATCCACTCATACGCTGATGACTCCACCCTTCACCTTTCCATTCGGTTCCCGCAACGCCCATCTCAACAGTTACTTCAAGAAACAAGGGATGAGGCTATGGCACACCTAATGTCTGACTTGGCTCGTATCTCTGACTGGGGTAAAAATAATATGGTTGTCTTTAATGCATCTAAGACTCAGTTCTTACACCTATCAACCCGACAAAATCTTCCACAGTTATACCCATTAATGTTTAATAATATTCAGCTTAATCCTGCATCATCCTTGAACATGCTTGGGGTTTCATTTACTCAGGACTTATCTTGGAAAGATCATATCACATCTCTTGTAAAATCTGCTTCCAAGAGATTGGGTGTGCTAAGCCGACTCAGCTCTTTCTTTACCCTGCACAATTGTTGACTCTATACAGGGGTTTTATCCGCCCCTGTGTGGAGTACAACTCTCATGTGTGGGGAGGCTCCCCACATACAGCTCTTCTCAATAGGGTGGAGTCAAAGGCTTTTCGTCTCATTAACTCTCCTCCTCTTACTGACTCCCTTCAACCTCTGTCTCTTCGCTGCACTGTTGCATCTTTATCTCAAGTCTATCGCAACTTTAATGGTCACTGCTCCTCTGAACTGTCTGCTTGCATTCCTCCACCTCTACGATGGGCGCGTAGCACCCGTCTGGCAGCAAACTCTCATCCCTTTTCTGTCCAACTCTCTAATGCAAGAGTTAACCATTACTCCCAGTCTTTCATTTATGCAACAGGTCAGCTCTGGAACTGTCTCCCTCTATCTGTATTTCCTGCTTCCTATGAGCTCCAGTCTTTCAAACGCAGTGTGTCCAGGCATCTCAAAATGATCGGATCTTGAATTTGGCTCTCTATTGTATTTTGTTTTTCTCCTGGAGGGAACTGTTACTGCGGGCTCATGGCCTTTGGTTCCTTCTTCCTCGCATAAAAAAAAAAAGTCCCGAGGTTTTCCGCACCTCCGACATCCTCCAGTCCCGAGGTATTTTCGATTTTTTTTTAGTTTTGGCTAAAACCTCCGCTTTTGGTGAGAAACATCGAAAATTCTCAGAGAAATTGCTCACCTGAGGTTTAAAATACTCAATCCAGGTAGGAGTTCCTCTTTACCTGACTGGGTTTTCTAACATGCTGGCACCAAAGAAAACGAGTTTTATGGGAGGGTAACTATTTTATCTACTCATAAACGGTATTTATTTGGTACGAAATTATATGTAGTATGAGAGTATATTGGTTTTCAAGCAGTAGTATAGGCATTATAAGCATTGTTTCACTCACTAACTAATCACCATTCATGACCTTTTTTTTCCCAAATTACCTGATCATCATTTCTGACTCTTTCTTCCTCTAATGCTATGTAAACCTTGTTCTCCACATTGTCATCGATTGGGGAATCACTCTGGCCCTGAATGTCTTTATTGGCCAGGTCACTGGTAACAGGTGAATTGCCGAGACAATGGCGTGAGGGGGGGAGGGGGGAGATTATGCGGTGTAAGGCATTGTCCCTGCTTGGCATCCTGTAGAGGAATAGAGGAAGGTGTCCCGTATGTACATACAAAAAATCACGCGCAAAAATCGAAAATTGTGCAAATTAGGGACCTTGCAATTGCACGACGTACCGGTACGTCACCGGGACTGGCAAATGCAAATCTTTGCAACATACCCATACGTCGACGGGACGGGGTGGGTTAAAGAAAAAAAATGTTTATAGGTTTGTTTGTAAAACCGGTATGAACTGGTTAGTGATGAAGCACCTATCTCTGAGCTATGACAGAGTATAATGCCTCCCATCTTCATCATCATCACATACTGTATACAAGAATGATTATTAATGTGTTAAATGAGTTTTATTTTTTATTTTTTGACACGAGCGTACAAACTTGATCAAATAAGCTTCTTTAGTCAGTGTTGGACCAGTTAGCCTTCGCCATCTTTAATGTTTTGGTAGGTCAGCTGATCAGCCGAGACTTGTAAAAATTAAATGTTGGGGATATATCAATATAAAAACTATTGATCAATTGGTACCCCTTGAGTTAATGGGTACCCTGGAGACAGTGGGTGGTGGAGAACAATTGAGTCAAGAAGCGCAACCAGGAAGGGCTGCGACACAGGGTTCTCGATCTATGGAGAGAGCTCCTGGCTAAGGGTCACATTACATGATACAGCGTATCATTTTTGTCCAGGCCCCAAAACTGAGGGAAATATTCTCCCCCAGAGCAGTTGCAGTCTTTACTTCTATAATAGTTGTCCCTGTTGAAGACAGACTAAGACCCAGAGAGTGTCATTGACTAAATCAAGTGGTTTTATAACCCAAAGATTGCGTTCTAGTTCTGTATAATAATTCTTATTGTTAATAAATTAATTGCTGCTGTGTTTAACCCTTGTGGACAACTATATTGTAAATATGTGTAAACACTTAGGAATTTTCAATTGACCTATCTGCGTCTGCGTGGTAGGATGACATGTACCCTCACGAGAAAACGGAGGAAGAGTTGAATACATATTTACATAGATAAAGGGAATATTTGGCTTTAGCATCATTAAAACTAAGATTAAATTAAGTTAGATATACCTTGTATATTTCATGAAGCAATTCAAATGTATTTAGCTAATTGTAATAAGTAAATAGGTGGCATCTCTGAATCCTATGAGGGAAGAGAGAGACGCCATTTTTTCACACACACCACAAACTCAGCCCGGAGACAGGGCGTATGTGCTGGGCAATCCCCAGGCCCTGTCTTCCCCCTTACCCCACTGAAGCCAACCACCACCAACCGGGCTACAGCAAGGCCCAGTCTCCTCTAATGAGGAGAGAATCAACAGCAACAATCATTTTTTCACTCTGCTCCTAAAGCTCATCCGACCCACACGCTGTAAATAGCGCACCCAGGACGTTTGGAAGCCCCAGGCATACCGACAGAAACCTCACACCCTTCGTCATCTGTTATTCCGACTCTATCTAGCAAAGTAACCTTCATGATTTGGCCAAACCGGAGGGACTAGCTAGGATATAAGGAGATAATTACCGGTGAGTTAAAGTATTAACTATACCCTAATTTCCTAGGAGATTTCGGTTATTTAAATTAAAATATGTTGTTGCAAGATTAACACTCGTCAGAGAAAGGGTGTATAAAAACTTCTGACAGTAAGTCTCTTCCATTACCCTGAGAAGAACTAACATCAGTATAGCATATGGAACATGATGATAACAACAGGGAGAAAAAAAAATCAATATTAAACAATTATTTACCATTATGAAAAGTCAAAACAATACAGACAACAAACTGGAGTAATATGATTTTAATTGGGGTGGTCTTTCTGCTGCTTAAAGTGAAACGTACATTTACCAACTAAATAATAATACTGCAATGATAAAGATATTAATTAAACACTGTAGAGCACTAAATGTATATGAATTATTAGATACGAAAGGCTATAGATGAAATTATATTTGTATTTAGGTGAGATATTAAAGCATAGGATATTCTTGTTTACCCTTGCTCTTAGGGGAAAAAATACTTCCAATCTTATCACATTTCCTTACAATTAGTTAGAATTAAGTTATAATGTCTGTCTTAATTAATGTGAATAATTTTTGGAAGAGAGGAAAGCTCAGATGAAAATGGAACTGTTCGCCCAGTTTAAGAGCCAGCCCGGTCATGTAACATTTGATAAAATTAGATCTCCAGTAATTACCGTGGCATCTCAGATGTGGTATATGGACACCGGCAAAAATTATGAAAACGTTTAAGCGTGAAAGCAGTAATCCATTAAGAATGCCAGCCATTAGTACAATGCTCTATGTTTCATAGCAAGGGGAGGGAAATGAGCTGTACAGTCATTCTGCTCCTTCCTCTTGGAGGTTCCTTCCTGAGGAAATTTTCATTGCAGTTGGAGGCATACAGTGTAGTTCAGTGACTGCAGAGGAGGCTGGAATAATACACTGGAGAGAGAGAGAGAGAGAGAGAGAGAGAGAGAGAGATTATTCTACACCCTACTATAAATGGATAGAATCACCTAGAAAACTGCTCAGCACTGTTTCTGATAAAGCAATCAGGACTGCTACTAGGAACCCTTACTGGTCATTTTGTTCGTCTTGGAAGACACAATTCAGGAAAAGACAAATGAGGTGGTAATTAACCTTAGATAAGAAGCGCCACCAGAAGCCCAGACAGAACTCTATCATTATAAAATTGGGAAGATAAAAGGTAAAATAAATGGACAATATCGTAATTAATAAAACCTTTGTCACTGTTTAAAGCAATGCTCTAGAATATGAAAAATATAAATTATGGCAGTTTCTAAGGACAGAATCATCATTAAACTTTATTGAACACTTGCAATGCATTATTCACTTACAAAATAAAAACTTATTATCAATACCCAGCCCTCTAGCTGCTCTTAAGTCACTCATAATCAAAGATGTGGTAGCAGGATGATAGTATGGTGGAGACGATATGTCAGACTAGACATACAATTTTGTTCTCACAAACATCACACATTAATTGTTGGGAGGTTACTGTTGATAAAAAATGCAATTGTTTATCTCTCGATCATCAAGGCCGCAGTAAAAAAAATAGTTTGGTAGACTTTCATAAATTTTCATCCTGGTATTTATTCCATAAATATATATACTGTATATTCTCGTACTTACCCCAGAACACCCTTTTGGAAAAGAAGTAACATCGCTGAATTTACTACAAGGAGTACCAACACTATCCCCTCGAAACATGAAAAAAAAATCGTGAAAATAATAGGAAAAATGTTCTCAAAAAGAAAAAAAATCAGTTTATAATTGAAGATCTTAATAGACAATGCAAGAGAAGGCTAGAATGAAACTGAAATTAGTTTATAAAAGATCCTTGACACAGTTCAAGGGACTTAGACATATGAGATGAAACTGAGATCATCACTTGTTCCTAGATCTCATATACATGAAATTGATATGTAGGTAGAAATTCTGAGTGTTGTACATGTGCAATGAGACTTAGTAGATAGAAATGGTGTGACCGAAGAAAGTTTTAACATAAAAATAATTATAAAAGCTATATTTCTCACTCTAATAAAGAGAATAGGCAAGATCCAAAAGCAAAATAATGCTGTAATGTGAAAAATAATACTGAACAACATGGGCCCAACGACAAATGTCTTGCATTCACTGGCTTTATAGTTTTGAAATGGTATATCGTCACAAAAATATGCAGCTCTGAAGCCTGAATTGTGTTAAAATCTAAAACTAATATAATAGGAGACCTGTTACAAAGGTCATAACACATCAAGTAGCAAATGCAATAAAGATATATATTTCTTTGTTGGCAACGTGTTCTACAGTATGTATGCGATTACCATATGATTTTATACTTGCATACAGGGGAGCTGTTGTACTGCAGAAATAAGACATGACATTCACTATCCTTTTTTATTATAAGTTTACACCGTCCTGCATACATTTGTCTAACGATAGCATGAGTGGAACAACAAAACATAACTGTGTGGAAGTAGTCAGCCTTTGCAACATTAAAGTTCCTCGAAAACAAAAGAAAAAAAAAAGCTTCCCATGGCAGTACCATATTCCCAAGTAAGCTCCCTGAATTCAAGAGCAAATAAGAACATAAGAAAATAAGAAGAGAGGATAGATAGAGCTCCTAGAAGAATAACTGAACTACAAAAATGAGATAAGGATAGCAAAGAAGAAGGCTCTTCTTCTCCCTCCAAACCCTCCAGGTGAAGCCGACAGGAAAAAGTCAGAAGGAACGCCACACAGTATAGAAAAGCTGGCTTGAACATTTTATAGGAACATTTGAAAGAAGAAAAAGAGACTATCATAGTGTAACCTGAAAAGGAAAAAAAAAAATGAATTGGTACTGGTTCCTAGTTTTTTTTTTTTTTTATACCCATACCTTATTTGCCACATGCTTTTCTATCCTATGCTTGAAAGTCTCAGTGGAAGGGGCAGCAACTACCTTACAAGGCAGCTTAATCCATTCGTCTGTGTACTCTATTGCCAAACCAATTTTTACTTATTATCATTTTAAAACAATTTTTCTAGTTCGACACCATTACTTCTAGTTCTTTCCTGTATGCTGACTTTAAATACCTTGCTAATATCCCCCTAAGTTATTCCCTTCATCCACTTAAACACCTTAATTAAGTTTCCTCTTACTCTATGCCTTTCTAGTGAGTGCAGATTTAGTTTTTTTTAGTCGTTCACCATATGGAAGGTTCCGAACACAATGTATCATTTTTGTCAATCTTCTTTGTACATTTTCTATAGAATTTATATCCATTGTATAGTACGGACACCAATATTACACAGTGTGGTCTAAATGTGGCTGTACTAATGCTTGATAAGGTTGCATTATTACTTTAGATGTCCTATTGTTCATGCTTCACGAAATAATTCCTAGGACCCTATTTGCTTTATTTCTCACATTGATATACCTTTGCCTTGGTTTGAAGGCTTTATTAACCCGCTGTATGCCAGTGCCGTTTTAAAATGGTATGACATAGTCCCACAGCCAGTGCCAGTGCTGTTTTAAAACAGTTTAAAATTTAAAAAATCACTGTGACCACATTTTTCAAGATTCGCGGGTAAAAAATGGCAGGCATGTATGGTAACCGTTCCTCTACCATCCCCCAGGCTGTCAAGGCCATACACTCATGCGCTCCCTCTCTCACGTTTGCTCTGCCTCACTCTACCTGTGTGCCTCACCCAGTGCTGTGCATAGTGAAGGCATTTTGTAAATAGTTTCATGTAAGTGTAAGTTGTAAATATTTTCTTGTAAGTAAGTGTAAGGACTATATAGTGAAGTCAAGTTGTAAATACCTTCTTTTAAGTGCCAGGACTGTATGTAATGAAGTCAGGTTGTACCTATCTTCAAGTAAGTGTAAGATAATGCATTCACAGTGAGAATGACACGCAAATTGTGATAGATGCTGAAGTAATAAGTAATCAGAAAAGTGTAATGAACATTGCTATACCTTTCCAGCATAAATACCTGAGTATACTTTACATAGAAAACGGTTATGCAGGACTCAATAAAACCCATTTCCGTGCCTTGGTGAGCATTTTAATGGCAAAATTCGTTGTTTCCACATCAAAATCAATCATTTTGGCAAAAAAAAAAAAAAAAGTCGGAAAATGTCCGGCACTGGGACGACCCATAGGGCAAAAAATAGCCAGCATACGGTGGTTAACCATAACTCCAAGATCTCTCACGCATTCCAATTTACTAATTTCTTTGTTATCTAAGTTGTATTTAGTATATCCAGTGGTCTTGCCAACGTTAGGTACATCACATTTTTCAACGTTAAATTCCATTTTACCAATTCTTAGACCATTTGGATAATATATCGAGGTCCTTTTGCAAGTTAAGGCAATCATCATTTGGTTAATGATACACCCTGGTTTTGTGTCATCGGAAAATTTGCTAATACTGGTAGTGATTCTTAAGTCTAGATCATTTGTATATATATATATATATATATATATATATATAACAATAAGGGACCCTGTGGTACATTTGCTAGTAAATCCGAAATCCAACTTAGTTCTATTTATTTACACTCTGCTTTCGTCCCTTCAGCCAGGATTCTATCCATTTTAAGATATCACCGTCTATGCCATTCGCTCGAACCTTTCTAACTAACCTCTCGTGTGGGACTCTATCAAAAGCTTTATCAAAGTCCATATAAATAATATTGTAAGCTTTATCACTATCTACTGCCTCATAGACCTCCGAGAAGAATGGCAACAAGTTTGGGAGGCAGGATCGTCCTTGCCTGAATCCGTGCTGACTTTCATTTATGAGATTTTTCTAAGTGTTCCCTAATTTTATTTGCCAAAACTGACTCTAGCATTTTTCATAGTATTGATGTTAGGCTTATCAGACGATAGTTCGACGCAGATGCTTCATCACCCTTTTTAAAAATGGGCACTAAGTTTGCGGTGTTCCAAGCCTCTGCAACTTCTGCTGAATTTAAAGAATAATTAAATAACGTTAAAAGTGGCTGACATAACTCTTCTTCTGTTTCTTTTATAATTTTTGCATATATATCGTCACGACCTGGAGATTTTTCAGGTTTTAACTAATTATATTTCTTTCAATACGTCCTCCATACTAATGATTATTTTACTTAGAATATTGTCCTCATTATCATCGTAAATGTTTGCTGACTGAGGGACCAGGTCCAGATATTCCTTGGTAAATACTGATGAGAAATAATTATTTACCGGTAATGTTACCTGATTTTGTTATGAGAGGTCCGGTTCTACCAATATTATTCGTACAGTATATTTGGTAAAAACCCTTGGGGTTTTCTTGCGATTCACTAGCAACCTTAATTTCACAACCTCGCTTTGCTTTCCGTATCTCCCTCTTACTTGCTGAGGAAGAAAAAAGGACACAAGACAGAAAATACTGCACAAAGTTCCAAGTACGATCAGATCCAAGAAGCTAACAATTTCCTTATTTGCATAAATACAGTGAAGAAACAGAGAGAGAGAGAGAGAGAGAGAGAGAGAGAGAGAGAGAGATGAAGATGAAGATAATGAAAAATATTGTCCAAAGTTTTTAGTTATATTAAGGAACAGGTTAGCAGAGTATCAGTCAGTCGCAACAGACACCAGTTTTATAACAGCATACACGAATTATGGAGAGGAACAGGCACAGATTGAGAAACAAAGACAAAAGTGGAAGCTATCTTCCATAGTCTATAGTTACCATAATTACTATATTAAACGAGCATCTGGGGTATGAAGGGAACTTTCTTAATACCTGGAATGCTCCTTTATGCAAACGGCAATGCACCCCAAGCAGTTTTCCCCTTAACACCTTGAACCAAAGGAAGTCAGACTGAAAACCTTCCAGCTGAAAGATAAGTCCAGCAATGTCTTTAATGAAAAACAGTTTCCAACATTTTTGTCAGAAAGTTAATTACAGTGAGCTAGTTTTGAATGTGTGCACACTGCTGAGGCTGTGTTTTGACTGACACCAAGAACATGGATTAGAGTAATGCATATCGATGGCCCGAGGGTCATGTTTGCCGTCACATTCCTTTCCTACAACATAACTGCAACATCCAGGTCCCAACTGTACACATGGTAAACAGGGACAAGTGGGCCACAAACTGTGCTCAACAGCCTTTGCCGACCCGTGTGTGTGTGTGTGTGTGTGTGTGTGTGTGTGTGTGTGTGCAGAGATGCATGAAACTCCAAGGAAAACTCTCGCCACATTGTCCGCATAATGCAACACAAATTGGCACAATTACTGTGGGCCAAAACTCCATTAGAAAATTTCAGTCTAAATGAAATTGAAATGGGTCCATATGTGAACAAGTTCAAATCATACTGCCAAGATCCATCAAAATCATACTTCCAGTTCCGTCTAACACACACACACACACACACACACACACACACACACACACACACACACACACACAAGATTAGAGTATAAGTTATTCTAGTTCTCATTCGACATTCTTTTTATCAGTTCAGGAGAGATTTCTCAAACTGAACAGGAATGACAAAGCTATATTTGACCTTCGATAACTTTCATCCTATAGAGAAAAAATCGTCTGGTGGCGGCAAGAACAAAATAAAAATATATCAACGAGTTGAGGGAATTATTAAAGGCCTGAATTTAGCCAAAATAACAGTTAAAATATCCCAGCTAAAAGTTAACGGCTTACCCACAGATTGCGTCCGAGAAAGCAAAATAGTAATGCAGCCACAAGTAAAAATGGAGATGAAAACTTAATTTTTTAAAATTCTGATATCACACAGTAACCAAATTTATATTTTGTTCTTGCTATCTCCAGAGGATTTTAGCCAGCTTATAAGTGACTTTTTGGAACTGGATGGGTTAGATGTAGCCAGCATTAACCATTCAGTACCAGGGCATTACATTAAGCTAAGAATAATTGTCTGCCAGCAGCGATAATGTAATACAATGACGTCCTCGGGTCGAAAATTTAAAAGATTACTGATAAATATATTCTCAGAAACAGGAACTCTTCTTAACACTTTGACACCATCATTGTTTTTGCCTGGCCGGTGCCGCCCTCTCAGTACGTATAGCAATATTTGCCAAAATAGCCATTTTTCAAGCCTTCGTATCTAAGAAAGTATAGCAGTAAGGGAAACAAATTAAAGACCGTTTAACTCAACAACTCTTCTTGCGAATGAAAGATCCCCAGGTCTGCAAGTGGTTGTGTCGATGAGTAAGGACGTGAAGAAGATGGGTCACTTTGGCCCTTGAAGCAGTATGTCTTCTTCCATGTGCACTCAGCCTCAACTTTGGCTTTGCTCTGAATGTGATAACTTTTCCACTACTAAATAAGTAGAGACATTATAGTGCAAGGCACACTCTATGGCGCTATCACTGAGTCCTTTCATAGTATCCTTTGGCAAAGGCTTGGGAGGGGTGGGTGAGGCAAGGGGTCCATGTGAGGCAGGAATGGAATCGAACAAGAAGTTTCAGAAAACACATTCAACACCTGGCTAAATCACAGAGAAGACTGAGGTATGCTTGTGTGAGGTGGCATGAGTCACTCCCTACCCTTTGATGACGAGATTTAATGGCGACCATTTCAAACTGTGACGGAAATACATTTGTTGTTCCTACCAACGTCCTGGCAGTGGTCTCCGCCCACCCCGTTTGAGTCGGTCCTGACTAACAGCTAGTGCACAGGGGTTAACTACTTAAATTATAGGACGCCTTTTCACATTTCAGTCATGCCACCTTCTAAGGATTATATTCAGGTTTGAAGAGATTTATCGAACTGGAACCTGTTCGATAGTGCCTTCAATATTAAACCCTTCACTAGTACAGGTCCTTCTTAACCATAATAAAACGGACTGGGTACAGCAAAAAATAATTCATTCATTCATTCATTAAATATATGAGTAACAATCATCTTTGGGTTGAAAATCTGGCTCCTTAAATTTTACACTCAACTAGAAGAATCACTTAAAAAAAAAAATGTAAAAAAACAAGATTATATTCCAAGCTCAAGGCTATAACAAAACTGAAATTAATACCTTCAGTATGATGGTGTAATTTTAGAGGTTATGATTTATCCTGATATTCCAAGCTCCAGGCTGTAAGAAAACTGAATTCAATCCCTTCAATTTGATAGTGTAATTTTAGATTTTATTCATGATTTATCCTGATTATTTTATTCAGCTTAAGGTAGACTTTTTGAGCTAGTGGGGTTAGATATAGCGTTCGTTAGCCTCCAACGACTAGCGTGTTCTCGGATGTCAAATGCAATAGTGTGATGGTAATGTCATTCAGTTTATTGTTGAAAAAAACAATGGCATCATAATTAAGCTGGAAAAGTCCTATTCCTGCTATTGCACCTATGGCGCTTCATATATAATGTTATCCAGTCATTTTTTTTTTTTTCAGACAGTTCAGAAACACGAAAAGTGAAAACTAATCGCCGTTACAGGAAAGACGAGGCTGCAACAGAGCTCAGTTTTAACCCCTTCTTGCTAACACCAGAACATATGCATTGAGCTTATGATAGCAATGTACTGTATTAGTGAAGGAGTCAGCAAAGGCTATATATATTATCACCCATTCAGGTCGAAAAATCCCTCCATACCTAAGTCATGGTGAGAGGATTAATCTCTTAGGTATATATACTCACTCTCAGTTGATAAGAAACGCTCAAAATTACTGGAATAGAATGTTTCAGATTTATAGATCAAGGGAAAAATAATGATGACAGTATTATACATTTAGCTTCCGCAGACTCACCCTCTCCTAATTCAAATAATCTGGAGTTAAGTGAAATAGAATACTACTGTCATCCCCCCCATGAGAGTAAAAAGGTACTGAAAGATAAACACCCACAAGAGCTGCCTAAGAAGTCGAGGTAAAATCATGTCTTTTGGAAACACACGGATGCAGCTCATCTCCATTTAAAAGACTTGCGGGATATCTTTTAATCTCGAGCAAAAACAACAAATACGAAAGTATCTGACACGCTTCTCCCTATCCCCCCTCCCTCCATCTGTCTCTCTTATTCTCGTGATAATGAAGTTGATGAAGTTAGTGAAAATGGGACTGATAAAGTGAATGATGATGACGGTGGTCATGAAGTCCTTGTACAAAAACCCTGTCGTTCTGGCCGCATACAACATGTGAAGATAATAAAGGACTGGATGAGACAGACAGACAGGGAGGCATAGATAAATAGGAGGATAGATAGACAATGACAGATAGGCAGACAGATACACGAAGATACAGATATACAAATAATACTTCTTCTACAACATTTCCATAGTACAGAGTTACATTAATGCTATTTCCGTTAAATAGTTTCTCCAGCCTCTCCACAACCTCTCAAAGTTGGTAGTTCTTCACGAATGCATATTATTCTGATCCAAATGGCAAAATATTCAGAACAAGTTTCAAACCTTCTGGAAAGGTAACATAGTTCTCCGAGTGTAAAGGCGAGGTGAACTTTAATTACTTCATTGTAATAATTTTATTCGTGTTTAACAAGACTTATTTTTTTCAGTTTGATCTAGACATCTTGTCATGAAGGGGTTAATGATGGCTATATGCTCGTTTCATCCCTGCACTTGGAAAAGTCTGCCCGGAGTGTATAAAATCATCTGGTAACTAAACACACACACACACACACACACACACACACACACACACACACACACACACACATACAAAACTAATGTTATCTTTGTGAGAGGGTAAAATTCTCAGGTCTTCATGAATACAAATCATTATGGATTTAGACATGGCGAGGCCCTTAAGCTGGGTAAGGCTATAGAGGCCCTATTTGGCAATTGTTAGCAAAGAAAAAGGTTGTATAACACCTGAATTTGACAAGAATATCCCCAAAATGCATAACAAACCCAAGTAGAGTCGGTTCAGTTGGTTAAATCATTACTTACCTAGAAGACTAACAAAAAAATATTTTGAGAGACCCCTTCAGACTGTGAGGCCCTAAGCTGAAGCTTGTTTAGGTTATGCATAAATCCAGCCCTGATTATGGTCTCGATGGTAAAATATGTAAAGCAGGATATAAACTTTCTCGGAGGGTAACATAGTTTCCTGGGTGTTAAAAAATCGATGAGAATTTTTTATAACCTTGCCTTAAAAATAATTCGCTTCAGGCATCACAGTAGAATATTATTTCCTCTCTCCGTGTAATCCTATGTAATCCTTTTTAGGGTGCTGGGGCCCTTGGCTTGTCTTGCACAGTCACTTGGCTTGTCTTGCACAGTCACTTGGCTTGTCTTGCACAGTCACTTGGCTTGTCTTGCACAGTCACGTCTTTAATAATATTCATTATTACCCTTTGCAAATGATGATTATTACATACACTACTTTCTCTGTTTTAACTTCTCCCACGTCCACTATACACAAACTACTATGTTACCATATTACCGGATGATACTGCTTTTAAACAAACTACAGTAAGACCTCCTTCAGTTGGACTAGTTGGGGAGTATGCTTGTCCAATTATCGGAAAATGTGACTTCAGTCACCGACCACCCATCCTTAGGATATATTCCAAATTTTTTGCTATGAAAATATGTGTACAAAAGCATTTAAACCACTCCTACATGGTTATCTTAGGAAGATTTTTATTCTCTTTATAAAACAGATACATAGTATGTAAATAACAAAAATATGAAAGTAAAATTCAGCGGGCGCTTCCTATACATTTCTGTATAAAGGCGTAGAAATGCTGTACAAGTATACGATTATCTCTCTCTCTCTCTCTCTCTCTCTCTCTCTCTCTCTCTATATATATATATATATATATATATATATATATATATATATATATATAGAGCCTCTGTGGTACGGTGGTAAAGTGTGCGTTTTCGTACACTGAAGAACGAGGGTTCGCGCCCCGCCAGGGTAATAAACTCTGGGAGTGTTCACCCGGCCACGTACTGCATTGGCGGACACAAGGGATGCTGTGGTTGAACCAGTGTCACATGCTATAAAGTATGCTTGGACCCAGTCGGCTTGCTTGGGCCGATTACACTTGATTCACAGACTACAAACACATCCAAAGCCATTCCAACACAACAGTTACACTTACAAGCATTTCTCACCCTACATACAATATCTACCAGACAGCCTAAGCCACTTGGTAGAGATTCATTGGCTGTATCATCCCCACTTCATCGGGATAGGCCGGTCCTGCAGTGGACACTCAAACGGATGATGAGATTTTATATATATATATATATATATATATATATATATATATATATATATATATATATATATATATATATATATATATATATATATATATATATATATATAATTACGGCACTCCAATCGGATTGAATTCGTGAAGGTTTATATCCAAGCGGTGGTTGGGGTTTATTACCCACGTAAAGCCACTCAGGGTTGTGTGCGGTTGGTCACTCTCATCTTAAATGTCAGGACCAACTTCCTAGCCCCGGGCTCCCACGCTCCTCAGGGGGCGACATAGGATTGGATGATGAATATATATATATATATATATATATATATATATATATATATATATATATATATATATATATATATATATATATATATATATATATATATATATGAATGTAGGGAAGAGGAAAGTGATGGTCTTTGAGAGAGGTGAAGTCAGTGAATGTACAGTGAGGTTGAATGGAGAGGAAACGGAAAATTTGAGCACGTTTAAGTACTTGGGGAGTGCGTTGAGTAATGATGGAAGTTTAGAGGGTGAAGTGCTTGAAAGGGTACAACAACGAAGAAAGGTTGCTGGTTCCTTGAAAGCAGTAATAAGAAACAGGGAAGTGAGCATGGAAGTGAAAAGGTTACTACATGACAGTACAGTATTGTGATACCAGCTCTAACATATGGAAATGAAGTTTGGACGTTGTTGGAAGGACGTAAGTCAAGAGTGAGAGCAGTGGAAATGAGTTATTTAAGAGAAGCCTGTGGAGTCACGTGGAGAGACAGGCTGACAAATGAGGATATAAAGGAGCTTTTTGGTGTGGGTGTGGATGTGATAGGAAGCGTTAGGAGGAACACACGGAGGTGGTTTGGCCATGTGGAGAGGGTGGAGGGTGAAAGACTGACGAGGAGAGTGTATGTGAGTGAGGTGGAGGGGGGAGAGGGAGGGGGAGGCCGAGGATGAGATGGAGGGATGGAGTGGAGAGGTATATGAGAGAGGGGGGTGTGAGTTGGGAGCAGGGCAGTGAAATGGCGGGGGACACGGCGACATGAAGGCGATATGTTTGTGGCCACCCCCTACGGGATTAAGGCGTCTGGCAATAGATAGATAGATTATATAGACAGTGTATGATATATATATATATATATATATATATATATATATATATATATATATATATATATATATATATATATATATATATATATTGTTACGGTCGCGCCAGCCCGGGGCTATTACAAAAAAAGACAAGTCAGCCTTAGATGATCGGCCTCCACTGCGTTGCAAAATAACGCAGACCCCGGCACTGACACTCCGCAAACTAGAGAAAAACTGCACAACGGAAGTACTTACTTAAGAACGCAACACTCTGTACTTTGATAATAAAACGGAACAGCCTACCTATAGATCTAGCCTACTATCGTCACTACCGGAAGTAATACCGCCCGAGACAGTATACAGGAACACCTCCCACTTACTTCCGGTGGTGACGACTTCTACTTAACCCGTGTCCAAGGGGGAACGCAGTTAATGGCTCACGATAGTTCTCACTAGCCTTGTGCAAAGAGATGGGATTAAACAGTGTAGGGGTTAGGGGTGTGTGTGTATGTACGTGTGTTGGGGGAACGTTAATTAAGGCAGCGAGAAACTACGGTGAGCCAGACTGGCCCTCCAAAGACAACAAGGTCACAAAACAAAATAAAATAACTACTTTCCTCAGTCAGCAACAAAAAGAATAAAAATAAACTTAAATGAAAACGCCAGCTCGGCATAAAAATAACTGGGGAGAGAGAGAGAGTGTACAAACACCCGATACTAAAGCTGGCTGGGAAGAGACTGCCTCTGATCAAGGCTCGCGCACGGCCAAGCGCGAACGCATGAATCAAATTAATTAATAAGAACTTATATTCGTGCCCCTCTCTCTCTCTATACAATGAATTGGTACTTCTAATGCAAGCAAAACATCATTAAATATACTGGTAGCTCACATAAGACAATCAAAATAATCAAATGCATACTCAGCATGGTATAAAATAAAATTGCCCTCAGTGGCGGGAACGAAAGAAACAAAAGAATTTGTAGCACTCACTAATATAAACTCCGCGAATGACGCGGATACATACTGCATAATCCTCCTAGCCCAGCTGTAACGGCTGCACCCGTGGGAACGGAAAGGCGGACAACGTAACACGCCCTTCCCCAAGGGAAAATTTTGAGCCCTGGATCAAAATTTTCGAAT
The DNA here is from genome assembly GCF_032717465.1 of Coenobita brevimanus. Taxonomy (NCBI): domain Eukaryota; kingdom Metazoa; phylum Arthropoda; class Malacostraca; order Decapoda; family Coenobitidae; genus Coenobita; species Coenobita brevimanus. The sequence goes on along the minus strand of NC_136972.1, from coordinate 8,156,579 downwards.
CAAGACCCTGACCCCTCCCTGGATAAACAATCAGCAATTACGTTATCAGTCCCCTTAATATGCCTAACTTCTAAATTGTACTCTTGCAAAAGCAAACTCCAGCGGGTCAAACGCTGGTTCTTAAATTTAAACTTGTTCAAAAACTGCAGGGGATGATGGTCTGAATAAATCTTGATCACAGGGCCAAAAGGGGGCAGGTAGACAGCAAAGTGTTGCAGGGCCAGGATAATCGCTAATAACTCCTGCTCTATGACGGAATAGTTCTTCTGGGCTCTATTAAACTTCTTTGAGAAGTATGATATGGGATGTTCAACCTGGCCCTCATCTGGCTGCATCAACACTGCTCCTACCCCTACTTGGCTAGCATCAACTGCCAGCACAAAAGGTTTGTCAAAATCTGGTGCACGCAATATAGGGTGGTGGCACAGCAGAGACTTAACCGTAATAAAAGCTTGCTCACACTCGGCTGTCCACTGCCACTTCTTATCCTTGCGCAATAAGTCAGTAAGAGGGGCAAGCACTGTGGAGTAATTCCCAATGAATCTTCGGTAATAGCCGATCATGCCCAAAAATCGCTGGAGGGCACGGCGACACTGGGGTGCTGCAAAGTTGGAAATGGCATCCACCTTAGCCCAAGGTGGAGCCACTTGCCCATGTCCCACAACAAATCCAAGGTACTGGACCTTAGCACGTACGAACTCGCACTTGTCTAAGTTGACTACTAAGCCAGCTTCCTCCAACCGCTTAATGAGCATTTCCACATGATCAAGGTGCTCCTCCCACTTGGTGTCATACACAATGACATCATCGATGTAAACGACACAATTGGGTATGCCATCCACCACTTTATCCATAAGCCTCTGGAAAGTGGCTGGAGCATTCTTCAATCCATAAGGCATCACCTGGCACTGATATACTGCACCACTGACAACAAAGCTAGCCACTTGTTTAGCCCGTTCCGTCAGCGGGACCTGCCAGTATCCTTTTACTAAGTCAAGTTTGGTGATATAAGTGGCATTTCCCACCTTGTCCACGGAGTCATCGACCCGAGGCAAGGGATAAGCATCGGTCTTAGACAGTGAGTTAACCTTCCGGAAGTCCACACACAACCTAACCTTCCCATCTGGCTTCGGCTGCAAGGTAACTGGTGAACTCCACTCACTGAAACTCCTCTTGATCAATCCATGGTCCAACATATATTTGATCTCATTATCGAGAGCTTTCTGTCTGATAGGGTTGATGCGGTAAGGAGCTAATTTTACAGGCTTACTATCCCCAACGTCAATGTCATGAGTAGCCCAAGTTGTCAATCCCGGTGAATCTCCAAAAACTTTCGGATGTTTCCATAATCTGTTGCACAGCTCTTCTCGCTTTACTGGCTCAAGGTGTCGCAATTTCACCACCAGAGCAGCATAACCATTGCCCTCCCATAGGTCAGCTGGTAACATCTCACCACGACTAAGCACTTCCTCCTGCTCCTCCAACTCACTACCAACCGCCAAAACTACAGGAGCGCTCTTATCCCTGGTTCCCTCAACGTCCACTCCAAAGTCACCTTCCAGGGACTGTGGCTGTAACCCTGGTCCACTACTCACATCACCGGCACCAACAGCTCCCTCCACAGCACGTTCCCTTGATGCCACGTCCTCCTTTCCCCGTCCTTCACATCCCAGGTGAGAGACATCAGCAGTCATCCCACAATGAGAATCAACTGGGCGGTAGTATGGCTTCAACATATTAATGTGGCACAACTGAGTACTCTTCCGCCTATCTGGGGTAACAATTAGATAGTCAAGTTCCCCAACTCTCTTCTTCACAATATAAGGACCACTGAATCTAGCCGCCAGAGGTTTTCCTTGCATGGGCAGCAGTGCCAAAACTTCATCTCCTTGCTTAAACTCACGACTTCTGACCTTCTTATCGTAATGAGCCTTCATTTTCGCTTGAGCCCCGATTAGATTGTCACGGGCAAGCTCTAAAGCGCAATGCAGTCTCTCCCGAGTGCTGCAGGCATAGTCAAGCAGGGATTCCTGGTTGCCAGATTTGTTGTTACTCCAGGCCTCTCGCACCACATCCAAGGGACCACGAACTCTGTGCCCAAACACTAACTCATTGGGTGAAAACCCTAACGACTCAGTTGGTACCTCTCTCACTGCAAACATAACAAAGGGTACCGCTAGGTCCCAATCCTTTCCACTATCATAGCAGAAGCTGCGCAGCATGGTCTTTAAGGTCTGATGATGCCTCTCCAGGGCACCTTGTGACTGCGGATGGTAGGCACTGGACAAAATGTGTTTGATGCCCAACTCTGTCATTGTCTGCTTAAACAAATTAGATGTAAAATTCACTCCACGGTCTGACTGCAACTCCTTAGGCAGGCCAAAATGAGTAAAGAACAGAATAAGTTGCTTGACTACTGACTTCGCCTGCATGCTTCTGATTGGTATAGCCTCTGGGTATCGCGTTGTAACATCCATTATGGTTAACAAATACTTGTTTCCAGCAGAAGTAGGAGGTAAAGGGCCCACGATATCAATGATTACCCGGGTAAACGGAGGTTCAACTGCAGGAATGGGAATCAAAGGGGCCACAGGAAGAACTTGATTAGGCTTGCCCACTATCTGACACGTGTGACAGCTCTTGATGTACGCAGCAACTTGTCCCGGCATACTTGGCCGCCAAAAATTATATCTTAAGCGCTGCACTGTCTTTCTATTTCCCAAGTGACCCGCTAAAGGTCCCTCATGTGCTAACTGTATTAACGGCACCCTATACTGCACAGGAACCACCACCTGCACTAACTCACCCACTCCTCCATCCACCGTGGCGCCAGTGGGCGTCCATCGGCGATGTAAAACATTGTCTTTAATCAGGAACTCCTCCTTACCACACTCCATACTTCTTTCTTCCCCTACTCGAGCAAACAAGGGCTTTAATGTTACATCCTCCTGTTGCTTCACCCTCAATTCTGCTGGCCCAACACCCGCCAGCTCTACTGAGGACTGAGATAAGGGACTGGTCGGGACACTGGATTGCGAAGGGCGATCAATCTCAGCGTCACCTCTAGTACACTCGACAGGGGGAGGAATGTCCAGACTCCACACTGACATCATCATCACCTCTACCCTCAACAGTGACACTCTGTTCCTCAGGCGCGTTTGACGGTGGTCCTGCATCCCCGCAGTCGACCCCAGCGTCCTGAAATTCTCCTAATTCAGTCGATGGGCTGGGTTCAGTCTCCACACAGACACACTCAACACCACCTCTAGTGTCCTGAGTGGGAAGTGGGGCGGCGCCCATGCACGCATTCCCACTCTCCTCACCCACTACAGCAACACTCTGCTCACTAGGTTCCTCCATTGGTGGCCCTGCCTCACCACAGTCGACCCCAAGAACCTGTGACTTCACCAGTTCTTCCTCTCGGGCTGCAACCTGTGCCATAGATCTTGTAATTGCACAGACCGGGAACATGGCTTCCACTTCTGCATCAACTTCAATACCAATTTCTGGGGCGTCAAAACACTTCTCTGCCACAACAACTGGTGGGGGAAGAGATGGAAATACTTTCTCCCCAGGCAGGTCGTTCCCCAGCAGAAAATCAATCCCCTCTACTGGCATTACATCAGCAACAGCTACTTGAGCTGCAGCCTGAACAATGGGGCAATCGAGTTCCACATGAACATAATCATAGTATTCATCTGAGTTCATGCCTCTACACAGCACATACTTCCCTGAGTTTACAGGCCCTCCAGTCACGTTTCTGCACACAGACTGTTGTGCACAGGTATCACGAGCCACAGTAACTGGATAACTGATCCCATGAATTTTCACTGTGCCGTGACATATAAAAGGTTTACACCAGTCTAGGGACGATTTCTGAGGCAGTTCATCCGGAGGTGGCGTAGCATGTTGGGTAACCTTTTCAGCCTGAGCTGGCAGCGAGCACAGCCGGCTGCACTCCAGCTTTCCACAGACTTCTCCCTCACCGTTACCACTCTCCCAACTCCTCTCGTTCACCTGACTCGAACCTACAATTAGTGCCTCTGGTTTGGCATTTTGGGAGGCCTTCCACTTAGGGCAGTTAGTCTTGATGTGCCCACTCTGTTTGCAAAAGTAACAAACTAGCTTCGAACTGGATACAGGGCTCTTTCTCCCTGAATTCTTTTTCTCCTCTGAACTTCCCTTGGACTGATTCACGGGAGATTTATCCCAGGCAGGGCCACTCACAGTCCTCTCCCTGGAATACTGAAAATTAGCATACTTGACCCCCATACTCCGCAAGGCAAACACCCGGTCATCAGCCCACGTCGCTGCTTCCTTCACGGTCTTGAATCTCTTCTCCCTAATTTTAACACCAATTTCTTTGTCAGCCATGTTGGTAAAATGTTCCATCAAAAGCAGTTCACGCACCTCGTTATACGAAGTGGCGCTCTCACTCAGCAACCACTCGTCTAACCTCTCCTCCAGATACCTGGCGTAGGCCATATAGGTGTCAGCAGGCCTTTTCCGAGCACCACGGAACAACAACCGATAAGCCTCTGGTCTAAGTTCATATGCCTTCAGGATGGCTGTTTTAAATTCATCATAATCATCTACATCCTCAGGGCTCAACCTATTATACACTTCCAAGGCTTTTCCCTTCAGCACATTAGATACCAACCCCACCCAGCGCTGCCTTGGCCACTCAAACTCCCTAGCCTTCTTCTCAAACCTGACAAACCATTCTGTCACCTTCAACTCATCAAATGCTGGCACTAATTTTAGACTCCTTGAGAACCAACTCTCCCTATCCTCTGCACGGCCTGAGGTTTGGGTATCTGAAGTTGGTCTATTAGCAGTCACCTCCAAGCGAGTCTTCTCCAGCTCAAATCGCATTTTTTCACGCTGCAACTCCATCTCCTCTCTTGCACGCTGCATCTCCATCTCTCTCTCTTCTTTTGCACGCTGCATCTCCATCTTTTTCAACTCCAACTGCAACTGAGCCTCCGGTGACAAGACTCCAGGGTATATGGGAGTGGAATGAACAGCTCCAGGGAAAGCACTAGACATACCCGGGGGAACTGCTCTAAACTGGCTCGGCGGCATCATAGATGGTAATAGTGGGGTAGCGAAACGAGGCAACTCAGCACCATAGTCAAACTCAGGGCTCACACGGGGAGTACCTTTGCTATGTGCCTCTTGTTGTTCCATATTTTCCATATCCACAGGTGACTCAGCACGTACGCGATCTGGTGTAGACACGCATGACTCCATGGCGACAAATCAATGGCAGTACTGAATAATGAAATACTAATGCTGACTGAGAAACTACAAACACATCAACTTCATCTCAAAGCACAGAGAACGCCAAGGTAACGATATCCTAGCAAGAAAAAGGCACTGTTAGGATATCCTGATGCGAGGTCGCCACTGTTACGGTCGTGCCGGCCCGGGGCTATTACAAAAAAAGACAACAAGTCAGCCTTAGATGATCGGCCTCCACTGCGTTGCAAAATAACGCAGACCCCGGCACTGACACTCCGCAAACTAGAGAAAAACTGCACAACGGAAGTACTTACTTAAGAACGCAACACTCTGTACTTTGATAATAAAACGGAACAGCCTACCTATAGATCTAGCCTACTATCGTCACTACCGGAAGTAATACCGCCCGAGACAGTATACAGGAACACCTCCCACTTACTTCCGGTGGTGACGACTTCTACTTAACCCGTGTCCAAGGGGGAACGCAGTTAATGGCTCACGATAGTTCTCACTAGCCTTGTGCAAAGAGATGGGATTAAACAGTGTAGGGGTTAGGGGTGTGTGTGTATGTACGTGTGTTGGGGGAACGTTAATTAAGGCAGCGAGAAACTACGGTGAGCCAGACTGGCCCTCCAAAGACAACAAGGTCACAAAAAAAAAATAAAATAACTACTTTCCTCATTCACAAAAAAAAATAATAAAAATAAACTTAAATTAAAACGCCAGCTCGGCATAAAAATAACTGGGGAGAGAGAGAGAGTGTACAAACACCCGATACTAAAGCTGGCTGGGAAGAGACTGCCTCTGATCAAGGCTCGCGCACGGCCAAGCGCGAACGCATGAATCAAATTAATTAATAAGAACTTATATTCGTGCCCCTCTCTCTCTCTATACAATGAATTGGTACTTCTAATGCAAGCAAAACATCATTAAATATACTGGTAGCTCACATAAGACAATCAAAATAATCAAATGCATACTCAGCATGGTATAAAATAAAATTGCCCTCAGTGGCGGGAACGAAAGAAACAAAAGAATTTGTAGCACTCGCTAATATAAACTCCGCGAATGACGCGGATACATACTGCATAATCCCCCTAGCCCAGCTGTAACGGCTGCACCCGTGGGAACGGAAAGGCGGACAACGTAACAATATATATATATATATATATATATATATATATATATATATATGTATATAAATATATATATTGTGTGAGGAAGAAGGAACCAAGGGCCAGGAGCCCGCAAAATTGCTCCTTTCATGAGAAAAACAAAATACAAGAGAGAGCCAAATTCAAGATCCATTCATTTCGAGATGCCTGGACACACTGCGTTTGAAAGACTGGAGATCATAGGAAGCAGGAAATACAGACAGAGGGAGACAGTTCCAGAGTTGACGTGTTGCATAAGTGAAAGACTGGGAGTAACGGTTAACTCTTGCATTAGAGAGTTGAACACAAAAGGGATGACAGTTTGCTGCTATACGGGTGCTACACGCCCGTCGTAGAGGTGTAGCAATGCATGCAGACAGTTCAGAGGAGCAGTGACCATTAAAGTAGCGATAGAAAAGAGATAAAGATGCAACACTGCGGCGAAGAGACAGAGGTTGAGGGGAGTCAGTAAGAGAGGGAGAGTTAATGAGATGAAAAGACTTTGACTCCATCCTATTGAGAAGAGCTGTATGTGGGGAGCCTCCCCACACATGAGAGTTCTACTCCACACTGAAGCGGATAATACCCCTGTATAGAGTCAACAGTTGTGCAAGGATAAAGAAGGAACGGAGTCAGCTTAGCACACCTAATCTCTTGGAAGCAGATTTTACAAGAGATGTAATATGATCTATCCAAGATAAGTCCCGAGTAAATGAAACCCCAAACATGTTCAAGGATGATGCTGGATTAAGCTGAATATTATTAAACATTAGTGGGTATACCTGTGGAAGATTTTGTTGGGTTGTTAGGTATAAAATCTGAGTCACTGATGCATTAAAAACAACCAGATTATTTTAAACTCAGTCAGAGATACGAGCCAAGTCAGACATTAGGTGTTCCATAGCCTCATCCCTTGTTTGTTGAAGTAACTGCTGAGATGGACGTTGCGGGAACCGAATGGAAAGGTGAAGGGTGGAGTCATCAGCGTATGACTGGATAGGGTTAGATGTACAGTTTAGAAGGTCACTGATGAATAAAAGGAAGAGAGTTGGTGATAGGACAGAGCCCTGAGGAAAACCACAGTTAATAAATCTAGGAGAAGAACGATGGCCGTCTACAACAGCGGCTATAGAACGATAAGAAAGGAAGCTAGAGATGGAGGCACAGATAGAAGGATAGAAACCGTAAGAGGGGAGTTTGAAAATTAAAGATTTATGCCAGACTCGATCGAAAGCCTTTGAGATGTCAAGTGCAATGGCAAAGCTTTCGCCAAAGTCCCGAAAGGAGGATGACCAGGAGTCTGAATGGTAGGTGAGAAGATCGCGAGGGGATCGTGCCTGACGGGATCCATACTGACGATCAGAAAGAAGGTTGTGATATGAAAGATGCTTTAAAATTGTTCTATTAAGAATTGACGCGAAAACTTTTGAGATACAGGATGTTAAAGCAATTGGACGATAGAGGTTGGGAATGGTCACCCTTCTTTGGGACTGGCTGAATGAGAGCAAACTTCCAGTAAGAAGGAAAGGTACAAGTTGACAGACAAAGGCAAAATAGTTTACCTAGTCAGGGTGTAAGCACAGAAGCATAGTTCTTAAGAACAACAGGAGGGACTCCATCAGGCCCATATGCCTTATTAGTATTGAGGCCTGTGATGGCAGAAAATACATCAACTTAAGAAAATTTAATGTCAGCCATGAGGAAGTCAGAGGGGGGGAAGTGATGGAAGAACAGCATCAGAATCATCTAAGGTGGAATTGGAGGAGAAAGTCTGAGCGAAGAGATCTGCTTTATCAGTAGAAGAAATAGCTACAGAGCCATCAGAGTAGAAAGGAAGAGGGAACGATGGTGAGGTAAAGTTGTTAGAAAGGTTTTAGGCAAGGTGCCAGAAGGAGTAGGAAGAATTCGAGTTACTGAGTTGAGAGCATTTAGTATGGATGAAATTATTTTTAGCAGAGCGAAGAACAGACTTAGCACGATTCCGGGCAGAAACGTATGAAAGATGTGATTTAGGGGTGGGTTGGCTCTGGTACCTTTTATATGCCCTCTCCTTGTTGTGAATAGCATTAGAACAAGCGTTATTAAACCAAGGCTTTCTTGCATTAGTCAAAGGATATGAGAAAGGAATATATGCTTCCATGCCCGAGAGAATAACCTCCGTAATGTGCAAGCCACACCCAGGTGGCTCCCGGCCATGGAAGCAAGAATCATTCCAGGGAAAATCAGAGAAGTACTGCCTGAGGGCCTCCCAGTCCGCGGCTCCAAAATGGCACAGACGACGTTTCCCTGGAGGGTCCACAGGCCGTACTGGAGCGATAGGACAGGTTAAGGTGATAAGGTTGTGATCGGAGGAGCCCAATGGAGAGAAAAGATTAACAGTGTAAGCAGAAATATTAGTTGTAAACAAGAGGTGAAGTATGTTGGAGCTCTCTCCAAGGCAGTCAGGGATACGGGTAGGGTGCTGTACAAGCTGCTGTAGGTCATTAAGGATAGAAAAGATGTAGGTTTGTTCACCAAATGGATCAGTGAAAGGAGGAGAGAGCCAAAGGTGGCGGTGAACATTGACATCTCCTAGAATGGAGATTTCAGAGAAAGGAGAAATGGATAGAATGCGTTCCATTGTAGAAGATAGTCAAAGAATTTTTGATAGTCAGTAGAATTAGGAGATAAGTAAACAGCGCAGGTATATCTAGTCACAGAACGACAGGAAAGCCGAAGCCAGAGTGTAGAGAATTCAGAAGAATCGAGTTCAGGAACACGAGAGCAAGATAAGTTGTTGCATATATATACACAGCATCCACCTTTGGCTTTGAAATGAGTATAGAGAAAGTAGAAGGATACAGAAAAGGGTTTGCTGTTTGTTGCCACAGACAGCTGAGTCTCAGAAAAAGAAGGTGAGGTTTAGAGAAGGAGAGGTGGTGCTCAGCAGAGCAAAAGTTAGAGGAAAGGCCGCAAATGTTGCAGAAATGAAGAAGAGAGTCAGGCAGTGGTTCCAGGCAGCTCGAGTCGTCACCGGGAGGGGGGCAGAAGGTGGGGGCATTTATATTCCCCCCCCCCCCGGGGACTCGGAGGCCACGTGTTTTGTTGCCATATTTTTTTATTTTATTTTAGAAAAGGAAGTATGATGTGTACTGTGCATGTAGTTTCGTGTTGATAGTTAGAGAAACTTGTATTGGAGAGCAGGGTGACCTACTCTCTGTTACTGAGACACTGAAAAAGTTCAGCAAAGGGGGATGGTCGGGACCTAGTCCTGAGGGCTGATGAAAGCGGAGCTCCAGCTCTCCTTGTCATCAGCTTTCCATCCACCTTGGGAGTACTGCCCTGCTCGAGTACAGTATATATATATATATATATATATATATATATATATATATATATATATATATATATATATATATATTCTGTATATATACACTGGTCCTTCGTGTTTAGCGATTTCATTAGTCAGGCGAAACTATCGCTAAATGAGAATTGTACTTTATGTGGGAAAAATATCAGTTAGTCTTTGTGCATCCTCCAGGTCACCTTTTTGACCTCCGAATTTCTATTTTAAGCGCTGAAAGTGAAACATAGTGTATTAGGAAAACATTATACAGATACAGTACTGTATGGTTATACATCTATTTACCTGCGAAAAACGGCAAATGCTTTGCACTGAGAGAAAAAAAAAGCAACCATATTCGCAAGATGCTCACAACAGTTATAACAATGGCGGCCTGATGATGGACGGACAAGGCATTGCACGCCCACATCGCTAAACGCGCAAAACAATCGCTATATGCACAGGATTGGTATCTTTTCTAACCTATCACTAAATGCAAAAATCGCTAACTTGAAACACGCTAAATGTGAGGGACCACTATATATATATATATATATATATATATATATATATATATATATATATATATATATATATATATATATATATACTTGGAGCATTGAACTAACAAACGTAATAGGATGAGGATCACCAGGCCGACCACAAACATCATGGCGAAGTTAGGGTCTGTCAGAAATTTGATTTTTACAAATCGGTATCTTCACTTGACACCAAAAGTGTAAGAAATTTCTGGTAAACAAATCATAGATCCTCACTCGAGGCCCAAAAATTTGTCCTTAAATAAATTCACGTAAGTCTCTTAGGTTTCAGTGTACTGTAACTGATACTTTAACTCACCTAATTATTACTCTCTTATCTCCTAGCTAATCCTCCATTGAATTGACCAATTCATAAAGGTTACTTAGCCAGAAAGAGTCGGACAGCGGATGACGACGAGCCTGACTTTTAGGTCAGTTGCCTGGGCATCCAAGCGTCCTTGAGGTGTGTATTCACAACGTGCTAGCTCGACGATTTCTAGGAGCAAAGTCAAAGTACACAGCAAGCTTCTTTCTTCCTCATAGGATTTGAAGGTGCCAACAATTAATTAATTACAGTGCTAAATACAGGTAGATTACATCATGTTATACTGGGCAAATGTGACTAGTTAATCTTAGTTTTAATTAAACTAAAGCCAAACCAAATATTCCCTTAATCTATGTAAATATATTAAACCCACATCTGCTTTTCATGTGAGGCTTTTCATCCTTAAGACATGTCATCTTACGCACACACACAGTTTAGGTCAATGGGACTTTCCAAGTAATTTCATGTATTTACAAGATAGTTGTCCACAACGGTTAGATGCAGTAGCATTTAATTTATTAATAATAAGAATTATTAAAGGGAACGTAATGTCTGGGTTATAAAAACCGCTTGAATAGATATTAACGATCTCAGGTTTTCCTCTGCTCTCTAACCAGGGAGGACTATTCTAAAAGTAGAGAGTGCAACTGCTCTGGGGGAAAATATTTCCCACAGTTTTAGGGCCGGGCGAAAAATGATATGCTGTATCATGTAATGTGACACTTAGCCAGAAGTTCTCTCCACAGGTCTCGAGAACCCTGTGCTGCGGCCCTGTTAGGTCGCGCATCTTGACCCACTTGATCTCCCCCATCCCCTGTATCCAGGGTAGCTGCTAATTCAAGGGGTACCAGTCTATCAATAGTTTTTATGTTGGTACGTCCCCTACATTTTATTTTTACGAGTCCTAGCACCCCCTCTGAATCTGGGTGCGTGGAGATCACCTTAGCTAATGGCCACTGGGATCTTGGTTGTTCTGTCTTCACCAAGACCACATCTCCTATGTTTATAGCGGACTTGTTACTGGTAGCCTGAGTCCCATAAAATCTTTCTTTTAGGACCAAAAGACATTCTTCGTTCCACTGTCTTCCAAGTATCCAATACCCCTTTCCGACGTTGATATTCCTCCCACAGATGTTGTCCTAATTCATTATTTTGTGTGGTAGGATCATCTACTTCTTGGATATCCACACAAGGCACTGGATGGAGCTTCCTGCCATATAACATATAAGCTGGTGTCAAGGTCCCAATCGAAACTAGTGTAATCTTAATAGGTTAGAGGTCTAGAATGCGAACTATTTGCAGAGTCGTTTAATCTCCCGCAACTAGTAAAGCAATCAGCATGACTAATGGATAGATAATCCTGACAATAGTTCCCATCTCTTGGAAGTAGCTCTGACTAATGCCCCAGATCAATACAGGATAGAGGTACCATCACCAGCTGGGTCCCCTGACCACAATCTCATCAAAGCCTCACTAGTTAGTTGCCCCAAACCTACCCGTTCTGAACCGGACAGGGCACTTTGATAAGGCAGACTGGGATGGATTTAGAATTTTTCTTGCTGATATTCTCTGCCAGTCTTTGTTCACCACTGTAGTCAGTTCTACCCAGTCCCATATTAATGACTTAATACAAGTCGGTATGGAGTTGTTCATACCTTGTCAACAATTTAATAAAATATCAGACTCCCCAAAAATACAATATTCCGTGCAATTCTCGTTTCTGTTAATAAGAAGTTTAAGAAGTCATCACCCATTCCCTTACTAAAATCTTCAGATGGAAACAGTATAAATGGCTCTCATGGAAAAGCGAGTATCTTCGCCAGTATGTTAGCTTGGAATTCTACTCTAGAGGAAGTCAATCAGAATGTCTCTGTAATAGAAATTGACTCTCCCGAAACTTCTCCACTAAAGATACCGTACAAGCTAGAAGCGAAAACTCGATCTTAGACAATTTACCATCCAAGAAAGTTCAAAGTCCTGATGAAATTCCTCCAATCATTTTGGAAAAAGTAGTGGTAGGTGGGGGTGTCACCATCCACTGCTGCTCTCGGATGCCCGTCCTTTCCTTTCTTCCTTCCTTCTTTCCCTTCCATTCTTCTTCTATCTTTCCTTCATTTTTCCCCTTCCTTCTGTCTACAGGTGACCCTACACTGAGTTACAAGCCAATTGGTTTCCTCTACACCAAGAAACCAATCACTAGGCTGGGTGGTAACAACACAAGCATATTATGGCACCTGGTGGTTCAGTGGGTAACTAAGGTATTCCAGTCGGCCTAAGCTGTGCAGGGTTATATCCAGGGGGTTGTTGGGGTTTATTGCTCACGCAATGCCACTCAGGGTTGAGTGAGGCTCATCATTCTAATCATAAATGTTTGGAGCAACTTGCCTAGTCCCGGGCTCTTACGCTCCTCATGAGGCAAAACTGGATTGACTGAATGAATGATGTTTTGGAAGTTTTCCCAGACCTTGTTCCTGCATATTCACACTATGCATAGATACTCTTTCATTCCCGAATTTTTGGAATAAAGACAAAATCCACCTAAATCTGAAGAAAGGAAGTTCCTCTGACCACTCTAGTTACAGACCAATAGCTATTTCATGGTCTGTTGGTAAACTATTTGAGTTTGTAATTAATAGGCACATTGTCAAATATCTTAAATCAACAACTTAATTAACAACAGACACTATGGTTTTCGCCACAAAACATGCACTCTTGATATACCCAATCTCTTTATTCATAGGCTAGCATTCATCAGGCAATTGACACACATAGAGAAACCCATGCAATATCCCTTAATATTTCTAAAGCTTTTGACGGAGTATGGCACCATTCCATGCTATCGAAACTCCCTTGTAATGGTCTGTCATACTTTTGTTCAAATGATTTCCTTGTGTCTCTGCAACAGAAAGAAAAGAGTAAAAGTAGATTATGTACATCTCAATTTCCACTCGATTAATGCCGGCCCGCCACAAGAATCAGTCCTGGATGCAACCTTATTCCTAATTCATATTAATGATCTCTTATTTATCACCCATAATACCATTCATTCACATCTAGATGACTCAACACTTCACAGCTCCTTCACACTTAAACCACCCGTTCACAAAGTAAAACTTGCAACTCAGTAAAGCTATCTCTATAAATCAAGACTACTCTAAGCTCATTGAATGGAGACAAAATAACATTGTTTCATATAATGTTAGTAAAACCAAATTTATACAGTTTACTGATAGACGGATATTATCTGATATATGTACTATTAACGTTCCTCATTCTTAAAGTATTGAAATTCTTGGTGTTTTACTTAACAATACCCTCAGCTAGACCTCTCATGTTTGATCACTTGCTAAAGCCGCACCAAAGAAACTTGGATTATTGTGCAGAATTTGTAACTTCTTCACTGACGAACAGTTACCTACAATTTACAATAATGTGCATTCTCAGCTGAAATATTGCTCACCTTTGTGGGGTGGATATGCAGAGGGTGCCCTAAAACAAATGGGCAAAATTCAGAACAAAGTTTTAAGAATTATTAATAACCCCGTAACTACAAATGAACCACCTCCCCAAGAAATAAGCAGAAATGTTGCCTCCCATTCATTACTACTTCCACCATGGAGGTTATGTTTTTGCCCGTGTTGGTTTGTTTGTCTGTTTGTGTGTCTGATGTTGGCAGGATTACGCAAATAGTTATTCATGGATTTTGATGCAATGTCGTGGAACGGTGTGCCTTGGGCCTAGGCATAAATGATAAAATTTTGGGCCGGATCTGGAATATCTCGCACAGTATCTCCAAAAGTTCTCAATGAATTTCAGTTAAGTTTTGTGGAAGGTGGACCATGGTCCAAGAAAGAATTTATCAAATTTTGGGGCGGATCCGGATCTGGATCCTACAGCCACGGATCCGGATCCTTTTTAATGGAAATGGCATTGGTGGAGGCATGCGCTTTTTGAGCGCTCTCTAGTTTCACAGGTACTTTTACGGCAAATGCTCAGACGAAGTTGCATTCATTGTGCCACATCTCCACGCCTTCCCCCGTGCTACACGGCCACCTGGCAGCGCTCATGACTGATCTGTTATGCTGACATATTAAAGAGCTATGACTGTATTGTTATTCAGGTTTGAATGAACACTGCAGTTCTGCGGTGTCGGATCCGTTTAATGATTCAACCTGGTAAATACAGCTTCATAAATAATAAACAACAAAAGAATGAACTCAGATTCACTTCCCAGCAATAATCGCAAACACACGTCATATATATAATTACAAAGAACCTTAGTATGATATCAAATAATAATATCACACTATACAATGTGACCGACCATACTAAATATGCAAAATAAAATGGACAGTTATTCATGAACTTAAGCATAATTTGAAACTTCAAAAAATGCAGTAAACTTACAACATGGCCGCACTGTCTTCCAAACATCCACCCGAATAACATCAGTCCACATACAGTATAGACAATTTCACACACGACAGCTGCCAGACCTAAACTCGGGGCCCCTCTGCTCAGCTCCTTAACCTCGTACCAACTGACTCCAGGACTCCCGGTCCGGCTGTGAGCCAGGCTTGAAATATGGCCACGTGACTGGCTACTAATAGTTTATCACAAACTGCCGCCATTCGGCTTGTTTCACACGTTAACCGTACAGCTTAAATTTAACCATTCATAAACAAGTATCAGTTAAAACATTGAACCTCGCAAATACAACATTTTCAAGACATTCCAATATTAACTAATATTAACAGTACACTATGATTATACATAAATGTAACTTAAGCTTATATCACTAACAGTACCAAATCACCCAAGGGTATCAACATACTCCTCGTTATTCCAATAAACAATCAGTGAAATCTTAATACATACAATATACAGTATATACAGTATTTACACATAAATAATCCTACACATATACATCCACAATTGTGATAGACAAATATGCATCTAAATAATCACCATAGAATAGTAATACAAAAATATCGTGATTTCTGATAATCACGATACACTCCCCCGCCTGACATTTAAGCTATCTTGATTACTGCTCCTCCACCGGAAGAAGTACAACTAAGCTATGAACTGATCTGGTTACATTTACATCCCGTTGGCCTGAATATTTGCCTCCTGGCTTATTAATTTTATACCGGAGCAACACATCCCTGACCTTTCCATCTTTACTTCTGAGAGCACTTACGACCTGTGCCATTTTCCATTCCCCTTTCAATACATTAGAATCCTTTACCAAGACTATATCTCCAGTCTGGACATTCCGTACATCTACATGCCATTTCTGCCTAATAAGCAGACTAGGGAAATAGTTTCGCATCCATTTCTTCCAGAATGAATCAATAATTCTGTTCATGAATGCATGCCTCTCACTAAAATTGCTACTTTCATCCCACATCCCACTTGGCACTGTGACTGTAGAACGACCCAAAAGAAGATCATTAGGACGAACAACAGAAACATCTTTGAGGTCAGATACTTTGTTACATCCAATCGGTCTTTCATTGAGAAGGTTAGCTACCTCAAACATTACTGTTTGTAACTCGCCATATGACAAGATACAGTCCCCAACAATTCTACACAGGGATCTCTTAACCAACCTAATCAAGGCCTCACTGCATCCGTTCTGCCACGGTGCATCTGCTGACTTATTAAACTCCCAAGAAAGACCCTCAAATCTTCCAAATTCAGTTAATTCCTTAAGATTCCACTTAGAAACCATGTCTCTCAACTCCTTGTTTGCTGACACCAACTGAGCACCATTATCTGAGAACACCTTTCTTGGAAAACCTCTAATAGATGTGAATCTTTTAAATACCTTAAGGAAGCTGCCAGTATCATAGCCTTCTGCAACATCTATATACACAGCTCTGGTAGCCATACAATTAAATATGACTCCATATACCTTCCTTTTCACCCTTCGTTTTACAGAATCACAAACAGAATAAGGTCCAAAAAGATCAAGTGATACATTGAAAAATGGTGGTGAAGGTTCAAGTCTCTCTTTTGGTAATTCGCCCATGCATTGAGAGGTCACTTTCTTGTCAATCATACGACAGGTGGTACAGTGCCGTTTCACAGATTTAATAACTCTTCTAGCACCAGGCACCCAAAATTTTAACTGCAATTTAGCAAGACAAGCCTCTACACCATCATGATTTTCCTGATGTATCTGACTAATGTATAGTTTTGTGAATGGGTGGTCTGATGTTAAAAGAATGAATTCATCACGGTTCCAATTAGCTTTCATCCACTTCGATATTCTGGTTCCTACCACTACTACTTTCTGATCATTTAGCGTGGGCCCCAGTCGTTTGAACCTAGTCCTCCAATCTGGATGGATTGAGACTTGAACTTGTCTGATCCAGTAATTCTCTGCTGCTTGTAGGCATTCTGCGGTAGGCTCTTCACACAATCCTTTCAATGACTTTGCCTTGACAACTTGCATTACCCGAGCTGTGACTGAAAGCAGTTTCTTGTAGCTGCTAAACCTACCAATATCTATCACTGTCTTTACCTCCTTAGCCTCACATGCATGGGTAGTTGCTTTCACAAACACAGTATCAGGTACATCTCCCTCAAAACTCTGCTTCACCGGCCATTGATCATGATCTAAGTAGAGAAATTCTGGGCCTCTTTGCCACACAGAATCTGGTCCTAATTCTGATGGGGTACACTCCCTTGTTGTCAGGTCTGCTGCATTATTTTCAGATGGCACCCAATACCATTCTGTTGGTTTTGTCCTAGATTGGATTTCAGCCACCCTATTTGCAACAAAAGGATTAAATCTAAAGGATTCCTTTTGAATCTGAGCTCGTACTATAGAGGAGTCTGTGATATGAATAACTCTTTGGAACTTAAACTGCATTTCCCTTTCAATTGTAGATCTCAAACGACTAGCTACAACAGCACCACATAATTCTAATCTCGGTATACTGATCTGTCTTGTTGGTGCAATTCTGTTTTTGGAGCACAATAGATATGATCTAACTGAACCATCAGACAATTCCCATCTGACGTATGCAGCGGCCCCATATGCTTTCTTACTACCATCAGAGAAAACAACCAATTCTGGGTGGCCTACGGTGGGTATCGGTTTTATACATCTGGGAAATTCCAACTCTTCTAACAGGAACATCATCTCAAACAGTGATTTTGCCTTTTCATACAAAATTTCATTAATTGGTTCATCCCACCCTCTTGGTCGATCCCCCTCACTGTCTGTAACTACATCTCTCATCAATAGCTTAGCTTTAAGGGTAAATGGAGTAATAAATCCAAGAGGATCATACAAGGTTGCAATCTGACTAAGAATCATGCGCTTCGTCAACTGGCTTGGCAAACGCCTTTCTAGATCACCTAACAAAACATCTGGTTCAGACCTTCCTTGACGAGTTTTCCTTGAAAAATTGAGTTTGGCTTTGAACAAAAAGATATCCTCCTTAGGTTTCCAATCTAGACCTAAAACCTTTTCATGATTTGTATCCAAAACTTTCTCACTGATGCATCCATCATCTCCAGACATGATCCACTGTTTCATTACAAATCCTCCTGCTTCCAACACTTCTTCCACTTGTCCCATCCTTTCAACAGCTATTTCGGAACTATCAAAGCTTCCTAACACATCATCCACATAAGAATCTTCAATAATAGTCTTTATAGCCAAAGGATATTCCTCATTCATTTGAGCAGTCTTCCTCAATGCCACCATAGCTATTGCCCCCCTGGTTTATCTCCAAATGTCACAGTCTTCAGTATATAATGATCAGGAACTTTCTCTGCATCTAAATCTCTCCATAGAAATCTATGAGTATGCATATCAAACTCTGATATTTTAACACTGTTGTACATTTTCTTGATATCGCCAACTATGCCAATCCTATTTTGTCTGAAACGCAAAAGAATCCCCAACAAATTATTTAGAACATCAGGCCCTTTAGCAAGAAAATCATTTAGAGCCATTCCTTGAAATGATGCAGCTGAATTAAACACAATCCTTAGAGGTGTTGACTGAGATTCTGGCTTATGGATTTCATGGTGTGGCAAGTAAAAAGTAGGGCCCTCATAACTCTCCAATTCTTGTTGGGTCAACTTCTGCGCAACTCCTCTAGATACCATGTCATTAATTTGTTCCTGATACTTTAAACAGTACTTCATTCCCATCTTTTTTAATCTTTTCTCTGTAGCTCTTAATCGAGCCAAAGCCATGGGGAAGTTATTAGGTAACTTAGAAGGGTCACAGATCCAAGGGTATTCTGAAATCCAACATTTATTTCCCCTATCATAGTGCAATCCATCTTCAATAAGTCTAAGTTCCCTTTCTTCCTTTATAGTTAAATTTCCTTTAATGGAACAACCTCACACTTGCATCCCCCACATCTTGGGGTACACAAAGTTCCTAAGCTTTCAGTCAAAAAGTATTCTTCAATTACTTGACAAGGGTTTAGCCGAGATGTAAGAAGCCACTCTTCAGGCTTAGAACATGCAACATGATTCACCTGAACATTAAGGCTAACGCTTTGCTTTCTTTCTCCATCTATACTTCCTCTAAGGCAAAATCCAAAGTCATTAGCCAACAGTTGAAGACTGTGCACTGTTTTTACAACTTGAGGTAAAAGAGCACAGTAATCTGATCCAATCAATAACTCAATACGTCCGCTGGGTCTCTTTAACTGCCATTCCTGTAACCCAAACATATGTGCAAATGGAGTCACGTCTATCTCACTTGACACACCAGTGATTTCAGTTATACCACAGGCATCAATTATTTTTTCCCTCCCAAATTTATCTTTCAACAAGACTTTATACACGTAACTTTCTACCTGTTCTGTTTGCGCACCAACCTTGGTTAAAGTTAAACTCACAGGAGTCCCAACAAGACCCAGTTTCCGTGCCATCCTATTGGTGATTAAACTTAAATTACTTCCTGGATCATAAAGGGTGGGTATTACCTGATTAGCACTGTTCACATAACCCGTCATGAGCATTACTCCATCTCTTGTCACATGGCTACTTGATGCTTCCACAGTAGTACTTCCATGGCTAATGAATATGGGATGAAGGGCAGAATGATGATATTTTCCACAGCATTCCCCATCTACCAGAACTCTACATGAATATCCTTGACTGCAATTCCTTGCTAAATGTCCTTCCTTCAAGCACATATAACATATACCCTTAGATTTCAGAAATTCAAATTTTGTCTCCTTAGGCCACTGTTTAAAGGTTGCACAATCTTTTAGATCATGAGTATCAGACTCATGCACACAACATCTCTTGGTATTTCCCTTTGGTCCAAAATTTGACCCATTTCTGCTTGGCATTCCCTGAAACTTATTACTAGCAAAGGATAAGTTAGATAAACATTTGAACATTTGATTTTGAAATTTTTCCTGACCTGTAGCTAACTGCTTAATCGCCTCTGCAAGTTCAGAGTCCTTGGAAGTCTCTTCTTCACACACATGAACTGTCGCCCTAGCACTTGCAATCCTTGACTCATCTTGCAAATACTCTATAACTTTGCGCTGTTCAGTCAAGAATGTTACTAAGCTTTTAAACCTGTCAGTACCGATAGACTGTACCTTTATTGCCTATTCTCTTTCAAAGTAGGTGGCAACAATCTCTCCACTTGAGTAATTACAGTAGTGTTTTCAAGTTCCTGTAACTGACCCAAATTATCAATATCCAACCACACTTTCTCTACAGTATTAATCATGTTAATAAGCCTTTTATTGTCACCTTCAACCACTGGTTTAGTTGCTCTGATATCTCCTAAAATAGAATCTATCATTTTAGCTGGATCACCATAAGTCTCTTTCAGACGAGCCCACATTCGGTTATAATCGTCTAAATCTTCCACTAATTTCCTAGGTTCACCTTCCAAGGAATTCCTCAGCACGTACGGGTCCATTCCTTGCTGAGACACAACTAACCTTTCATAATCCTTAACAAAAGTAGGAAATGCTCTGACAGAACCACGAAATTTAGGAGGCTCCAGTTTCTTTATGGCAAGTGATGGTTTTTGTTTCACCTTCCCAGTCTCAGTTATCAAAATATTATAAACTTCATGTTTTATATTTTCAAGTTCAGTTATGTATTGTTCATACTCATCATAAGGTTCAGATTCCTTTAAAAGAGCGATCATTTCCTCATTCCTTTCATCCACCACTTTGAAGCACGTACTAACCTCCTCATACATTCGTTGAAGCACTTCACATGATAACTTCTTTCCGTGGGCTTCCTTGAAGATGTTGACCTTCCTAGTGAACCTTCTCTTGGCTGCTGTCCGGTTTTTCTTGAGCTCATCCATGGTTGCGTGTTGTTGAATTGTATTGTTATTCAGGTTTGAATGAACACTGCAGTTCTGCGGTGTCGGATCCGTTTAATGATTCAACCTGGTAAATACAGCTTCATAAATAATAAACAACAAAAGAATGAACTCAGATTCACTTCCCAGCAATAATCGCAAACACACGTCATATATATAATTACAAAGAACCTTAGTATGATATCAAATAATAATATCACACTATACAATGTGATAAACCATACTAAATATGCAAAATAAAATGGACAGTTATTCATGAACTTAAGCATAATTTGAAACTTCAAAAATGCAGTAAACTTACAACATGGCCGCACTGTCTTCCAAACATCCACCCGAATAACATCAGTCCACATACAGTATAGACAATTTCACACACGACAGCTGCCAGACCTAAACTCGGGGCCCCTCTGCTCTCAGCTCCTTAACCTCGTACCAACTGACTCCAGGACTCCCGGTCCGGCTGTGAGCCAGGCTTGAAATATGGCCACGTGACTGGCTACTAATAGTTTATCACAAACTGCCGCCATTCGGCTTGTTTCACACGTTAACCGTACAGCTTAAATTTAACCATTCATAAACAAGTATCAGTTAAAACATTGAACCTCGCAAATACAACATTTTCAAGACATTCCAATATTAACTAATATTAACAGTACACTATGATTATACATAAATGTAACTTAAGCTTATATCACTAACAGTACCAAATCACCCAAGGGTATCAACATACTCCTCGTTATTCCAATAAACAATCAGTGAAATCTTAATACATACAATATACAGTATATACAGTATTTACACATAAATAATCCTACACATATACATCCACAATTGTGATAGACAAATATGCATCTAAATAATCACCATAGAATAGTAATACAAAAATATCGTGATTTCTGATAATCACGATACAATGACCTATCAAATTTTTTTTATTTTTTGAAATGTATCTCTTTGGAACTCATTTCTGCAGAATAGTTTCCCCCCAAACTTCAACCTACAGCAGTTTATGTCTACCTGTTAATGATTTTTTTTTTTTTTTTTCGTGAACGGAGGACACCTGTAATCTGGTGTATTTTTTTTTTCCCCTTGCTCTCTCTCCATCTTCTGTTTAAAAAATAATAATAATAAAGATGTAACAGTACAGCGAAGAGAGAGATGCTGAAACGAGTCAGTAACAAGAATAAAGTTGATTAGACAAAAAGCCATTGATTCCACTGTTTAGAAGAGCTGTGTGTGTGTATGTGTGTGTGTGTGTGTGTCTGTGTGTGTGTGTGTGTGTGTGTGTGTGTGTGTGTGTGTGTGTGTGTGTCCCTCCAAACGTCCAAGCTGTATATACTTCACACAATGTGAATAAGACCCCTGTACAAAGTTAATAACTGTGCAGGGATAAAGAAAATATGGCGTGGGCAAAGCACATCCAATCGCATAGCAGCAGAATTTCCAAAGGAGTAATGGTATTTCTCACATAGTTTCCGAGAGAAACAAATCCCCTTAAACATTAAAAGGTGATGAAGGTCTGTAAAGTATATTTTATAATATTAAGAAATACTACTGTCAATGATTGTGACAGATCTAAAGATGCAGAAATCGAATTTTTGGTGTGAAAAATGTAAGATTTCTAATACCCCATTCAAAATGATGGTCAGGTCAGAAATTACATGTGACATTGCCACATCCAACCATGTTGTCCTGAAATGGATGACTGTGGAAATGATGGCACAGTATATTTATCTCTGTTTTCTTGAACTAGGCATTATTAATAAAAATCCGATGAGAGTGATGTAAGACATTTGTCTGTGCAAGTTTATTTGAACATTGCTATGGTAAAACTAATGAGCTGTATTTTTTCTTACACAGGGGCACTTTGTTGTGATGTGGCTCTTGCTGCTGCCACTGCCAGGTATGTCCAGAGATTTAATATACTCTTTTAGCTCTCAAGCCCTTGTTTAGAGTTCTGTATATTTATATTTTTTCTACTGTGGTTTTATTTCCAGTCTGGAATGTATTCTCCTGCAAGGCGAAGTAGAGGATAATTTTAGCTTTTCTCTGTATGACAATTATTTCTAATGCTGCTGGAAAAGGTAAGGTCTCAAGTGAATGGTTATCTTACCCTGTTGACTGTAACATACCTCATATGGAGGTGTTTCGATAAGATGTGACATACCTCTTATGAGCGTGATTTTCAACAATGCACCACATTGGTTCTAGAAGGATCAGCATGATAAAAAATTTATGGGGGAATAAGGTAACGGGTAGCTTTCGTTACCCCAACAACGATGACCCAAAAGTACGCACTTTGTAATGCATTTCCCGCAAAATTATCACCCTGAAAAGGCAGTCATGGGTCAAACTGTCCAGAATAACATAAAATATAATCTAGGGTCAAAGGGAGGTAATGGAAGAGGAGTAGGATGGTAAATAAGCGATGTACAGTCGCCCCAAGAATTGATGGCAACGTTTCAGATTGCTTCAGACACTCCATGCCATGCGTTCTGTGAAATCCTATTGAATTCAAGGTAAAACATTCTGTACTTCATCACGTCATATATATATATATATATATATATATATATATATATATATATATATATATATATATATATATATATATATATATATATATATATATATATATAACATAGTGTATCATGCTAATAGTTATGAGAAATATGTAACATGAGGAAATGGTATATTTAAAAGCTAACCTGTAACATATGTTTTCCCGATTTGAATGTGTAATGTATTACTCCGCGTGTGGTGCACAGTATATGCCCGTACTCATGTTTATGCCCCAGGATTTCAAAAACTGATTATCTACTGTAGTTTCGAAGGCCAACCTAGGAAAATACTTTTGAATGCAATATGCTACTTGTTTTTCAAATGCTATGATGATGTTATAGGAACAATAAGGATGACGCAAAAATTAAATCATTCTTAGTAAGGATACCTCTACCCAAATCTGCAGCAAGACCTTTTCGGCCTCTTATTCCTTGCCATCTCCTAGCATATAATAAATGGAATTAACTACTTTATTCCCTATTGATGCAAAATTACTAGGTATGACAGATTATTCCTTTTTCTCTTACACTGGGCAGTAAAGACGACTAAAATGTGGGCTTACAAACTTGTGCAATGCAAAAGCACATACTTGTTCGATCTTTTTAATCTGGAATATCTTTCATTTTAAATAAACAGATATGTCCTGTCTAACTGAAAATGCTGATTTGGAAGTTTTGAACTCATTGATACTGTATGTTTATTGCATTTTATTACTCTTCCCAGTCTTTCAGGTACCGAGGATACTAGACTGTGACAAGTTTGCATTCTCCATGGAGCTCCGACCCTCGGCAAATTTGCGAGGTTCTTTTACATTTCCTTCACTGATAGTTCTCAGGCTTATACTAAGTTCTCCACAGATGTTTCTTAGCGGAAAAATGTCCAAATGCGGTGTAACAGCTGCACGTCTATGAGTAAAAGCTGTCTTCATTCATGATTGTTGATCGAACCATTTAAAATAGCCTACGGGTACTAACTTTCCGCCACATTCCCGCTTTCTGTCGTCATCCATGGAGACAACAAAAAAGGAAATACATAATTTTTAAGTATTCGCTAGTAGTCTAACAGTAAATATTTAATTAATAAAAATGACAGATTTTCATTGTTTACTGAAGGCCTTTTCTTTTCAGTCTTACGCTACCAAAAATAATTGCTTGCTACCGGACTAGAATTAAACTCCGCAACTTATTCCTTACTATCCTTGAGCGAGAGTTCTGAATTTTTAGTTAGTTCCATATAGGATTTCTTGTTATCGTAACTAACAAACTGTCTCCTACAATTTTGAAATTCTTAAGTACTTTGCCATTCATTGTTTTCTATTACTATTTTACATAATAGGTGTCTTCTTGCGAAGATATAAGAGGATTATTATCCATTACCACTGACCGAAAACTTCTGGATACTCCGCCGTCACTAGTCTTCTTAGGCCGACTGTACAAATAGCGCGCTAAGCCCGTTTGGAAGTATGAGGAGCGAGAGGGGTCTGGCGACAGCGTGTTTCTCCTGCCGCCCTAATACGCATTACTGTCTCTCTCTCTCCCTCTCTCTCTGTTGAAGCATTAGGAGGGAGCTAGCAACACATTCTTACTGCAATTCTCCTTACCTCCTCGACACCTCTCTCCATCCCTTACACACACACACAACTACCACCATCCTCCCTCACCCAAGATTTCATTCTTCTCCCCTCTCTCTCTCTCTCTCTCTCTCTCTCTCTCTCTCTATGTTGTGTTGTGTTTCATTCTTTACACACAACTTGCATTTATTACTGTTGTTTGAATTTGTGTGTGTGTGTGTGTGTGTGTGTGAGTGTGTGTGTGTTTTATCATGTGTCGTACGTAAAACTTTTCCTGTATTATTTTCCATGTTCCTTGTTTTTGTGTTTTACACAATTCACACACTAGTTTCTCTCTCTCTCTCTCTCTCTCTCTCTCTCTCTCTCTATATATATATATGTTGTGTTGTTTTTGTTTCGTTCTTTACCCGCAACTTGCATTTGTTTTTGTTGTTGTTGTTGTTGTGTGTGTGTGTGTGTGTGTGTGTGTGTGTGTGTGTGTGTGTGTGTGTGTGTGTGTGCCATACGTAAAACTTTTCCTGTATTATTTTCCTTGTTCTTTTTTCATACTTTAGACTATTCACACATTCATTCACTCTCTCTCTCTCTCTCTCTCTCTCTCTCTCATGTTGTGTTTCATTCTTTACCCACAGCTTGCATTTGTTATTGTTGTTTGAATGTGTGTGTGTGTGTGTGTGTGTGTGTGTGTGTGTGTTTTATCATGTGTCGTACGTAAAACTTTTCCTGTATTATTTTCCATATTCCGTGTTTTTGTGTTTTACACAATTCTTACACTAGTTTCTCTCTCTCTCTCTCTCTCTCTCTGGAAGCATTAGGAGGGAGGTGGCAACACAATCTCACTGCATTTCTCATTCCCTCCTCGACACCTCTCTCCACCCTTTCCCTCCCTCCACACACACACACACACACACACGCCTTCCTCACTCCAGATATTGCTCGACTACTGGCCGAGTGATATGCTCAGCTTCGTAAATACAACGCTGATAATACTGGGAACAATGATGCCTTTTATCATTCCAATAATTACATCCAATTCAGGTGCAGTAGTATTGTTAGAAAATAATTGTCTCTACACTCACATATACGCCTCCAAGCATTACAATGGGGGAACATATTCTGGCTTCCACCAATTGATCGATTTCTTGGTTGGGTGGCTTTATTGCTAATGCTAGGAAAAAACTAAGTTCACCACATCATTAGCAATAATAAATCATCACACTGATATGACTGCATCCAGCTAAGGTACTATTTTTAAGGTGGAAGAAAAATATTGATAATAAATATACCCTGTCGTCACCCAACGTCAAAACTGCCCTTCTCCTCAGAGCATAGTTTTCATGTTCCTGCCAGAAATGCAAATTCTGACAATTATTTCTCCAAAACTACGGTGATTAAAAAAAAAAAAAAAAATCCCTTTGTAGCTGCGCATTGCGATTTCCTAGCCACTTATACCCATTTCACGGAGATCTGTACGGTGACGAAAATTGCCAGATCGCAGCACCACGGGGGATGTTTGCAAGACCCCTCGCCGCAGCCCGTGTGCTAAATCCTAAGTTCTTGATTGAAAGGCCATAATGTACTGAATATAGAGCAAAATATGACAGGATGTTCAAGGAGTTTTCGGCGAAGATAATTTTCCATTGTCATTGATAAAGATAATATCTCAATTGTTTATTCCCCATACATTCTATGAGACCGGTATGTCATGAATAAAGCATTCTCAGGGACCAAATTGTGTAAGCAGAATATCACAGAATTTCAAGAACTATTTTTCACCATATTTCTGTATTAGTTCCTTTTCACTGGCTGTTGGAAGAGATACTGTCTACACTAAACAATACCTTTATCTCTAGGCAAAAATGATCTTAAGACAAAGCTTTATAAAACCGAATATCAGAGAAATTGTAAGGCATGTTTACAGAGCTTTTTTTTTCCACAAAGTTAACATTTCCTTTCTGTTGTAAAAAAAAAAAAAAAAAGACAAATTACACCTTTGATAGCTATGCTATTCCTGCAGTAGTGTGTCAAGAAATATGTATTCACGAGTTACGTGAAGAGGAGGCTGGCCTCAGGGGGTCCCACCCCTCAATTAACTTTGGTCCGTGTGAAGGTCTCTGCAAAATTTCGTGTGCCAAGAGATAAACTGGAGTGTTGCTTCCTCCAGGGGGAAGCTTTCCCGTGGGGGATGGCCATATGGGGCCTTACTGCCTATATTATGACCTCAGTGAACATCTACCAGTATGAAATAATTTGAGTTCCTAAGTTAAAAACCATGACTGTGCACAAAAGTTTTCACCAAGAACCCCGCAGGACACCCCATCCCCTGGAAGGGATGAACTTTAGTGTCTCACCCTACCTAAACCGAGGCTGTGGTGAAGATCTACCATTGTGCAGAACTTCAGGTTCTTAAGTAAAATGCTATGACACTGGTGTCACTAGGCGCCGCCCGCTGGCCTGTACATGGTAACTGAGGTTTCCACCCCTGCCTAAAATGTGGCCAGGGTAAACTCCAACCAACAAGCAATTTTTCCAAGTTATTAGGATAAAAACATTGGCCGTTCTTAATGGCTTTACGGGGATCCTAAGAGGCCATTGCAATGCCCTTAAGGGGTGACCCTCGGTGGTTCCACCCTTCCAAAAACGTGTCCCGGGATAAACATCTAACAAAAGCAAATATTCATATCCTTTGGTTAAAAACTTTGGTCATACATAGCGATTTTGTTTAAGACCACCGGGGGCTACCCTGCCCGTAGGAAAAAGCCCTCAGGGGTTTCACCTTGTTTTTATGCCGGGATGAATTAAGTTCTGCCATTGTGCAAAAATTCCTGTTCTTAGGTTAAAAATTTACTATGCCTAACGGTTTTGGGTGAGACATCCGGGAACCATTGCCTTTTGGGGGCATAGCCTTTGGGGGTCCCGCCTTACCTGAAACATGGTCCAGGAGAAGGTCTACCACTGCAAAATTTCGTTTTCCTAATGGCTCCTTCCTTGAAGAGGGCACAGTAATTCAGTGAGTGTGTGAGGAAAGGAGGGAGTGACACAGTTAGGGACAAGAACAACATTTGGCCACCCCTGTGGTTGCGGCAAAAATCTGGTTTACTTTCCGTACACTTTTTGAGACCAGTGCTGTAGAAACTAGGATCATAGTGCAGGTGCATAGCAGGCATCGGATCACCTCTTTCATATTAGATTAATTTAGCTTAATACGTCCTGACATTCACATGTACTGTATATGGCTTATACCGTTTTAATATCGTTACAGTTTGCATCAGTGTTATACAAAAGAATATTGAGGTGTAAGGTGGAGGATAAATCGCCCAGTGTGAGGTGCTACGAAATCTTCATAACAAATTAGAATGCACGTCTGTTACCGAAGAAAAAGGTAAAAAGGATACGAATGTTATGAAGAACTTGCGGTGGAAATGAAATATTGCAGAGAAAGCCTACCCTGAAATCAAGTGCCAAAAATCTTAAATGAAAATGGCAATCTTGCGAAAAAGTAGGAGAGGAAAATGGGAGAATGAATATGAATGAAACTGACATGATGAGAAAACTGCCTGGGGAAATTAGAGAGTTGAGCTCCTTCACTCCGGTAACGTATTTTTCACCTTGTTTTTGTTACTTCCAAACGGTTTTTTTGGGGGTTTAGGTAATAACTCGTACTAAAGGGTTAGTGAAGGGTATATCTAACCATCTCTGTTTCAATTTCCCTTTAAGCTGAGTGAAATAGTCTGGAGATACCGAAAACATTAGACTGAAGTGTGAAAGTGCACATGCATGTGTCATGGGAGTTTTGGAGTTTTTATGGATATGAAACTTCGGGGCGAAACTATCACGGGCAGGAAATCTCAGCCGTTGGAGAGAGAGAGAGAGAGAGAGAGAGAGAGAGAGAGAGAGGTGGTACAACCCTTGACGGAACTAAAAAGTGGAGAGATTTTCATCACGATCACCATCATTATCATTATCGTCATCGTTGTCATCATCATAATCCAAATTTTTCCCACCTAAAGATGTAGTGAGCAAGAGAAAATTTGGAAATAAAAACACTGAACTTATATACTTTTCCTCGACTGTTAACTAAACTCATGTCATCCGTTCGTTTTAAAACTTCCTCACCTTATTGTCCCTCTCCCCCCCCAAGCTTGTTTTTGTCTTCGATTTCTGTTGTTGTTGTTGAATATTTATGTAGGTGGTGGCCTTATTTTGTCTGCCATATTGGTTGGGATAATTTTTATAGACGCTTTGGAACGTGTAAACCAGAATAGACTCGTACTGAAACAGTGTTTGGGGTGAGAGATCGATTCTCGGTGAATCACCTTGTTCCACTTTTCAAACTCCCATCATCTCTGCAATTAGAAAAAGGCATATACTGTGCATATATATACATACACATCTATCTATCTATCTATTGTGTCCCCCCCTGTGGCGGGGGGGACACAATCTGGCCGCACTATGGGGTGGTACTACTACTCTGCGGCCAGGTTGTGTTAGGAAGAATACTGCCACCGTATTCCCTGCGTGTCGTAAAAGGCGACTAAAAGGGGCGGGGTGAGGGGACTAGGGACCCCCTCCTCTGTTTTTTAGTTCCTAAAAAGAGACAGGCCAGAGAAAGGGATGGGGGATGGAGTTATCCCCATACCCTGAAGATTGGGTCTATGAATGTGCGTGGATGTAGTACGATTGAGGCTAAAAGGGAGGAGATTGGGAGAATGTTTGTGAGAAGAAAGTTGGATGTGTTAACTTTGAGTGAAACGAAGATGAAAGGGAAGGGTAAGTCTATGTTTGGAAGTGTGAATGGAAGATTGTCAGTTGTTGATAGAGGAAGGGCAAGAGAAAGTGTGGCCTTGTTAGTGAGTCCGGAAGTACAGCAGTTTGTGATTGAATGGAAGGAGGTGTCATCAAGACTGATGTGGGTGAAAGCGAAATTTGAACGTGAGTTGTGGGTGTTTGTGAGTAGTTCTGTTATTTAAAAAAAAAAAAAAAAAAAAAAAAAAAAAAAAAAAACATATGGGCCTGGTAGTGAAAGGGATGAAGAAGAGAGGGAGTCTTTCTGGAATGATGTTGATGAGTGTCTGCAGAGTTTTGGAGCGAATGTGAATGTGGTAATGATGGGAGATCTGAATGCTAGAGTGGGAAATGTAGCAGTTGAAGGTGTAGTTGGTATGCATGGTGTGCCTGGAAGAAATGAAAATGGGGAACGAATGATAGCGTTGTGTGTTGAGCGAGAGATGGTGATTGGAAATACGCTGTTCGAGAAGAAAGATATTTATAAGTATACATGGGTGAGACAGGAGGGTGGAAGGGTTGTTGATAGAGTTTTGATGGACTATGTGGTTGTGTCTAGGAATGTAATAGGAAGATTGTTGGATGTGAGAGTTCTGAGAGGGGAGGGTGGAGGTATGTCTGACCACTACCTGGTGGAGGGAAAGTTAAGAGTAGGTAAGAGATGAGTGAGAGCTAGGAGGGTTAGGTGTGGCAGGGAGGTTTTGAAAGTGAGTGAGTTGGATAAAAGAGAGAAAAAGACAGAGTATCAGGAGAAATTGAAAGATCAGTGGAACGCAGTGAAAGATCGGGAAAATGGCAGTGTGGAGGAGGAATGGCAGTTATTTAAGAGTGCTGTGGTGGGGCATGCAGAAGAGGTGTGTGGTGTGAGACGTGTGGGTGGTGGTGTAAGAAAAGGAAGTGAATGGTGGTGCGAGGAAGTAAGTATGGCTGTGGCTGAGAAGAGACGTGCATATGAAGTGTGGCTGCAGAGGAAGGATGAGATGTCATATGAAAGGTATAAGGAAAA
Organism: Coenobita brevimanus; assembly: GCF_032717465.1. NCBI lineage: Eukaryota > Metazoa > Arthropoda > Malacostraca > Decapoda > Coenobitidae > Coenobita > Coenobita brevimanus. Next base: position 8,125,730 of record NC_136972.1, on the reverse strand, counting down.
GAGGAATAGAGTGAGAAGGGCTGTGCGTGATGCTAAAGTGGCAGCAGATGAGAGGTGAGGTAGGCAGCTGACAGAGAATTTTCAACAGAATAAGAAAATGTTTTGGAAGGAGGTGAAAAGGGTGCGAAAGGGAGAGTCTGGGAAGGAATAACGAGTAAAAGCAGAGGATGGAAGGATGTTAATTGAGATGGATGCAGTAAGGAAGAGATGGGCAGAGTATTTTGAAAGATTATCAGAGAAATTACCAATATGCCGGGAATCGAACCAGGGACTCTCAGATGAGAGCCAGGCAGCATACCACTACACCACGACCAGGTAAAAGTTAACTCACGTTGTCACAATCTTGTAACCAACGTCCCTCCGCCCCCACTGTGGGCATCAAGAGGATGAGTTAACCCCCTGGCACTCGGGCAAGTAGATGCTTTTAATCTATCCCAAACACTTACGGCAAGTCAGAATGAAGAGAGAACCTGTATTTTTTTTTTTTCACAGGAAAAATCATCAGAGAAATTACCAATATGCCGGGAATCGAACCAGGGACTCTCAGATGAGAGCCAGGCAGCATACCACTACACCACGACCAGGTAAAAGTTAACTCACGTTGTCACAATCTTGTAACCAACGTCCCTCCGCCCCCACTGTGGGCATCAAGAGGATGAGTTAACCCCCTGGCACTCGGGCAAGTAGATGCTTTTTATCTATCCCAAACACTTACGGCAAGTCAGAATGAAGAGAGAACCTCATCTGAGAGTCCCTGGTTCGATTCCCGGCATATTGGTAATTTCTCTGATGATTTTTCCTGTGAAAAAAAATACAGGTTCTCTCTTCATTTTGAAAGATTGTTAAATGTAGAGGAGGAAAGGGTGGCTGAGATTGTGGCAGATGGAAGGGTGCAAGGAATAAATGTGTTGGGAGAGTTGAATGATTCTTTGATCACGAAGGAAGGAAGTGGAGAAGGCAGTAAACGAGATGAAAACAGGGAAAGCTGCAGGTATGGATGGGTGTGCTGTGGAATGCCTGAAGGGTGGTGGAGTGACTATTGTTGACTGGTTAGTAAGACTGTTGAATGTGTGCTTTGTGAAAGTTATGGTGCCAATTGATTGAGCAAGTGCTTGTGTGGTCCCGTTGTATAAAGGCAAGGGTGATAAGTATGAATGTATTAGCCTTAGGGGTATAAGTCTGTTGAGTGTTGTAGGTAAAGTGTATGGTAGAGTTTTAATTATGAGAATTAGAGGGTACAGAGGGAGCGACTGGTGATGAGCAGTGTGGCTTTAGGAGAGGAAGGGGATGCGTGGATCAGGTGTTTGCGGTGAGAAAAGTGTGTGAAAAGTATTTAGCGAAAGGCAAGGATGTGTTTTGGGCATTTATGGATTTAGAGAAAGTGTATGATAGAATTGATAGGGAGGCTTTGTGGACTGTTTTAAGATTGTATGGACTTGATGATAGGTTACTAAAAGGGGTGAAAAGTTTTTATGTAAATAGTAGAGCGTGTGTAAGAGTCGGAAATGCTGTGAGTGATTGGTTTCCTGTGTGAGTGGGGCTGCGACAGGGATGTGCGATGTCGCCTTGGTTGTTTAATATTTACATGGATGGTGTTGTAAGGGAGGTGAATGCAAGAGTTTTAGGTGGAGGTCTGAGTCTGGTGAATGTTGATGGTGGAGAGTGGAATCTGAAGCAGCTACTGTTTGCAGATGATACTGCACTGGTGACTGATTCAGAGAAGAGATTGAGACAGTTGGTAGAGGAGTTTGGAAGGGTGTGTGAAAGGAGGAAATTGAAAGTAAATAAGAATAAGAGTAAAGTGATGAAGTGTACGAGGTTGGTAGATGGTAGGGGGATGAATATAGTTTTGAATGGCGAGTTGCTTGAGGAGGTAGAGTGTTTTAAATATCTAGGGTCACATGTTGCTGTGGATGGAAGAATAGATGCAGAAGTGAAGTTTAGAATAAATGAAGTAGGAAAGGTGCTAAGAGGAATGAAAAAAGTGATTAGATGTCGTTTGCTTAGAATGGATGTAAAGAGAAGGCTGTATGAGGGTGTTGTGGTACCGACTGCATTATATGGGACTGAAACATAGAATATGGGTGTAGCAAAGAGGAAAAGTTTGAATGTAATGGAGATGAGGTGTCTGAGGAGTATGTGTGGAGTGACGCGTATGGATCGAGTGCGAAATGATGAAGTGCGAAGGAGAACTGGAGTTGTTCGGGAGATGGCTGGTAGAGTTGAGCAGAGGGTGTTGCGATGGTTTGGGCATATGGAGAGAATGGATAATGAGCGATTGGTGAAAAAGATAACTAGATCTGATGTGAGAGGTGTAAGGCTGAGAGGAAGACCACGAATAGGATGGATGGACAGTGTGAAGAGAGCGCTGTATGCGAGAGGGATGTCTGTTGAGCAAGGAAGAGTAGCTGTGCATGACAGAAATAAATGGAGAGAAATTGTGAATGAATAAGTGATGATGCAGCCCTGAGGGGATATTCTCCTGCATTTGGTCTGATCAGCTAGTCAGGTCAGGTGAGGGTAAGGGGATGAGTCTGTTATGATGTGGCAGGGGTAAACCAGTTCTGCTGTCGGGCCCTGCTGCAGATGTCACTGATTGCATTGTGCAGTTGACCCTTGTGCGGTGTGGTGCGGTGAGGATCTGTCCGTTCTCCCCTTTGGGGCTAAGATGCGAATGAATGTGTTGGAATGGATGAGTAAATGGGGAGTGTGTCGTCCTGTCTCAGCTACCTCCCTTTCCTTGGGGGAAGCAGCCTAGGTATATAGATAGATAGATGGACAGATATAAAATATAATATATATATATATATATATATATTTATATATATATATATATATATATATATATAAAAGAAACGATCATTGTTTCTAAACGTGTATTCAACAAGAGATACAGATGAGAGATGAATTCTGTTAGAGTTCCTCATTTCTTATTAGCATATACTCATTACCATCTCAGCAAACAGCTGGAGGCATTACCGTATTGGTTTGGAAAGTGGCCCTGAGCAGACATGCATCAATGGTTGAGAGGTAGAAGACGTTAGAGTTGGTTATGCTCAAGGCCCTTGCACTTTCTGCCTCTCTCAGCCCTCCCACTTCAATGCCCCGTCTCTTTTATACTGAGCACAAATTGTGAATAAGACTGTTTGCATGTGAAGTACGGAAATAAACTATGTTCATTTTTTTTTTTTTTGAAGATTAATGAAAACTCGTCACTTTAGTATACAGTATATCTACCTTTATGCAATATTATTCATGATATTAAGGGCTTCTCGTAATGAAAGGTTTTATAGTTATCTTAGCCATCCAATTTAAAAAATTTCCTAAATTGCGTAAGTCTTCAGATTACATGAGTGGGATGCAAAATACGTTCTCAGATTGAGAGTGTAAGGTTTATATGAGACTGTTCCCTTATATTTTTCAATGGTTTCTTGCCTAATTTTCACTCTAGTTTCGCTGTGATGCTTTTCATTTCATTGTTCTTATCTCTGGGCAACTTGTTCTTATCTCCGGACAACTTCAGTCAGCTTATGCAGGATCTCTAGTAGTAAAAGGTGTCAATAAAGGATTTACAACCAGCAGTTCGAAGACCTCTGCTAGGTTGAATACATTCGCCAGGAGATGTCCCTTCAAACTGGGGACGTCTTAATCCAATTAATCTTGCTAATATCCTTTCTTGGTTCTTCCCTTGCCTGCCATCGGCCCCCCACCTCTCCTTAACCCGCCCCGTCCCGTCGACGTATGGGTACGTTGCAACGATTTGCATTTGCCAGTCCTGGCGATGTACCAGTACGTCGTGCAATTGCAAGGTCCCTAATTTGCACAATTTTCAATTTTCGTGCGTGATTTTTCGTATGTAAACACGAGACACCTTCCTCTATTCCTCTACAAGATGCCAAGCAGGGACAATGCCTTACACCACATAACCTTCCCCCTCCCCCCCTCACGCCATTGTCTCGGCAATGGACCTGTTACCAGTGACCTGGCTAGTAAAGATATTCAGGGCCAGAGTGATTCCCCAATCGATGACAATGTGGAGGACAATGTTTACATAGCATTAGAAGAAGAAACAGCCAGAAATAATGATCAGGTAATGTGGCAAAAAAGGTCAGGTATGGTGATTAGTTAGTGAGTGAAACAATGCTTATAATGCCTTTATTACTGCTTGAAAACCAATATACTCTCATACTACATATACATTCGTACCAAGTAAATAAATAAATACCGTTTATGAGTGGATAAAATAGTTACCCTCCCATAGAACTCGTTTTCTTTGGTGCCAGCATGTTAGAAAACCCAGTCAGGTAAGGAGGAACTCCTACCTGGATTGGGTATTTTAAACCTCAGGTGAGCGATTTCTCTATGAATTTTCGATGTTTCTCACCAAAAGCGAAGGTTTTAGCCAAAATTTTTTTTTTCGAAAATACCTCGGGACTGGGGGATGTCGGAGGTGCGGAAAACCTCGGGACATGACGGCTTAATCTTCTCACTCTCGCTTCCTTTTCTTGGGCGATCGGTTGGGCAATATGCCATAACGAAACGTCAGGATATTTCTATTACACAGTAGTTTGACCCAATGACCAGTAGATGAATAAACAGATGGGAAATAGTAGCTTACCTGTTCCTGGCTATCTTAGGTATGGATTCATTGCACTTTTATAGGTTGTTGGCTTGAGTGCATTAGAACAAATGGGCTGCTTCTGGGCTTACAACAACATACTGAGTATGGATAAGAACTTTACATCCGATTTCAAGTGAAGTAGGAAAATTAACAGCCTTCTGATTACCCTTAAACCATAAGTTATTTCTAGATTCCACTTTCATTAAAAATCTATTTTTCTGTATTTCTTTTCTTTAAAAATCATCGCAATACATTATTCTGATTATAAATGGCATTTACTAGACTTTGTTCGAACATCAAGAATTTGGCTAAGGACACTGCTTTCTGCTTGTTTGCTCAGCAAAGACTCTTATGTCCTAATGTTTTAAGAGGGTTCTGAACAAACCCACTCTATATACAATAATCCTATGCTGACTGAGAAGTGCCCTGCCACAGAGAAGTTTTATTCCAGTATAAACTTGTGCTTCACCGGTCATGAATATCCTACCAATAGCAGCAGTCCTATTAATTTTCAATTACACATGACATAACCTCTTAAAATCATATCGTTACGCTTAACATAATAAACAACATGAGTACGAGAACACCACAACTCGTCTCACCCTACCAGTGATCCTCAATCACTAATATCCTACGACACTTACATAATTAACCCGGTGCCTCCCAGCAGATTTTTCACCAATGACCCCCCCTCCCATCCAGGCAGATTTTTGAAGTTTTTTTTTTTTGGCTCAAACCTCCGTTTTTTATGAGAAACATTGGAAAATACCATAAAAGTGTTTACCTGTGCTTATAAGTGCGTTATACAGGTGATCCTCCGAACACCTGGTACTGTCTTCTTTGGAGCCGAGCTGCTGCTGTCACGTTTTCTATGGTAGCGATAACTATTGCAAGCCACTAAGAATGGGTAGATATTTGGTCATTTGGTACGAATTTATATGTAGTACAAGAATATGCTGGTTTTCACACGATAATATAGGTGATATAAGGGTTGTTTCACTCACAGAACACATCAAAATACAACACCTTCCTTGGCGACGTTACCTCCTCATCACTTCTGCTCGTTTCTTCCTCTGGCACCACGTAACGTTTGTCCTCCACATTGTCATCAACTGGGGAATCACACTTGTCTGTGAGGGCATCAAGGTAGGCCTGAATTTCTTCACCGGAGAGACTGCGGGGCGACATGTCTTTATGGCCAGGTCACTGCTAACAGGTGAGTTGTGGAGACAATGGCGTGCGGGGGTCACATGGGATCAGACAGTGTCGCCGCCTGGACACTGGTGGAGGAAGGTCTCCCACATATGCCTGCCAAAAATCACCTGTGAAACTTAATGTGCAAATAACGGACATCGCAATTGTATAATGTACCGGTACATCGTCTTGTCTCAGCATGAGAAAAAGTTGTTACATACCTATACATCGACGGGACGTGGCGGGTTAACCCACCCCGTACCGACCAATTTATTACCAAACCCACCCCCAAAACCCAACAAATTTTTTTACTTGTTTATTTTTTATTTTTTTGGTTCCAACCTCTGCTTTTGGTAAGGAACAATGGAAAATCACCAAGAAAGTGCTTACCTCAGCTTCAGTGTAGTGCAGCTCTCGGGTGTCTGCCCTGTCCTCTCCTCCATCCTTCTTTCCTTCCATCTTCTTTTATCTTTCTTTCCTTGATTCTTTCCTCGTCCTTCTGCCTATGGGTGACTTTACACTCCCTCTTCTGTCTTTTATTCCTTCATTCTTTCCTCTTCCTTCTGCCTGTGGGTGACTCTACACTGAGTGACAAGCCAAATGGTTTCCTGTACACCAAGAAACCATTTACTATGCTGGGTGGTAACCATATAACCAAATTTTGGCGCCTGGTGGTTTTTAGTGGGTAATTATTGTGCTCCAATCGGATTGAGCCGGTGAAGGTTTATATCCAAGGGGTGGTTGGGGTTCATTGCTCACGTAATGCCACTCAGGGATGAGTGAGGTTGGTCACTCTCATCTTAAATGTCAGGACCAACTTCCTAACCCCGGACTCCTACGCTCCTCATGGGGCAATGTAGGATTGAATGATGGATGGATGGATGAAAAATGGTCAGGACAGGTAAGCCTTCATTCACCTGGTCTCGTACTCTGTTGAGGCGCAGTGCATGTGCCACGTGTTCTATGGTGGGGATAGCTATTCAAAACCACCTAGAATACATAAAATATACATTTATTTGGTAAATATTTACATGTAGTACAAGAATATATTGGTTTTCAAAAAAAAAAAAAAAAAGGCGATATAAGCGTAGGTTCATTATCGGACACCTGATAATCACTGGTTTTTTGCACAATTGACTCACTGAGACTGTTGTTTCAACTTACATTCTATTTCTTACCTTACATTATACTTTTCTACAATCATTATGCCATTTTCAGCTTTTTATAACAGTTTATCACATATTGACAGGCCTTACTATTATAGTGAGTGTAATATTATCGCATACTGACGTGCCTTACTGTTATAGTGAACGTGATATTCTAGCAAGCACACAGTATTACATTTTAATTTTCAACTTTGATTATAGTTTTCCACAAAGATTATACCAACTATCAGCTTCTATAATTGTTATCACATATTGACAGGCATTACTATTATAGCGAGCATTATGTTACTGCATATTTACATGCCGAGCGTGATATTCTCGCAAGCACACAGTATTACATTCTATTCTTCAACTTCCATTATACTTTTCCACAAAGATTATTACCATTTTCCGACTGTTATCACACATATACATGACTTACTATTATAGTGAGCATGATATTCTTGCAAGCACACAGTATCACATATTGACTGGCCTTACTAGAGTGTGCGTACACACACACAGTAATGTAGTAGGGTGTGATATTCCTTGAAACAGGGCTCAAGGCACAAGCCAACATTACAATCCACACACTCATATCTTGTGTTTCGTCTGCCAGTGCTCACTCTTACTTAGGAGTTGCTGCATACAGGACAGCAGCGCTGTGGTCCGGAGTGGTTTGCTTGAGAGGGGATGGTGGTGAGGAAGTGGCATCCTGTGAAGTGTAGGGGCCTCTGGCTGGCAGTGGCACTGCAGGTGCGGGGATGGGGCCTTTCCTATGCATATTTCCCGATGATCTCTCGGGATGGCTCCCTCACAAACCCCTCAAAGGTCCCGGAGGTTCATGTAGTCAAGGCGTGGAGGTAGTGGCAGTTGAGGACTGTGATATCGAGCAGGTGAAAGAAGAGTTTCTTGTACCATCTCATCGTGATCCTGGCACATTCCACACTGGAAATCATGGAGTCAGACTGGTCTACCTGCCTCATGTTCACATTGTACAGTACTCCATTACTGACTCGGTTTCCAGAAGTGGGCCCTCCTCTGGCCAGTGTACTCCACGGAGTCTGTGCAGTGCATCAGGGGGCAGTGTACTATCGACAAGAGGGAAACTTCTGTCATGTGGTTTGATACAGTGGTGAGGATTCTGTTTGTCTTGAAGAAAACCACCTCATTCCTGTCGAGTTTCCTCCCAAGTTTCACCATATGTTGGCGGTTTCTCTTGACAGTGCCACAGACTCCAGTGTCATGAAGGTGGAGGTACCGAGCGAGTAGAGGGCTAGCGTACCAGCTGTCCAGGTACAATACGTGACCACGATGAAGGTACTCCTCTATCACTTTCTTCACCATGGCCCCAGAGAGCCCAATACTTCGATCTTCTGTTATGTCTGTCTGTGTGCCGGTGTACAAGACTACGTCTTGCACATAATCAGTTTTACATTCACACGTAACAAAGATCTTGAACCCAAAACGGTGTCTCCTGCTGGGTATGTACTGGGGAAAGGAAATATTGCCTCTCCACAGCACAACACTCTCGTCTATGACGAGGTCTCTGTAAGGATAAAATGACGAGCGGAATGTTCCCCATAGGTGATCAAAAACAAGCCTAATTCTCCTCATTTTATCTGTTTTTTTTTTGCATTAGGAGGGTCATCTGCATCATAAAAGTGGAGGCGGTTCAGAATCTATTGAAACCTTTTCTGACTCATAGCTTTACCAAAGAATGGTGTGTAAGTAATCGAGTCAGTAGACCAGTATGCCTGAATTTGTCCTTTCCTTACAATATCCATCAACAGAACCAAGGCCAAAAAGGGAACATCTCACCTACTGTTACTGAGTAATCATAGCGCCATGAGTGCCTACTCGTTGTCCCCTCATGCTTGCTTTCACAGCACATGCTCCTGGCGAAGGTGTTTGTCTGCTCCACTATCCGCTCCACAGACAGCAGAGAAGTAAAGGTGGAAGAAATCCACCCTGCGGGAACCTTCATGGATGTGTGGAGCAGTGCAGCCAGACCGCCACTCCTCTGTGAAGATTTGAATTGTTGGTATAAAATCACTCCATTCCTCCCAGAACCACGATACATCACCGTCTCCAGCCTCGTCTCCATCATTGCCTTCGTCGGGGTGTGGAGGAGAGGGTGGTGGGGGTGGTTGGAGAGGTAGAGAGTGGCGCCCTTCCCCACTTGCGCTCCTTTTTCCTTTCCCTCTCCCCATCCCCTTCCTTTTCTTCCCTTTCACCACATCACGGAGCTGTGAGGAGGAAGCGTGGGAATAACGTGGGGCAAAAGAGGTGCTTGGGAGTGGCTTTGCCTCACCTGCACGCTGCCCAGGTGCACCACATGGGAGCGGCTCCACCTCATCTGCCCGCTGACCAGGTGCACCACGTGCTCACCTGGGAGTTTCCTGCCTGCCACCACCACTTTCACTTTCCACACCACTCACTCCCGCCTCTTCACTTCCGCCTACCCAAGACAAAACAACAGGCCCATACCTTACTCTCCTCCTCGCCCCTTCCATTCCATGTGGCAAGATCCATTCTGACCCCAGCCACATGGGAATAACCCGTCCACTTGCTCCATCCTCATCCTCGTCCTTGTCCGACCTTTCGTGCACAGGATGGAAAGAGGTGCGTGCACATCCTTGTGGTCTAGCCTGGCCTTCCCCTGCCTGACGATATGTTGGATACCTTTGCTTTCTTGGTGATGGTATCTCCTTGTCACTACTGCTTGTCTCCTCATCAGCCAGCACATAGTCTTTGTCGAGGACATCGTCATCAACTGGAGAATCACTGTCATTAGTGAAGGCCTTGGCTGGGTAAGCATCCAGGACGCCTTGGATTTCCCCACCAGAGAGACCTCGGCGTGCCATGTCTGTCCTGGGTCACTACTAACAGGTGAGTGGCCAAGTCAAAGGTGCACATGGTCTATGTGGGGTCGGAGAGTGTCTCCACCTGGCAGTGGGTAGAGGAAGATGTCATGCATATACGTATCAAAAATCATGTGTGAAATAAGGAAAATGTGCAAATGACAGATCCTGCACTTGCAAAACATATATATATGTCGTGGGGACTGAGTGTGAAAAAAAGATGCAACGTGCATCGTATGTCGTCAGTACAGGGCGCACATAATTAGTGCACAGAATCAGTGAATATAATTAAGTAATACTTGAGTAATGCATTATATATATATATATATATATATATATATATATATCATCATCATCATCATCAGCCATTTGAGTATCCACTGCAGGACCAGCCTATCCCGACCAAAGTCGGGACAATACAGCCAATGTATCTCTACCAAGTGGCTTAGGCTGTCTGGTAAAGATTGTGTGTAGGGTGAAAAGTGCTTGTAAGTGTAATTGTAGTGTTGGAGTGGCTTTGGATGTGTGTGTAGTCTGTGAACCAAGTGTAATCGGCCCGTGCAAGCAGACTGGGTGCATGCATACTTTATAGTAAGTGACACTTGTTCAACCACAACACTCCTTGTGTCCACCAATGCAGAACAAGGCCAGGTGAACACTCTCAAAGTTTATTGCCCTGGCGGAGGGCAAACCCTGGCTCACCCATGTATGAAATGCACACTTTACCACTGTACCACAGAGGCTATATAAATATATATATATATATATATATATATATATATATATATATATATATATATATATATATATATATATATTAATTCCTACAAGATCCGATGTAACAGAGCCAAAGTCATGTCCAGGACTTGGTTTTGTCTGGGACTTGGAAAAAATGCCCCTGGACAGAAGCTTACAGACCCCAACCCAACCTAACTTTGAAAGCCACCTAAATAACTCCTTACCGGACATGAACGGCACCTATTTACGACCCTATGCACACAAATAGTATAGAAACCATGAAATAAATGAAAAGGAATCAAATAATGAGAAATTAGAAGTAAGTATGGAAAATATTTAGCAGTGTACAGTGTACTCATGACAAGTCCGTGGCTGTCACGAAACTAACTCACCTCCTCTAAGGCTCTGACAGTGGTGAAAGTCCCCTTGAAGCATGTACAATAATCTAATGTTGTGCTGCACTGTGAAGTATAATTGTTTAACACTGCACATTCTGTTCTTACTTGTGCCACCCCAGTTGCAACCCACCAGTGTTGCACTTTGCACTTAATCTTTTGCACTCTGATTTCTAATTTCTTAACACTGCGCAACACTGTAAGTTCCCACGTGGTCTAGTGAATAGATCACTGGTCTCTGCCATGAGAAAGTCTCAGAGTCTCTTGTCGTTGAAGTAATCCAGACCCTTCTCAAGGTGCTTCATTCCCTTTTTTCCCCGGGTTCTTAAGACTGTCACACATATTTTTAAGGTCCTCTGATTTTAGCCCTCTGTCCAAAAAGCAAGTCCAATCAGGGTGGCTGATACCAAAGGTGGCGTTTAAACGCTGCGGTCCCCTGTTTCGTTGGGTCGCAGAGAGTGTGTTCCTCTTCAAGCATTTACAGATTCTGCAGAAACTCCAGATCCACATGAGAGCTAAGTGAGCAATAGCTGCGCGAGCCCAAGCCTTGGCATACAGCAGGGCAACAAAGAGACAGATGTTGGTGATGCCTTTGAGCTCACATGGCGTCATGTTGAACTGATCATGAAAATGAAAAATTTCGAGCATGTAGATAGCTCTTCCCATCCACCTGGCTCGCTGGTAGGCTCCCGGTTTTTGGACTGGAGCCACTTCAACAGACGTTGCTCCCAGAAACAGGAGAACCAGCTGTAAAATCTCCTTATAGTCGTCATGTGGCTGGTTTGTTAGGAGCGACTCCTGTACAACTTGAACAGTTTGTTTACAAAGCGCTGCCAATGTTGTACAAATAACATTGCTGTCCATAGTGTCCAGTGGAGTAGTTACAAGGAAGTGATCAATATGATTCCAGTGCTTTTGAAGTTGCTTAAAAATCGCGATATCTTGTCCTGAAGAGAGCCCCACTTCCGCCTCAAACACACAAGCAAGCACAGTCTCATAAATTATGATGTCTGCATGCCAGATGGAGCAACTCTCGGCCCAGAACGTCTTCAGTTTTTGCACAGGCATCAGCCAGAAATCCGGTGTTACATGCTGTGGTGCCAAAAGAAAGACCAATGATCCTTCCTTCTAGGCTATGTGCTCTCAGCAAATCACAAAACACATAAGGAATCACAGATCCAGTACCTGCATCACCGTTTGGGACTCCGAGAGGTTTCTCCTGGACTTTGGCAGATACCAAGATGGCAGTTCGATCTACTGTTCCTTCATCTGTAATATCTGGCAGGATATTCCCATCAAAATGCAAAACCTTGGGTTTTTGTACACAGAAATTCTCTTCTTGGTAAGCCTCTGCAACATGCTTTGTCAGAGATTGGTGTGCCCAGTACATCAAGGAAGGAGAAATAGATAGTTCTGTCAAGTCGTGACCCAGTGATTTCACTACGATAGCATAAGACGTTGCTGCATCACGATGCGACAAGTTCATCCGATCAAATGCAACGAAGACTTAGTTTAATATCAAATTCTTCAAGTGCTTGGAAGCAGGCAGAGACGTGGAAGTGACACTTTGAAATTAGGATCATCATTTTCTGAATCCATGGCCGAAGAAGTGCAGCTTCCTGTGTACCTGTTGGCACATTCAGTGGCCTTCTGCACTTGCTCCTCTTCTTTTGTCCATCTGTGCTCACTCTCCTTGTCACGATTCCTCTTCCTGATTTCCTTCTTGTGCAGTTTTGCATCTACTCCAGCCATGATATAGTCTGTTGGGTCCTCCTGTTGGCTATGGTAAAAGAGTTTGTCCTCCTCATTCTTCATCATCGTGAGGCCATTGCTGTGTCCGATATCAAAAATCTCGTTCATCATCTCTAACTGGAACATCTATTCTTGTACAGAGAATGATTCTTGTAGTCTCCTGGAGTTTTTTACCAGTTTATTGTACCGTGCCAAGAGAGCTTCCACGTTGCAAAGTGCATTGTCTCGCCTCATAGTAGGAATCCTGGCTTTGTGCCAGAATGAAAGTATGGTGTCCAGGAAGAGATTCAGACATTTGGTTCTGCCCAGCATTTCCTGTGTTTGATGATACTGTTCTTCAGTTTCTTCAAAACTATCAGTTTTGTTGGCAAACAGCAACCTAAAATGTCTACACTTGGCTGTCCAATCAACCACACCTCGGAAATGTTTCGATTGTCTATCACACCGCACACCGACAACCTTCCTGGCTAAGTGCTCGTTACAGACTAAACAAAGAGTCAGTCTGCGGGACCAATAAACACTGTTGTATCATGTCTAAACTAGTTCAGACACCATTTCACATTTAAACGAATACAGGCATCAATGAGGATCAAGTGTCCCTCCTGTTGTTCTCAAGAACTGTGCTTCTGTGCTTACACCCTGCCTAGGTAAACTCTTTCGCCTTTGTCTGTCAACTTGTACCTTTCCTTCTTGCTGGAAGTTTGCTCTCATTCAGCCAGTCCCTAAGAAGGGTGACCACTCCCGACCCTCCAACTATCGTCCAATTGCTTTAACGTCCTGTATTTCAAAAGTTTTCGAGTCAATTCTTAATAGAAAAATTTTAAGGCATCTTTCCTATCACAACCTTCTTTCCGATCGTCAGTATGGGTTCCGTCAGGGACGCTCCACTGGCGATCTTCTCACCTACCTTTCAGACTCCTGGTCATCCTCCTTTCGGGACTTTGGCGAAAGCTTTGCCATTGCACTTGACATCTCAAAGGCTATCGATCGAGTCTGGCATAAATCTTTAACTTCCAAACTGCCCTCCTACGGTTTCTGTCCTTCTATCTGTGCCTTCATTGCTAGTTTCCTTTCTGGTCGTTCTATAGCCGCTGTTGTAGACGGCCATCGTTCTTCTCCCAGACCTATCAACAGTGGTGTTCCTCAGGGCTCTGTCCTATCACCAACTCTCTTCCTTTATTCATCAATGATCTTCTAAGCTGTACATCTAACCCTATCCACTCATATGCTGATGACTCCACCCTTCACCTTTCCATTCGGTTCCAGCAACGCCCATCTCAACAGTTACTTCAACAAACAAGGTATGAGGCTATGGCACACCTAATGTCTGACTTGGCTCGTATCTCTGACTGGGGTAAAAATAATATGGTTGTCTTTAATGCATCTAAGACTCAGTTCTTACACCTATCAACCCGACAAAATCTTCCACAGGTGTACCCACTAATGTTTAATAATATTCAGCTTAATCCTGCATCATCCTTGAACATGCTTGGGGTTTCATTTACTCGGGACTTATCTTGGAAAAATCATATTACATCTCTTGTAAAATCTGCTTCCAAGAGATTGGGTGTGCTAAACCGACTCCGCTCTTTCTTTACCCCTGCACAATTGTTGACTCTATACAGGGGTTTTATCCGCCCCTGTGTGGAGTACAACTCTCATGTGTGGGGAGGCTCCCCACATACAGCTCTTCTCAATAGGGTGGAGTCAAAGGCTTTTCGTCTCATTAACTCTCCTCTTCTTACTGACTCCCTTCAACCTCTGTCTCTTCGCCGCTCTGTTGCATCTTTATCTCTTTTCTATCGCTACTTTAATGGTCACTGCTCCTCTGAACTGTCTGCTTGCATTCCTCCACCTCTACGACGGGCGCGTAGCACCCGTCAGGCAGCAAACTCTCATCCCTTTTCTGTCCAACTCTCTAATGCAAGAGTTAACCGTTACTCCCAGTCTTTCATTTATGCAACAGGTCAGCTCTGGAACTGTCTCCCTTTGTCTGTATTTCCTGCTGCCTATGATCTCCAGTCTTTCAAACGCAGTGTGTCCAGGCATCTCAAAATGATCAGATCTTGAATTTGGCTCTCTATTGTATTTTGTTTTTCTCTTGGAGGGAACTGTTACTGCGGGCTCATGGCCTTTGGTTCCTTCTTCCTCGCATAAAAAAAAAAAAAACCTATGCCCTGTGAAACCCCCTGATATATATATATATATATATATATATATAATCACGCTTGTTCTAATGCTGTCTGCAGCAAGGAGAGGGCCTATAAAAGGTACCGGAGCCAACCCACCCCTGAATCACATCTTTTATACGTTTCTACTCAGAATCGTGCAAAGTCTGTTCTTCGCTATGCTAAAAATAATTTCATCCATACTAAATGCTCTCAACTCTCTAACTCAAATTCTTCCTGCTCCTTCTGGCACCTTGCCAAATATCTTTCTAACAACTTTACCTGATCACCCTTCCCTCCTCTTTTCAATTCTGATGGCTCTGTAGCTATTTCTTCTACTGATAAAGCAGATCTCTTTGCCCAGACTTTCTCCTCCAATTCCACATTAGACGATTCCGGTGCTGTTCCTCCATCACTTTCCCCCTCTGACTTCCTCATGGCTGACATTAAAACTTTCTTCAGCTGATGTATTTTCTGCCATCACAGGCCTCAATACTAATAAGGCATATGGGCCTGATGGAGTTCCTCCTGTTGTTCTCAAGAACTGTGCTTCTATGCTTACACCCTGCCTACGCAAACTCTTTCGCCTTTGTTTATCAACTTGTACCTTTCCTTCTTGTTGGAAGTTTGCTCTCATTCAGCAAGTCCCAAAGAAGAGTGACATTTCCAACCCTCTAACTATCGTCCAATTGCTTTAACATCCTGTATCTCAAAAGTTTTTGAGTCTATTCTTAACAGAAAAATTTTAAAGCATCTTTCCTATCACAACCATCTTTCTGATCGTCAGTATGGGTTCCGTAAGGGAAGCTCCACAGGCGATCTTCTCACCTACCTTTCAGACTCCTGGTCATCCTCCTTTCGGGACTTTGGCGAAAGCTTTGCCATTGCACTTGACATCTCAAAGGCTTTCGATCGAGTCTGGAATAAATGTTTAATTTCCAAACTGCCCTCTTACGGTCTCTATCCTTCTATCTGTGCCTTCATCTCTAGCTTCCTTTCTGGTCGTTCTATAGCCGCTGTTGTAGACGGCCATTGTTCTTCTCCTAGATCTATTAACAGTAGTGTTCCTCAGGGCTCTGTCCTATCACCAACTCTCTTCCTTTTATTCATTATTGATTGACCTTCTAAGCTGTACATCTAACCCTATCCACTCATACGCTGATGACTCCACCCTTCACCTTTTCATTCGATTCCCACAACGTCCATCTCAGCAGTTACTTCAACAAACAAGGGATAAGGCTATGGCACACCTAATGTCTGGCTTGGCTCGTATTTCTGACTGGGGTAAAAATAATTTGGTTGTTTTTATTGCATCAAAGACTCAGTTTTTACACCTATCAACCCAACAAAATCTTCAACAGCTATAGCCACTGATGTTTAATAATATTCAGCTTAATCCTGCATCATCTTTTAACAGGCTTGGGGTTTCCTTTCCTCGGGACTTATCTTGGAAAGATCATATTACATCTCTTGTAAAATCTGCTTCCAAGAGATTGGGTTTCCTCAGCCGACTCCGTTCCTTCTTTACCTCTGCATAATTGTTGACTCTATACAGGGGTTTTATCCGCCCCTGCATGGAGTACAACTCTCATGTGTGGGGAGGCTCCCCACATACAGCTCTTCTCAATAGGGTGGAGTCAAAGGCTTTTCGCCTCATTAACGCTCCTCCTCTTACTGACTCCCTTCAACCTCTGTCTCTTCGCCGCATTGTTGCATCTTAATCTCTTTTCTATCGCGACTTCAATAGTCACTGCTCCTCTGAACTGTCTGCATGCATTCCTCCACCTCTACGACGGGCACGTAGCACCCATCTAGCAGGAAACTCTCATCCCTTTTCTGTCCAACTCTCTAATGCAAGAGTTAACCGTTACTCCCAGTCCTTCATTTATGCAACAGGTCAACTCTGGAACTGTCTCCCTCTGTCTATATTTCCTGCTTCCTATGATCTCCAGTCTTTCAAACGCAGTGTGTCCAGGCATTTCGAAATGATTGGATCTTGAATTTGGCTCTCTCTTGTATTTTGTTTTTCTCTTGGAAGGAACAGTTTTGCCGGCTCTTTGCCTTTGGTTCCTTCTCCCTCACATAAATATATATACCGGTATATATATATATATATATATATATATATATATATATATATATATATATATATATATATATATATATATACCTAGGCTGCTTCCCCAAGGAAAGGGAGGTAGCCGAGACAGGACGACTCACTCCCCATTTACTCATCCATTCAAACACATTCATTCGCATCTTAGTCCCAAGGGAAGAATGGACAGATCCTCACCGCACCACACCGCACAAGGGTCAACTGCGCAATGCAATCAGTGATATATATATATATATATATATATATATATATATATATATACTGTATGTATATATATATATATATATATATATATATATATATATATATATATATATATATATATATATATATATATCCATCTTTGTTCACTATATCACATGCCATTTCCAAACCTGTAAGTATCATAAACATTCTGTGGAGATTTTGCCAAACTGGGTAGAATGACTGTGGATTTGCGTTGGATGAAAAGAGATGCGTCTGGAAATAATAAGCCGAGGTGGGACTCAAGAGGTAAGGTCAACTAAAACAGTTTTTATATGAGCCAAAGATGGTGGAATGGTTGAGAGTTTAGCAACAATGATGTAATTCAATGTTGAGAATGATCATTTATAGGTTAGGGTCACAGGGCATAGTCAAATGTTGGACCGGTTTTTGTAGAGAGTGGGTGTTGCACTCTGAATCATTGTTCTTGTTCCTTGTATCGTCCCATTTACCAATTGAGTCTCCATTTTAGCAGGCAGTTTAGTCACAGCTTTAGAAAATTTGGTAACCGCAAAGATTAATAGCGTACTTATATACTAGCTGTATTCTGTATAGTGTGGCTATACCAGTAAGTATTTATGTTTTCTGTACAAGCAGATGAGAATGGAAAGTGGGGGATATCCTATCCATATCTTGGTGCTAGAAAGGCCTTCAAATATTTCAGTGAACACAGAGGATCCATCACGGAGAAATGGTGAGAATTATTTCTGCTCTCATTCCTACACGTGTTATGCTTTTACTTAGCATACCGAGTTTTTAAAAATCAGTCATGGCCACAAAATAACCTACTAAGCTTCAAGGTAATTTAAAAACAAAGAGTTTTTCCGTAGATAACGGATTGTTACTGAATTCTGAATATTGTGGACTGATTTTATTTGACTACCTCATTTCATGGATAAGATTTGTATTAGTTAAAAACTTGATCGAAAAAAAAAAAAAAGTGTCTTGCACTGATTTGGCTGCTGCATGAAGCAGTGCTGTTACATAGATGATGTAGTTGAATTTGAATTTTTGTTTTACTAACAGTGCCATTACAACAGATTAAAGTTTTATTTGATGTTGATAGAGAAGATCCCTTCGAGTATACTTCACCCATTTATACTAGACTGATTTGTTTCATATACTAATACACAGAATCACTTGGCAGACATGCATTTCTTATTCTTTAGGTATGAGATTCATGGATAAATAATGTTCTTCCGTTATGTACGGTGGGAGACAAATGATCATCTATTTTTTTTCATTTCGAATACTTATTGGCTGATAATACCAAACTGAGAGAAGTCTTGTGCCTTCTGCTGTTCCTTGCCGGGCTTTGATAGTCAGGAAGGAAAATGACAGATATGCCTTAAGTTACATGCAGATTCAGTGGAATAGTAGGCAAACTTCTGTCTTTGTTAGTACGTGATCCTTGCAAAATTTTTGCTTCTTGCTTCAGGCAAAGCAGGTGGTGTACTGAGTTAGCATGTCCAGCGTGCAACTGGAAGAACCCATGTTTGATTTTCGAATTGATAAAAGTCTTTGATATGGTTTTCCTCCATGCTCCTGTTGTCTAGCAGTATAGTTGAAGGCCAAGAAGAAATATCTGTTATTGCAGATCGTATTCTATGCCGGGGTTGGGACTATGCAGAAACTACTCATATTCCTTAATGACTCGTGCTGTCAGTAAGAGTTATTCTAAGTTTTCATCTGAAACGGTCAAAGGCAAAAGGGTAACCTCAAAGTCCATTGCTAGTTTCTTCCTTATTCTGACTACATGAAACACAGTTGAGCCCTGGATTGTGCCTTGTTAAAACTGAACTGAGAACCGGTTCACTTCCATAACCCATAGCTCCAAAAGACACAAATTCATCAAAATCCAGGGGAGTGGCGAGATATAACTAAGTGTATTAAGTTCCGTAGTACTTCTTCCAGCTATACATAGTTATACAAGGTTATATATTATCTACACTAACATTACATAAGAATAAGCAAGATTGAAAAATATTATAATGTCCAGTATATAAGAAATCATTGATAACAATATACTTGGGGTAATTAAAAAACTGTCTCTCCTGCCACAATAGGGAAATACATAGATAAGGAGTTAGTTGCCTCGTGTATAAAGAAATAATTGAGTAAAAGACTATGAATGTGACATATAATAATGACAGACCAATACAACAATGGTTAAGGTAAAGTAAAGAAGGTACAGTGGTGCAGTGTAAATAGTTGGTATATACAAGATAAGATAATATTGTTAGGATGTGAGATTTGCAAGTTGGGTGTTCGAGAGGCTTCTTGCTGCTTCCCAATATTTACAGTGGTTTCGGTACAAGTCAGAGTTGCCAGTTTGCCTGCTGTTTGTGAGTGACGTTATTTCGTAAGTTATGCATTAATTTTTTTGCTCTCTTTCTCAATAACATTATGTGACTGTTATATTATGTAATTGAAATTAAGTTTGTATGGTAAATAATTTATAGTGTTACAGTATGTACTGTAAGAAAACTGGCATGTTTTGGTTGTCTCCGAGTTGGTAACTGTGCTTTCTCTCTCTCGAATACACCAGAACTATGGAGAAGTAGAAGTTTCTCGAATAATGCAACCTTATATAAGGATGGGGAAGAGAGTATTTCAAGTTCATTCGGGTTTCACTTCAGTTTGAATGAAGATCAGTCGGTTTTCAGTTCAGTTTGTGTGCAGTGCTATGTCAGTGCAGTGTAGTTTGTATATTTTCAGTACCTGTGAAAAGAGTG
Organism: Coenobita brevimanus; assembly: GCF_032717465.1. Lineage (NCBI taxonomy): Eukaryota > Metazoa > Arthropoda > Malacostraca > Decapoda > Coenobitidae > Coenobita > Coenobita brevimanus. The sequence continues at coordinate 8,105,759 of NC_136972.1, read as the reverse complement.
AAGTGTTGCCAAGTATTAAGGGTAATAACAGTTAAGTGTTGTCAAGCATTAAGTGTAATAACCGTGAAATGTTGTCAAGCATTAAGTGTAATAGCAGTTACTAAAGTTTGTATAGCTCCAGTGCTTATGAGAATAGTGAAGTGAAGTTGGAAAACATTCAGTGTAATAATTTGGAAAATACAGTGGACATAAGAAGCCAGTGTTTTTTTACATAGCCTCAGGTGATCTTGTGTACTGTACACCTTAAGGCTGACCACAGGAAGAAGAACTCACTGGGCAAAGTCCTTCCTGTACTGTACTGAACTACGCTGTTGGAGCCTGTAGCAGTGTGGGGTGGGGATGTAACACTGGTGTCAGGAGCGGGATTATTATTAACCCTGGAATAGTAGCGCTGTCAGCATCACGTGCCTACTAGCGATGTCTGGAATCCCGGACAAACTTTGGGGGTAGAAATATATATATATAGGAATGGTACAGTTTATTTCAAAAAATTTTCACTTAAATTAGATGCTAATCTTAACTCTAGGAACTATGAACTAAATGTATTTAACTAAAACAACATTATAAAAAAAAAATAAAGCAAAAAATGACAAACAATGCTACATCCTTGTAATCTTTTCACCATTGCCAACCACAGTGTTGTCTGATGGTGATGACTTATGCCACACATGAAGTCCAGACGTCCCCCGATATGCTCCAGCCTCCCTAGACAAAATTCGAAATTTTACATTATATGTTTCATAGGCACACTCACAAGGTCCTATTTTAATAGCATTGTACGGAATACCGGACAACTGGCTACAGCAGATGAGAAAAAAACGAGAGCAACACGAACACACCTCACACACACAGGACAGAGTACAAATTTCTCTATCTATCTTCACCAAACTACATGCACAGTACACACTACACTTCCTATTCAAAATTTACCAAAATGGCGTCAATTCACCTAGCCTCGGAGTCCCCAGGGGGGGGACCATAAATGCCCCCGCCATCTGCCCCTCTCCCGGTGACGACTCGAGGTGCCTGGAACCACTGTCTGACTCTCTTCTTCTTCATTTCTGCAACATTCGCGGCCTTTCATCTAACTTTCGCTCTGTTGAGCACCACCTCTCCTCCTCTAAACCTCACCTTCTTTTTCTAACGGAGACTCAGCTGTCTGAGGCAACTGACAGCAAACCCTTTTCTGTATCCTCCTACTTTCTCTATACTCATTTCAAAGCCAAAGGTGGCTGTTGTGTATACATACGCAACGACTTATCTTGCTCTCGTGTTCCTGAACTTGATTCTTCTGAATTCTCCACTCTCTGGCTTCGGCTTTCCTGTCATTCTCTGACTAAATATATCTGTGCTGTTTACTTATCCCCTAATTCTACTGACTATCAAAAATTCTTCGACTATCTTACTTCTACGATGGAACACATTCTGTCCATTTGTCCTTTCTCTGAAATCTCCATTCTTGGAGATTTCAATGTTCACCACCACCTTTGGCTCTCCTCTCCTTTCACGGATCCACCTGGTGAACAAGCCTACATCTTTTCTATCCTTAATGACCTAGAGCAGCTTGTACAGCACCCTACCCGTATCCCTGACCGCCTTGGAGAGAGCTCCAACATACTTGACCTCTTCCTCACAACTAATCCTTCTGCTTACTCTGTTAATCTTTTCTCTCCGTTGGGCTCCTCCGATCACAACCTTATTACCTTAACCTGTCCTATCGCCTCCAGTACGGCCTGCGGACCCTCCAGGGAAACGTCGTCTGTGGCATTTTGGAGCTGCGGACTGGGAGGCCCTCAGGCAGTACTTCTTTGATTTTCCCTGGAATGATTATTGCTTCCATGGCCGTGAGCCATCTGAGTGTGCCTTGCGCATTACGGAGGTTATTCTCTCGGGCATGGAAGCATACATTCCTTTCTCATATCCTTTGACTAACGCAAGAAAGCCTTGGTTTAATCACGCTTGTTCTAATGCTGTCCGCAACAAGGAGAAGGCCTACAAAAGGTACCAGAGCCAACCCACCCCTGAATCACATAATCTTTACGTTTCTGCCCGGAATCGTGCTAAGTCTGTTCTTCGCTCTACTAAAAATAATTTCATCCATACTAAATGCTCTCAACTCTCCAACTCGAATTCTTCCCGCTCCTTCTGGCACCTTGCCAAAAATCTTTCTAACAACTTTACCTCATCATCCTTCCCTCCTCTTTTCTACTCTGATGGTTCTGTAGCTATTTCTTCTACTGATAAAGCAGATCTCTTCGCACAGACTTTCTCCTCCTATTCCACCTTAGACGATTCCGGTGCTGTTCCTCCATCACTTCCCCCCTCTGACTTCCTCATGGCTGACATTAAAATTTCTTCAGTTGATGTATTTTCTGCCATTACTGGCCTCAGTACTAACAAGGCATATGGGCCTGATGGGGTCCCTCCTATTGTTCTCAAAAACTGTGCTTCTGTGCTTACACCCTGCCTAGGCAAACTATTTCGCCTTTGTCTGTCAACTTGTACCTTTCCTTCTTGCTGGAAGTTTGCTCTCATTCAGCCAGTCCCAAAGAAGGGTGACCACTCCCAACCCTCCAACTATCGTCCAATTGCTTTAACGTCCTGTATTTCAAAAGTTTTCGAGTCAATTCTTAATAAAAATTTTTTAAGGCATCTTTCCTATCACAACCTTCTTTCCGATCGTCAGTATGGGTTCCGTCAGGGACGCTCCACTGGCGATCTTCTCACCTACCTTTCAGACTCCTGGTCATCCTCCTTTCGGGACTTTGGCGAAAACTTTGCCATTGCACTTGACATCTCAAAGGCTTTCGATCGAGTCTGGCATAAATCTTTAATTTCCAAACTGCCCTCCTACGGTTTCTATCCTTCTATCTGTACCTTCATCGCTAGCTTCCTTTCTGGTCGTTCTGTAGCTGCTGTCGTAGACGGCCATCGTTCTTCTCCTAGATCTATCAACAGTGGTGTTCCTCAGGGCTCTGTCCTATCACCAACTCTCTTCCTTTTATTCATCAATGATCTTCTAAGCTGTACATCTAACCCTATCCACTCATACGCTGATGACTCCACCCTTCACCTTTCCATTCGGTTCCCGCAACGCCCATCTCAACAGTTACTTCAAGAAACAAGGGATGAGGCTATGGCACACCTAATGTCTGACTTGGCTCATATCTCTGACTGGGGTAAAAATAATATGGTTGTCTTTAATGCTTCTAAGACTCAGTTCTTACACCTATCAACCCGACAAAATCTTCCACAGGTATACCCACTAATGTTTAATAATATTCAGATTAATCCTGCATCATCCTTGAACATGCTTGGGGTTTCATTTACTCGGGACTTATCTTGGAAAGATCATATTACATCTCTTGTAAAATCTGCTTCCAAGAGATTGGGTGTGCTAAGCCGACTCCGCTCTTTCTTTACCCCTGCACAATTGTTGACTCTATACAGGGGTTTTATCCGCCCCTGTGTGGAGTACAACTCTCATGTGTGGGGAGGCTCCCCACATACAGCTCTTCTCAATAGGGTGGAGTCAAAGGCTTTTCGTCTCATTAACTCTCCTCCTCTTACTGACTCCCTTCAACCTCTGTCTCTTCGCCGCACTGTTGCATCTTTATCTCTTTTCTATCGCTACTTTAATGGTCACTGCTCCTCTGAACTGTCTGCTTGCATTCCTCCACCTCTACGACGGGCGCGTAGCACCCGTCTGGCAGCAAACTTTCATCCCTTTTCTGTCCAACTCTCTAATGCAAGAGTTAACCGTTACTCCCAGTCTTTCATTCATGCAACAGGTCAGCTCTGGAACTGTCTCCCTCTGTCTGTATTTCCTCCTGCCTATGATCTCCAGTCTTTCAAACGCAGTGTGTCCAGGCATCTCAAAATGATCGGATCTTGAATTTGGCTCTCTATTGTATTTTGTTTTCCTCTTGGAGGGAACTGTTACTGCGGGCTCATGGCCTTTGGTTCCTTCTTCCTCGCATAAAAAAAAAAAAAAAAAAAAAAACTGAAATGTCGTGGCAGCTGAGCGCCATAGGCCTTGGAGCGTCTCCTCCACAATGCAAAGTAGGCCTAAATTCGGAATCCCGGACGACGCTACTGAACTAGGGTTAAGGGCTGCAGTGAGGCTAACCTTCGACATGGAGCAAGAAGGTGTCCAGACAAGAGGCCGAGCTAGGCAGGAGGAGGCATTGCTGGGTGCAGTTATGAAACTACTACAAGCACAATTACAGGCACAGAATAAAGGACAGAAAGAGCTCAGGAACGAAATCAAAGAACAATTACAGGCACAAAATGAAGGACAGAACGAACTCCAAGAACAATTAGAAGCCCAAAGTGAAGAACAGAAAGAGCTCAGGAAAAACATTAAAGAACAATTGCAGGCACAGAACGTAGATCAGAAAGAACGATATTAACAGCTTCAGGAGGCATTACAGGAGCAACAGAGGGAAGTACAACTCAGGGTACAAGGACAGCTAGATGCATTCATGGGGGAAATGAAAGAAAACAGCAAGAGCTTAAGGAGGAAGTAGATGCCAAGCTAGAGCAGCAGAAGTATGAGGTAAGCAATAATGTGATGGAGTGCAGACAGCATGTAAACAACCAACTGAAGCAAGTAGATGACCAGTTGAAGACAATTAGTGAGGGAATTGTGATGGATTGCAGACAGCATGTAGACAACCAGCTGAAGCATGTAGTCGATCATGTAAAGATAATTAGTGAGAAATTTTAGGCTGTAGAAAAATATTGCACTGCTGAGCCTCAGATTAGTGTACAGAGATATGAAAATAATGGACAGTGTATGGTGAATCTTGACGGATCCCAGGCATCTAAAGATAGCATTACAGGGTTGAATAATCGGAATGCCGAAGTTTTAAGTCCTGGCCTTAATTATGATGGCCCAGTTTTTAGGCCTCAAACCAGTGAAGTGCATGGCTGTAATGGGGGTCCAATTAAAAAGAAACCTCAGGTATATGATGGTAGAGTATCTTGGGAAGCTTACCGCGCACAGTTTGAGTTACATGCGGATCAGAATGGTTGGGATGACAGGCAGAGGGCTGTGCAGCTTGCTACTAGCCTTAACCCGTTGAAAGCGATATGCCTCATTTGGGACTTATCAGAGTCGAAAACGACAGGCCTCAAATGAGCGTGATTTTCAAAGACTTAACAAAACTGTGCCACGAGGAGTAGGTGGTTGAAATTTGTATGGGAAATAGGGGCAGGTGGCAACTCTCGATACTACCCATGCACTGCTCCATATACGCTCAGAATATGCGCGCGTGGACGCGGGCACCATGAAGCGCACACTAATTTTCCCCCCGGTGATGCTGCCAACCCGGCACCAGGGGCTAGGAGAGCTACACACACACACACATACACACACAGACACACACACACATGAGAGAGAGAGAGAGAGAGAGAGAGAGAGAGAGAGAGAGAGAGAGAGAGAAATGGTATCTGCACACACACACACACACACACACACGAGAGAGAGATAGAAAGAGAGAGAAAGGGCATTTTTCTGAGAGAGAGAGAGAGAGAGAGAGAGACAGACAGACAGACAGACAGAGAGAATAAATACGGGAATGGCAAAGGAGCATCCCTTTGAGTCAGGAGATAAGGCATAAACATTATCCCTCTTCTCTCTTATTCTCCATTCCCTCCCTCGTCTCTCGGAAAGAGAGAGAGAGAGAGAGAGAGAGAGAGAGAGAGAGAGAGAGAGAGAGAGAGAGAGAGAGAGAGTTACGGGTAGGCCTAAACCGTATAATAACATATGCTTTGTCGGCAGTGCGTAAGGTAAAGGTATTTTATCATAGTTTGAGAGAGAGAGAGAGAGAGAGAGAGAGTGTTGATGATACAGTAATCATGTGATCCATACCAAGGCCGTGGTAAACATAGACTGTTTTTCCTGGATAATGCCCCCTTCCTTTCCTCAATCACCGCAGATGGTGGGTGGGTTGCTAGTGGCACCTCATTTTCTGGCCACTTTATCTCACCACCATGTGACTTCATGTGGTCGTATATATATATATATATATATATATATATATATATATATATATATATATATATATATATATATATTGTCGGATGCGTGCGAAGATGTCCAAAACGATGATGTGTGTTTCATTCAATTCTCTAAGACTCGAAATTTCAGCTAAATCGTCGCTTGGCGCCTGGTACCTATGAAAGCATGGTCACTCTCCACGGGTTAAGGGTGTTCCAATGGAAATTCTGGGCCAGATGTCAGTGCTGGAGAGGAACAGTTATTACTCCCTTGTAGAAGTGCTGGAGCGCAGATATCGAATCATGTACCAGACTGAGGTTTACAGAACAAGATTCTGGAGCCGTGTACGGGCTTGAGGAGAATCCCTACAGCAGCTTGCTCATGACCTGGAGAGTATGGCATACAAGGCATACCCTGGAGCAGCACCTAACCTGTCGGCTGTTCTACTGAGGGACCAGTGCAGAGTTGAAAGTGCAAGTGAAACAGTCACAACCCAGAAGCATGCAAGAAGCACTAGACAAGACTCTAGAATTTGAGTCCTACGTCAGGTCCAGTACGTCCACCTTTCAGGCAGGTCGAAATGCAGGATTCATGGCAAGAAAGGGGCAGGTATGTGAAACGGAAAAATTTTAGTGAAGTTACTGGTACTATGAAAAGCCAGGACACAGAAAAGAGGACTGCTACAAGTGGAAGAGGGACCGGGAGAAGACCGGAGGAGACTGCTGGTTCTGTGGGGAGCTGTGACACAAGAAAGAGGATTGTCACAAATGGAAGAAAGAGCAAGAACAGAGTAGTGCAAGGAAATCTTCAATTGTAACAAAAGGGTGTTGGACGTGTAGTGAGGTGGAACACTTCAGTTCTGAGTGTCCAAAGAAGAAAAAGGATGATAAGAAGGTTGCAGAAGACCAGAAGGAAGCAGAAAACTAGTGGAGGCTCGTGATAAGGAGCAACCACCAGCCGGTTTTTCCCAATTCGCCCCACCACCAAGAAAATGAAAGAGAACGGCAATAGACAGTGTGTGAATAGACGGAAGGACAGATGGAAAGAAGTGTTCCCTGGTGACTGATTCGGCCTCAGAGCAGACTTTCGTGAGGCCTGATGTATTGCATCATCAGTATCTGCCTGAGTCATCAGAACAACTGTGTGGCAGAACTGGGCACCGTTCAGAACTGAGGGGACCCCTGGATGTCCCGGATTGAAGTGGCAAGACAAGAGGCTACTCTTCCAGTCTACGTGGCTGACACGGAGGATCTGCCTTCTGGGTCTGGACTATCTGATGTCTATGGGATGTGAGCTATACTTCTGCTCCATGAAGCTGAAGGTTAGAGGAAGATCGATTCCCATCATGGCAGTGAGACGTACCAGTTCTGGTGGCAAGGTGAGGGCACTCCGCACTACAATGATACCCCCAAAATCAGAACTACTGCTCCAGTGCAAGGTGAGTGGCTCTTTTTGGCAACTGTTTAGGGGTAGTGGAGCCTGATGTACGGTGGAAGACAAAGGCCAGAGTGATGGTGGGGAGAACTCTGGTGGAAACAGGTGCAGATGAAGTGCCGGTTATGGTGGCCAGTTTCTCCCGTGACCCACAAAAGATCAATGAGGGAGAAATTCTGGAACTGTGCCAGGCAGTGGACCCTGAGTGGCACCAGAGGAGGGCCTGTAAAAGGAGTGTAGTCAAAGGAGATGTGTATCTGCCAGAGCACTTACAAGACCTTTTCTCAAGGAGTTGCCAATGCCTGGATGGTTCACAATTGCTGAAGTTGAGGCAGCTGCTGATGGAATTTGCTGATGTCTTTTCCACGGGGGACCTAGACCTGGGGTGCACTGATCTGGTGGAGCATAGTACACACACCAGGGATCAGCGACCGATTAAACAACCAGCTCAGAGGATGGTCCCAGCCCAACATCAAGAAATGGAGAAGGTGATGGAGAATTTCCAAAGTCAAGGAGTGATGGACAAGTCCAGCAGTCCTTGGGCATCAGCAGTGGTTCTGGTAAGGAAAAAGGACGGCTCAGTAAGGTGCTGTATAGATTATCGAGCCCTGAATGAAGTGACGGTGAAGGATGCATACCCCTTGCCAAGAAATGATGACACCCTGGATGCTCTCTCAGGTGCTAAGTGGTTCTCCACCCTAGACATGAAGGCGGTATGCCACCAGGTGAAGGTTGCAGAGAAAGACAGAGAAGACAGCCTTTTCATGCGGGGAAGGCTTATTGCAGTTTAAAGTGATGCCATTTGGCCTGTGCAATGTCCCAGCTACTTTTGAGCACCTCATGGACTGTGTACTTGAAGGCCTGCACTGGCAGACAGCTCTCATCTATCTGGACTATGTAATCGTCTTTGGACGGACTTTTGACCAGGATCTGGAGAGGTGCTACTTGTTTCAGAAAGAAGTATAGTACCTAGGACACACTGTAGGTGTAAACGGTGTCTGTACTGACCCAGAGAAGGTGGCAGCTGTGGAAAACTGGCTAGTTCCATCTTGTGTGAGAGAGCCACGGAGTTGCCTAGGCTTGTGCACCTACTATCGTCGTTTCGACAAAGAGTTTGCAATGATAGCTGCACCTCTTCACAAGCTGCTAAGGAAAAGGCACAAGTTTGCATGGACAGCAGAGACTCAGAAAGCCTTTGACGAACTCAAGCATGCATTGGCAAGCTCTTCATTATTGCCGTACCCAGACCAGAATTAGCCATTTATCTAGTACTGTGGAACTAGTGACCATGGTATTGGTGGAATCCTGTCTCAGAAGAAGGATGACAAGGAGTATGTGGTGGCGTATTACAGCAAGAAGCTCAGTCCACCAGAGCGGAACTACTGTGTGGGCTGTAAGGAGCTTTTGGCAGTGATGAGGAGCCTTGATTTCTTCCATCCCTACTTGTACAGGACCTGCTTCATCATCAGGACAGACCAAGCAGCACTCAAGTGCCTGCAAATGCTAAAGAATCCGTTAGGACAACTGGCACGGTGGCTCGGGAAGCTAGACTAGCACAAGTATGAGGTGCAGCACCGTCCTGAGCAGATACATAATGCTGACAGCCTGAGTCATCAGCCTTGTGGTCCAGACTGTCAGCAGTGTAGCAAAACGGAAGATCATAGTTAGAAATGCAGCCATACTGCAGTGACAGGGCCAGCATCAGATGACCTGAAGAGGATGCAGATGGAAGATGCAGATTTACAACCAGTGCTAGAGTGGCTGTAGCAGAGTACAGTGTGACCATCTTGGGAAGAAGTTTCCAGGTAAGCCCTGTGATCAAGAGCTACTGGAATCAGTGGGGCCTTCTTCGTTTGAACAACAGACTACTGGACTGTCATTGGAAGACACCCGATGGCCTCAGCAAGCACTGGTAACTGGTGGTTCTGAAGAAAATGAGGTTGAAGAGTGGTGTCAGGCCTGTGATGTGTGCTGTGCCTAGAAAGGACCCAAGAAACGTGGTTGCACCCCTCTTCAGCTGTACCAAGTGGATGCACCGATGGAAAGAATTGTGGTGGACATTGCTGGACCTCTACCACTGATTAAAAGAGGGTACCGGTATGTATGTGTCACCATGGACTACTTCATAAAGTGGCCAGAAGCCTATGCTATACCAAATCAAGAGGCTGTGACTGTTGCTTAGGTATTGGTTGATCAGTATTTCTGTCATTTTAGGATGCCACAAGAGCTACATTGAGACCAGGGTAGAAACTTCGGGTCTGCTGTGTTACGTTAGTGCTGCAAGTTGGTGGGGATCAAGAAGACCAGGATGACCCCACTAAGGCCACAGTCAGATGAGATGATGGAGAAATTCAACAGGACCCTAGGACAAGAACTGGACAAATACTGCGTAGATGGACAAACAGTGGGACCAGAAATTACCTACTTTGCTGATGGCTTATTGGTCTGCATCCCATAAGGCTACTGGTTACATCCCTGCAAAACTGATGTTGGGCCACGAGTTACGCTTGACTTGTTAAAGGGAAGACCACCTGATGAAGAGCTGCCTACAGAGACCACGAGCTATGTGAAGCACCTTCAGGAAAGGCTGGCTGAGGTACACCATCAAGTGTGAGGAGCCTTCAAGTTTTCAGAAGTGATAAAGTGCAAGTATGATGCCAAGGCAAGTGAGGTGAACTTCAAGGATGGTGACCAAGGTTCGTTATACAATCCTCAGTGAAAGAAGGGACAGTCTTCGAAGCTGCAAAGCCCATGGGATGGGCCCTACACCATGTTGGACCACTTATCAGAAGTAATATATTAGGTTCGGGGAGGTAAGAAGTCTCGCCCAAAGGTTGTACGTGTTAACGGTCTGTGGCATTACCATGGGCCAGGACAGTACAGCTGGGACGTCTCCAAGGAATCGTGCTCTCCCGCAGCTGAGGATGTTGAGCAGGACCACAGAGCTGAAGTGCAAGAGGATGGTGACAGTTGCCCAAGACAAGATGCGAATCAGGAAGAGGACCAAGACCTTCCAGGATGAGTGGACTGTGTGGAGGAGCAAGGGCACCGTCGGAAGCAGTGCAGAGGACCTGATAAGTTGAAGGATTATTTTGTGTATAGTTAATGTTTCATTAGAATTAAGGTTTATGTTTGTATATACTGTGTAGTTTAGTCGCGACGGCAAAGAACTAGGGAGGGGGTAGTGTTAAGAAGCGAGATTTTGCCAGTTGGGTGTTCAAGAGGCTTCTCGCTCCTTTCTGATTTTTTACACTGGTTTCGGTACGAGTCAGAGTTGCCAGTTTGCCTGCTTTTTGTGAGCGTAGTTATTTCGTAAGTTATGCATTAATTTTTATGCTCTGCTTCTTAATGTTTTATTTATGTAATTGTTAATTTATGTAATGGAAATTACGTTTGTATGTTAATAAGTTATAGTGTTTTGTACTGTAAGAACACTGGCATGTTTTGGTTGTCTCTGAGTTGGTAACTGTGCTCTCTCTCCCTTGAATACACCAGAACTGTGGAGTAGATGTTTTTCGAATAATGCAAGCTTGTATGAGGATGGGGAAGAGACTATTTCAAGTTCAGTCGGGTTTCACTTCAGTTTTAGTGATGGTCAGTCGGTTTTCAATTCAGTCTGAGTGTAGTGCCGTGTCCGTGCAGTGAGGTGTGTATATTTTCGGTACTTGTGAAAACAGTGAAGTGTTGTCAAGCATATAGTGTAATAACAGTGAAGTGTTGTCAAACATACAGTGTAATAACAGTGAAGTGTTGTCAAGCATAAAGTGTAATAAGAGTGAAGTGTTGTCAAGCATTAAGTGTAATAGCAGTTAGCAATGTTTGTATAGCTCCAGTGCTTGTGAGAATAGTGAAGTGAATTTGGAAAGTAATCAGTGTAATTATCTGGAAAATAAAAACAGTGAACTTAAGAAGCCAGCGTTTATTTACAACACCTCAGCTGATCTTGTGTACTGTACACCTTAAGGCTGACCATAGGAAGAAAAAGTCATTGGGCAACGTCCTTCCTGTACTGAACTACTGCTGTTGAAATCTGTAGCAGTGTGGGGTGGGGACGTAAAAATATAATATTAATATACCAAACATATTACCGTTGTAAAAATGCAGTAAAATAAGGGTTATAGTGGTTGTAAGAAAAGTAAAAATTATCAATACGAATCACTGCTTATAAAAATCATTTGGAATTTAAGAAATATATAAAAAAGAGAAAATTATAATGATAATAATAGGCATGCAGGAAGGACATATACACAATAACATCAAATATGAAGTGAAAGTAGTGGCAATAATGCATTTTTGACTACGTACACTGTCCTCTAAAGCACATAATGACCTCATTTATTGAAGTTGGTCTTGTAGGAACTTCATGTTGATACAAATGATGGCAATGCACAAGGGAATTACACACAATTGTTTACATAGGGACTTACAGGAATTGCTATAGTAATGTCTGATAATCATTAAAGAATGTTCGCATCAATATGTGTTCCCACCATCTCACACAATTTAGCTCTGTATAATGTGGGAGAAATGAGGTATAGTTCTTCCGTGATATGTGCTTTTTCTGGTTTATCATTATAATATTTATAATTGTGTGAAATATTTGTAAATTTTTATCATCATACCACTTAACCCCTAAAGTCCTAATCGCATCAGTTGATGCGATTTTAGTATTATGCCAAAATACCTAATCGCACAAGTTGAGCAGGGCCTGTAAAAAACTGCGTAGCACTTCCTCCACCCTGATTATGATGTACATTGCTTCAGGCCAATGAGAACTCACCCCTGAGGTGGCATGAGGGGGTATTGGACGAACCCGGGTGGTAGGGGGGCACCACCCCCTCTGGTCTGCCTCAGTGCCACCCTCCACTCCACTCCTTCACTCCCTCTTTGTCCCCCATCACCCTCTCACCCCTCCACGCACCTGCATCTCTCCTCCCACCACCACCTGTGTCCCCGCCCACTCTCGCTCCTCCTTCCACCCTGCTAGCCTTGTGTCCCCCCCAAACCCCACCCCATCCCTCTCTCCTTGTCCCTCACTACCCTTCCACCCCCTGCAGACCCCCGAGGGGTATCAGGCCACCAATCCACAACGTTCCACCTCATACATCACCCCGACCCCTTCCCCTCCACCTCCCACCCATTCCTCTGTTTCCCCTGTGACCTTCGCTATTGCCATGTGCATCGATTTTTTTTTTTTCTTGAGCGTAATTTAGAATACCACATTGTACTCTTTCAATATATTTCGTGTTATATGAAGGAAAATACTTCCATTTATGTATGGACATTTGTTTCTTTGCATGTTTTGTTGTTTCTGTGTAATCCTTGTTGTTTTTTAGGGGATTTTGCCGAGTTTGACCTGCCTCACCTCGTATTCTGGCCTGATGGACGTACCTATTAGGTATTATTTCTACTTCTTCCCTAATTTTCATGTAATTACACCTCATTCTATTCATTTCTCATATCGTGCATACACCTGCCAGACGGAACATTAGTAAAATTATTGTTTTCTTTTCCTTCCCCTTTCATATGCCTGTATCTATAGCATTATTCAACTTTATTTTGATGTCCTTGATGGTTATAAACATCTATATATGTCTGTGTTAGTGTTTGAATGACTATGAGGCCTTGCAGGCTACTCCCCACACCTGTTTTATCTCCCCACACTTAAATACACACCTGTTTTCATGGTTGATATGACAAATCCCATTGAAATGGAGGGTTTCCACAAGAGACTTTGGTTGTTGTCAAAATTTTTCTCTCGAAGTACCATCAAGGCCTTGTAGTCCTATTCCACACACTAGTTATCTCCCCATACCTACATACACACTTGTTTTGATGGCACATGTTATGGAACACACTGAAGTGCTTTCTTTTCATGCGGAAAGTAGGTTATTTCCAACCCCCGTATCTATAGGCCTACTTCCCACAGCCTACTTTATCTCCCCACAGCCTAGTAATCTCTCCACACCTACATACACCTGTTTTCATGGTTGGTGTGACAAGAGAATTTGAAGTGACCAGTTTCAATAAGAAGAATAGGTAGTTATCAAAATTTTCACATTTTAGATTGCTTTTGAGAGGTAACTATTATAAACTCTTTAACTTTGACACGCGGTTGTGCAGTAACCATTAGGCCAACTAGGGTGCAGATTGAGTTGTCAGGTGTATATATACTTCCTCTTTAGCCAGAACACAATCAATTTGCCCTTGGTGAAAGTCACCAAAACACCCCCGAATTGCAGGTGGGGGAGGTACCCTGCCTAAAATAATTGCGGACTTTAGGGATTAACCCACTGCCTCCTGGACAATTTTTCATCAATTTCCCCCCCCCCCTCAATCCTGGCAGATTTTCAAAAAGCTTTTTTTTGGCTCAAACCTCCACATTTTATGAGAAATATTGGAAAAATACCAAAAAAGTGCTCACCTGAACTTATAAGTGCATTATACTGGTGTCCAAACACCTGGCACTGTCTTCTCTGGAGCCACGCTGATGCTTCACGGTTTCTGTGGTAGGGGTAACTATTGCAAACCACTCAGTATAAGTAGATATTTGTTCATTTGGTATGAATTTATGTGTAGTACAAGAATATATTGGATTTCACACAATTATATAGGTGATATAAGCATTGTTTCACTCGGTGAACACATCAACATGCTGACCTTTCCTTGGCGATGTTACCTCCTCATCACTTTTGCTCGTTTCTTCCTCCGGCGCCACATAATCTTTGTCCTCCACATCGTCATCAATTGGGGAATTACTCTCGACTGTGAAGGCATCAATGGCAGCTAAAAATTCTGTCATCGGGTAGACCGCGGCGAGACATGTTTTAACTGGCCAGGTCACTGCCAACAGGTGAGCTGCCGAGACAATGGCGCATACTGGTCACGCGGGGACAGGGAGTGGCGGCAGGTAGAGGAAAGTCTCCTGCATATGCCTACCAAAAATCTCCCTCGAAACTTGAAGAATTTGCAAATGACAGACCTTGCAATTGCAGAACGTACTGGTACATTGTCGGGTCTCAGCACAAAAAAAAAGATGTGACGTACTCATACTTTGATGGGACACAGCAGGTTAATTTAATTTTCATTATGCCACTATTTTGCCTTCGTCTGACTCCATTTTCTGCTGTTCAGTATTAGCTTAAATGTTTTTTTTTCTATTTTCAGTTTAAAAACTCACATCAAATGTCACTAGGTACAACCAGTTTCAGCATCCTCTAGAAGTTGTACTAATCTTGTCACAGCTCAGAATTCATGTGCAGTTGTCTGACACATCAATGGAACTACACAGACAACAATAAAAAAAATACTAATAAGGAAATAATTGCATTAATGGAATGAAAAGTTTCATAAATATACAAGAAACTAGGATAATGCCAATAAGAAGGGTAAGAAGCGACAGGGACAGATTTAATAACACAAATCCAATAATTGGCAGGAATTAGGTAGAGAGTGATGTTGGATGATGAGGCAACATGGAGGCGATATGTTTGTGGCCAACCATTATGGAACTGAGATGTCTGGCAATAGATAGAGATAGAGGTAAATAGGAATGGGATGCATAATAACACAATAAGAATCATTATAATGAATTAAATGGACAGGGACAAGAGACAGTAGAAGCTATAAATAATGGTGGTATAATAAAAAAAAATGCTGAGTATGACCGAGATGGGCATCATATACTGCAAGTTTTGGACTGCACTGGCAGAGTGACTAGGGTCGACACAACTAGCTAGAATAGCAAAGAGATTGGGCAAGGATGGGCAGCAAGGAGAAGAGAGAAAAATGACTGAAGACACCGACACAACACAATTGTGATCATGTGAAAAGTAAGTACTCAGATGAAACATAAATAAGTATAGTTATTCAATAAGAAAGAAAATAGAACAAACGTAACATCACATGGAAATGCTAGTAAGATTAGATGAGTTTAATACAATTTATGACATACAGGTAGTGGTGGTGGTGGCACCAATTTACAATACTGTATATATATATATATATATATATATATATATATATATATATATATATATATATATATATATGTATATATATATATAGACTCATGTGGTAAAGCAAATATCCATGCCAGTACATTTGCCAGAAATTCCACCGTAGTGGAAGTCAGCCAAAATGTCCCAGTACTAGAACTTGACTCTCCCGAAATTGTTCCACTTAAAAATACAGAATAGATATGTAAAATCCATCTTAGACAATTTACCAAGCAACAAAGCTCCAGGGCCAGATGAAATTCCTAAATTGTTTTGAAAAAGTGTTCCATAGAACTTTCCTCTGTTCTAGCTAAATTATTCAGACTGTGCATACGTACTTCTTCATTCCCTGTTTATGGAAAGAAGCCTATATCCACCCAATTCCAAAGAAAGGAAGTTCATCTGACCCCTCTGATTACAGACCAATAGCCATCATATCTTCTCGTGTTAAAATATTTGGAACTGTATTTTACAAGCACAGTTAAACACTTTGAATTCAACAACTTATTTAGTAATAGACAATATGGTTTTCACCACGAAATATCCACCATTGACTGAATAATCAATTTCCTGACTCATGCCATCTATCAACCAATTGATCAACATGGAGAAACTCATTTAGTAGCCCATGATATTTCTAAGTCTTTCGACAGAGTGTGGCACCGTTCCCAGCTATCCAAACTCCATTGCTATGGAGTAACGTCTTTTGTTCCTCAGATTTATTCACATATCAGCGACAGAAAAATAAGAGTAAAAGTAGACAATGCATATTTCAATTTCCACTCAATTATCGCTGGCATGCCATAAGGTTTAGTTCTGGTGCCAACCCTATTCCTAGTTCATATTAATGATATCTTATTTGTCATCCACAATTCCATCCATTAATATGCACATGACTCTACTCTCCATAGTTCATTCACACTCAAACACTCATTTAGAAAGTTTAATATTTCTAACTTTCAACTCAGTTCAGTCATCTCCATAAATCAAGACTTATCTAAGATTAATGAATGAGGAGAAAATAACCTTGTCTCATTTAATGGCTTAATGCTAATAAAACCAAATATATACACTTTATAGATATTGCCAGATTTGTATATTATTATTCAGTGCTACTAATATTCCCATCTTCAAAAGCATTGAAATTCTCGGTGTTTCATTTAACACCACCTTTAGCTGGGCTTTTCATGTCGGATCACTTGGTAAAACCGCATCAAAGAAACTTGAATTATTGTACATAGTCCGAAATTTCTTCATTGATGAGCAGTTAACTAAAATTTATAAGTTATGTGCACTCTCAGGAAGAACATTGCTCACTCTTGTGGAATGGATATGGAGAGGTTGCACTAAAACAACTAGACAGAATTCAGAACAAAGCTGTCGGAATTATTAATAACCCTGCTATTACAAATAAACTACCATCCCTACAAGTAAGAAGAAATGTTGCCTCCCTTGCATTATCGTACAAATACTCTTTATGGCAAATGCTTAGATGAAGTTGCGTCCATTGTGCCACGTCTCCATGCCTTCCATGTGCTACACGGGCATCTGGTAGGGCTCACGGCTGGATTGTCACACAGCCATATTGCAAAACTTCTGCCAATCAGAATTCTTTTATTCGCTTCCCCGGAGTTGTTTCCCTCCAAACTTCAACCTAAAACTATTCAAGTGCAACTGTTACATTTTTTTTTTTTTTTTTAATGAATGGAGGACGCCAGTAATCTGGTGCATGGATTATTTTTTTATTATTATTTTTTCCTCTGTTCTGTTATTTTATATATATATATATATATATATATATATATATATATATATATATATATATATATATTAGGGTGGGTCGAAAATTGATGAAAAACAACTTTTTTCAAAATTTTACCTGGCCTGTGTTTCAGAAACTTGTAGAATGCCATAATGAGCCTACTGTTCAAATTTCATTGCAATAGACCAATATATAGAGGTGCTGCAATTCCTCGCATTGTTTGCAGCTCTTCGCTGACCTATCTTGATACGTAAAATAAGTCACCCAGAACTCACCACGAGGAGGTGGCTGCATTTCGAGTTCCACACCATACCCATCCCATCCTCACTCCATTAAATCAATTACTTAACTGCATTTGTAGTCTGATTTAGTGTCAAATTTGGGCATTATTTGTCTTGCTTCAATTCGTGTACGGATAAATCCGTCACGTTCCCTCTCTCCACATACCGAGGCCGAAGCTTCTGTAACTAATTCAACATGTCATTCTACTGCCTAAGCATGGCAAGGATATCTCTTGGAGATAGCACACACATCTCCTTGCACTATGGCTTTCAGCTCAGGGACTGTTAATTCCATGGTCATAGGTGGTTCATGTCTTGGATAATTGTTAAAAAAAATCATGTCTGTGTAATCATTTGCATTGAAGTTTAGCTTAGGTATCTCAAACTCCCGTGGAAATGAACTAGTCTCCTTTTGGTTTCTAGCTACCATGATTCTTCTTAAAGCCAGTTCCCGGATCTCTCTCCTGCTATCTGAAAGGATAGCAACTAGAATATTTTCCTGGTGGGCAAAGTAAGCATTTCTTTGAAGAACAGGCTCCATCACTGACTTAAGATCATCTGCCAAGTATCTTGAGTTGGAGATCATAAGCCACAGATTTCTTGGTCCATGACTGTAGGAGGAGTTGTGCTTAATTTCAAACCATGCTGGGGCATACACTCGCATGATGAATGTGGTTAGTGTAATCAGTTGTTCTGATGGTTCACTACTAGCAACATATAGTCGCAAGATTCTGTTGGCAGTAGTTAGCCACCTTCAATGGTTAATAGGCCCTGGGTTACGATGCTCGAGATTTGGTGGACAAATTCCATCGGAAACAGCATTACATATTTCCAAAAGGTAACTTTGATCTTTGCTTAGTTCAAGTCCATCAGAGTATATTGGAATGTTGTTGTCTTTGATAGCCATATATACCAGTTTTCTTCATATTTACTTTTGTGTTATCCTTCCTCCCATCAAAATATAAGGCCTCTATTATATTTTCTTTCCTTGCAACATTTAAGTCTCTCCTTACTTTCTTCCTTTGTCTTCACAGCTTACTTTTGTCTACTACATTTGATTTTTCCTGAGTACTAATTAGATCAAAATCCTCTAATGCAGCCGATGCTATTGCTGCCCCTGCTGTATCAGAAACTCCATATCTGTCACATGACCTTGCTAAAGATGGTAGCTTTATTCTCAGTTGGCTTGATTTTGGTGATTGTACAGGATGTACCAGAGTGGACTGCTAGAGGAAGAAGAGGTAGAGGTAGGCCGAGGGAAACCTGGTTGGGGACAATGAAAAAAGAAGCAGGAGAGGAGTGTTGGTGGGACCTGAAGGAGATGGCAAGAGACAAATATTGATGGAGAGAGTTCATGGAGGCCCAATGCATCCCGTGGGGTGCCACAGGAAATGATTGATTGATTAATTGATTTTTCAATATCATCTCCACCTCTATTACTTGTCTCACCGTCTTTCTCAATATAATCTCCACCTCTATTACTTGTCTCACCGTCATCAGAACACTCAGAATAACTCGTATCGCCAGTATCCGCTGCAGATGTTGATGGCATGTCATCAGTCACATACCTCGCAAGTCGATGTCTTTCTTTTTCTTTCCGTTCTGAGCGTTTCTGAAGCTTATTACTAGTCACATGATCAATACCTTGGATAAACATTATCCTGGAACTCCGTTGATCAATCAAAAAGGAACGTTCTTCTCTTGGAACTTTACGATTTTTCTCACAAGAACACAATGAAAAGTTCACACACACGTTGCAATATCAAAAATCTTTTTTTTTTCTTCTCTCTTAAAATCCTGCAAATTAGCTTCAAAGTCTTTACGTTTCCGGTCAGTTTTCATAATTTGTCTGTACTTATTATGACACATCTTCACTATAGCTAGTACTTGTTGCAGAGAAACTGTGGGAATTGAAGCTTTTTTCCAAACTTCAGTTACTGCGGCTGCCATTTGTTTTGCAACTTCATTGGCAGCTGGCTTCTTTTTTCCTTCATTCTTATTAAGAAGGACTGCTCTTAAATGGAGATAATGTTGAATAACTTCTTCACATGTAGGAAGTTGTTTTTCAGTAAACTCTGCCTCTCCAAAAAGGGAGACAGCTGGAAGAAGTTTTCGCTTGACCGCTTTTTAAATTTTCACTGCACTAGCCATGTCTTTAAATTGTTAATAACGTTTTATTATATTTCATATTAGTGAGCTCTCAAAACTGTCAAATTTCACCTGCAATGGAATAAATAGTCATTAATGATAAATAAATAAAATATGATATGAACAAAGCAACAGCATCAGTACTACAAGTATTCCATAGTCATTTTATTCCATTGCACTATCTACAATATAATATAATATATATATATATATATATATATATATATATAATTTAAAATAGGTCTA
Organism: Coenobita brevimanus; assembly: GCF_032717465.1. Taxonomy (NCBI): domain Eukaryota; kingdom Metazoa; phylum Arthropoda; class Malacostraca; order Decapoda; family Coenobitidae; genus Coenobita; species Coenobita brevimanus. The sequence goes on along the minus strand of NC_136972.1, from coordinate 8,085,887 downwards.
GGAGACATGTTGGTATGAAATACGTTTGGAATTCATATTTGATTTTGCGTCAAATTTCAATCACATTGCGGCACCTCTATATTTCATATATAGAGTCTCTGCATCCATGCACAGATTTCCCATACACAGGCTTTACGAATATCAAAAAAAAAAAAATTTCAACCCACCCTATATATATATATATATATATATATATATATATATATATATATATATATATATATATAATGTCCCAGTACTGGAACTTGATTCTCCCGAAATTGCCCCACTTAAAATACAGACAAGATACGTGAAATCCATCCTAGATAATTTACCTACCTACAAGCTCCAGGCCCAGATGGAATTCCGCCAATTGTTTTGAAAAAGTGTTCCCTTGAACTTGCCTCTGTCCTAGCTAAATTATTAAGACTATGCATACGTACTTCTTTATTCCCAAACTCATGGAAAGAAGCCAATATCCACCCAATTCCGAAGAAAGGAAGTTCGTCTGACCCCTCCGATTACAGACCAATAGCTGTCACATCTTCTTTTGGTAAGGCATTTGAAACTTTAATTAATAAGCACATTGTTAAACATCTTGAATCCAACAACTTAATTAATGATAGACAATATGGTTTTCGCCACGAAAGATCCACCATTGACATACTCAATCTCTTAACTCATACCATCCATCAATTAATTGATCTTTTTGGAGAAACTCTTGCATTAGGTCTTGATATCTCTAAAGCTTTCGACAGAGTATGGCACCGTTCCCTGCTGTCCAAACTCCCTTGCTATGGACTAACGTCTTTTGTTCCTTTGATTTCTTCATATCTTAGTGACAGGAAAATAAGAGTTAAAGTAGATGATGTATATTCCAATTTCCACTCAATTAACGCTGGCGTGCTGCAGGGATCAGTTCTGGCGCCAACCCTATTGCTGGTTCATATTAATGATCTCTTATCTGTCACCCATTCACTCATATGCAGATGACTCAACACTACATAGTTCATTCACACTCAGACATCCATTTACAAAGTCTAATACCTCTACCTCTCAACTCAGTACAGCCATCTCCATAAATCAAGATCTATCTACGATCAGTGAATGGGGACAAAACAACCTTGTCTCTTTTAATGCTAGTAAAACTATATATATACAGTTTACTAATAGACAGATATTGCCAGATTCGTACATTACCTTCAGTGCTACTAATATTCCCATCTCCAAAAGTATTGAAATTCTTGGTATCTCACTTAACAGTGCCCTCAGTTGGACCTATCATGTCAGATCACTTGCTAACACCGCCTCAAAGAAACTTGGATTATTGTACAGAGTCCGTAACTTCTTCACCAATGAGCAGTTAGCTATAATTTATAAGAGTCATGTGTGCTCTCAGCTTGAATATTGCTCACCCTTGTGGAATGGTTGTGGAGAGGTTCCATTAAGACAACTAGACAAAATTCAGAACAAAGCTGTTAGAATCATTAACAACCCTGTCATTACATATAAACTACCTCCCCTGCATGTAAGAAGGAATGTTGCCTCCCTTGCATTATTTTACAGATATTTTTTTGGCAAATGCTCAGACGAAGTTGCGTCCATGGTGCCACCTCTCCATGCCTTCCCTCGTGCTACACGGGCATCTGGTAGCGCTCATGACTGGAATGTCACTCGGCCATATTGCAGAACTGCCTATCAGAATTCTTTCATTCCCCGAACTGCATCTCTCTGGAATTCGCTTCCCCAGAGTTGTTTCCCTCCAAATTTCAACCCACAGCTGTTCAAGTCTAACTGTTACAGATATTTTATGAACGGGGGTCGCCAGTAATCTGGTGTATGGATTTTTTTTTTTTTTTTTACTCATTTGTTTTTCCTTCCTCCGTTCTGTTATTAAAAAAAAAAAAAAAAAAAAACTACTGAGTGAATACGAATGTTATAACCTAAAAATATATGCCACATTATTCATTACATGTGCAAACTTTCAAACAATTTTAAGAATATTATAAAAATTCTACTTTCATTTAAAAATACACACACAAAAAAACACAAAAATAAAACACAAAGGGCACATTGTGGATTAGCTATTTGTGCGGTGTCCTGGGCAACATAGGCCTATGTACAAAATTTAACATTTGTAATTTTGTGCATATGGCAGAAATCCATAAAATAAGTTGTGGTCTTTCAAGACGCCACGTGACATTCCGGGTTATGTTTCTTCACCTGGCACTCGAAGGGTTATGGTTGTCTACTCTCTGCACAATGCCTTACTTATGTAATGCCAAAGTAAAGGCCAAGTCGAAGAGATGATCATGAAGAGGACACGGTTGTGACTATATGACAACAATAATTATTGTTCGGGTGCCATAGAAGAAACAGGAGATTTGTGCACATAATGTAATTTGGAATGATAGTCATTAACAGCAGAGGAAGGTTACAGTGTCTCAGAATGAGAAGGAAAATCTGAGGGAGTGTCAGCGAAAGGAATGGGAGAAGAAGAAGGAGCATTTCTGGGCTGAGAAGATAAAACATTTCCAAGTGACACCCCCGATACAATGCCCCTTGGAGCATGGTCATCTGCAAGCACCCATTTTGTATCGGCGTGAGACAGATCCTTTAATCTGTTACCCTATGAGTGATGACATGGAAAGGACCCAGGAACTTACTTTCAAGTTTTGATGCACGCTTGTGGTCCAGGGCAAAAACTAAGTCACCTACCTGGATGGTAACGTTGGGGGGAGCTGTGTGTTGCTTACGTACCATATCTGCATTTGAGAGGGCCAAAATATCTTGAATGTACTTAAGAATTGTCTGACATTTTCAGACTTGAACCTTGACAAAATCATGATTGTAGACCGGATCAAGCTTAGATTGTAATAAAGAATAATCTCTCGTCAAAACCATAGATGATCACTTATTCAGTGATCCATTAATCATTGCAGTTACCTGCAGAATCCTCTCATCCCAGGTAGAACTCTGATCTCTCACTATGTGGCATAGGCATTCTAAGCATTTACGATTCTGGTGCTCCACGAAGCCATTTGAGGCTGGATGATGGGCAACAACATATCATTTATTAATTCCATAGTGGTGGCAAATTTCTTCCAGCACTGAATTGTTGAACTCTGACCCGTTATCTGTTAGTGTGACCTATGAAGTTGTGAAAAGAAGAATAACTGAATTAACAAAAGCACGGGCATCAGTTCCAGCAGATTTGTCACACAGTGGAACCATTACTACGAATCAGAAGAAGGGATCAGCTACTGCTAATAGATAGGCGAAGCTAGATTCCGTAGGGGTCATTTCAGAAGATCAAGGGAGACCATTTGCCATGGTCTCGACGTTACAGGGCATTACTGCGAGCACAAGATAGGCATCCATCACACTGAGCTTCTACATCATTTTGTATAGTTGGCCAATAATATGAAAGACTCCCCTGCCGTAAGAATCTGTCTTTTTGGATGTGATGTGTGGGAGGTGTCATAGATTTAACGGAGGGCAGCAGGAATTAAGTCCGTTGGAATGATTAATTGTCTAACTTAACTTCGTGATGAGGCACATTGGCGCTTGTGAGTACTGTCCTTTTGTACAGTAATTCATTTAGGAGGAAGAAATCAGACACAGGAACTGGTAACATTGGCAAGGAAGAATCATCACCAGACTCATGAAAGTATATGACCTGAGGCCATAAAGGGCCAGCATGCAGGAACCCATGGAAAGTATCATAATTCAATGTCAAATTTACATCACAACCAGTCGAGACTGTGGCATCATAATGAGAGAGAGCATCTGCTACAACATTTGGCTTTCCAGGAACGTATTCAAATGTTGCATTATAGTCATTAACAATAATTATACAACATGCAAGGCGGCAATCAGGTTATATCCTCAAAATAGGTTGCAAAGAAGAAGGTGATCTGTCTGGATATGAACAGGATACCTGCAGATGATCTTGCAGAAATGTTTTTAGTGACCAGAACATGCGAATGCTTCCAATTGAGTAATGCTGCAGTTTTCTCTGTGGAGTTTAATACTTGGCTATCATAGGGGCTGCCTTCGGGATCCTCTTACTTGAGAACCACACTGAGCCCTACTCCAGAGGTATTTGTGTATAGTGAGAAAGGTTTGGAATAATCTGAAATGCCACGATGGAGCTTGTGGAAGAGCATTTTTTAAGGTGGTAAATGTGGCTGCTTGTTCATCTGACCACATAAAAGGCTCGTCCTTCTTCAACAGCCTAGTCAGCGGCCCTGCAATTTGGATCCCCTTGATAAAATGACAATAGTAGCCACTAAGACAAGGAAACTACATACCGTATCTGTGTTGTTAGGAATGAAAGTCGGTCACCACATCTACCTTTTCATACGATGTACTGAATGTATGCCACGAGCATCGACGACATGTCCTAGGAACTTCAGTTTCATGCATAGGAAATGACATTATGACAGTTTGATTTTAAGTTGTTGGAGCCTATTGAATACCTCTGCTAATTTCTCTTAGTGCTCTGTGTCAGAGCGACTAGCAGTAAAGACATCAAGATATGCAAAGACTGAGTGGCCTATCATGCCGGTGAAGACTGTGTGAATTAAGCGCGTGAACGCTGATGGGGCATTTCTCAACCCAAATCAAAGTTTACAAAACTGGTCATGATCGGACGAGGTGCTGAAGACATTTACTGGTTGAGATGATTCCTCCATTTCAACTTGTCAATAGCCACTCAACAGATTCAACAAGGAAAATACACAATTATTTACCCCTTGTGATTCCAACGGATTATTGAGCACTGGAATTGATAAACATTCCAGAACGGTCAGGGTATTGACACGTCAGTAGTTGATGACTGGGTGCAATTCACCATCCTTCTTTGGAACGAGGAATAAATGGATTGCTCCACGGACTATCAGAATGTTCAGTAACATCGGATTCAAACCCTTCCTGAATAAGATGATCAGCCTGTTGACACTGACTATGAGGTACGCAATTGGCAGGGACATACATTCGTTGAGCATCAGGCTGCAATGTAATTGCATACCTAACCGTATTAGTTTTGCTCATGTTCTCACCGTGCCAAGCTACATCTCCAAGGTAGTCTTACCAAAGATCAAGCAACTGACTTCTGTACTCTGGATAATTGCTCTGTTTCACATAAGACTCAAGGTTAGTTGGGTAATGAAAATTGAGAACACATCTGTGACAGAGAGTAGTAAATCTTGGCATACACGTACGGCCACTGGGTATACGAAAATATCACTAGTCTGTGTCCCATTACATGTTGTAGGAGACGTGTTGTTTGATGGCAAGAATGCTGCCATCATTTAAAACAATCATCATAAGAAGGGTAACCTCAAAGTCTGTTGCTAGTGTTTTTCTTTATTCTGACTAGATGGAACACAGTTGCGCCCTGGGTGGTGCCTGGTTGGAACTGAACTGAGAACTGGCTTTCCTCCATGTCCCTACCTCTAAAAGACGCAAATTCAGCAAAATCTGTGGGAGTGGCGAGACATAACTCAGTGTATTAAATCGAGTAAGATTTCTCGCAGCTATACATAGTTGTACAAGGTTATATATTACCTACACTAACACTTACATAAGAATAAGCAAGGTTGAAAAATAATACAAGAAAGAAAAGTAGCTAGTGCAATGAATGCCTTGATAAGAAACAGAGGCTTGAGTGTTGCAGCTGCACGAAGCTTACATGAGGGAGTGTTAATGCCAACTTTAACATATGGGTGTGAGACTATGGTGTGGCATGAAAATGAAAAGTCAAGAGTAAGAGTAGTGGAGATAGGACTGCTGAGGAATGTATGTGGAGTACAGAGGGTGGATAGGAAACGAAATAATATGATTCGTGAAAGGTGTGGAGTGAGGAAGTCGGTGGACACCAGAATCGATGAGAGTGTCCTGAGATGGTGTAGTCATGGGGAAAGAATGGATAACAATAGAGTGGTGAAAAAGGTATACCTGAGCGAATTTGAAGGAGGGATGAGGCGAGGTAGGCCAAGGAGAAAGTGGAGAGATATGGTGGATGAGTGTTTGAGGAAGAGAGGTTTGTAAGTCGGTGAGGCTAAGGTGTCATAATAAGACTTTGTAGAAACTTGTAGAGAAGTTTTGTGGATATATTAGACTTGTGGACGAGCGGTTGTTATACGTGAGTAGTTTGTAAGTAGATAGTATAGTCATGGGGAAAGGATGGATAACAATAGGGTGGTGAAAAAGGTATACTTGAGCGAATTTGAAGGAGGGATGAGGCGAGGTAGGCCAAGGAGAAAGTGGAGAGATATGGTGGATGAGTGTTTGAGGAAGAGAGGTTTGGAAGTCGGTGAGGCTAAGGAACTGACAAGAGATCAAGCTGGCTGGATGAATGTTGTGAGACGTGCATGATCAGGGATTTTGGCACCCCTTGTGAGCATGGCAGCATCTGGATTGACTCAATCGGATAGTTTGTGTGAAGCTGCAGAATGTGATGAATGTTTTTGGCGTATCCGGTAGAGCCAGGATTCCAGAGGCTTGAATGATGAGTGAATGGAAGTGTGGCCTATTTGGATTGGGCAAATTTGTGCTGTCTGGACATTGCTACTCCTCACTCTGCCCTTGGGTGGGGAAGGAGGTCCGGATGATGATGATAATGATGATGAAAAATAATATATTATGCAGTTTTTAAGAAATCATTAGTAACACATCTACTTGTTAGTTATGTGCAGGATTGCTCTGTAACCTAATGTCTCTTGTTCTTATAACGAAGTTCTCGGTAACCCAGCATATCTTATTCCTTATCTCCAGGATCCCTTGGCAATCCACAATGGACTGGAACACACATGGACAGCTATGAGCGAACTGGAGTGAGCATTAGTGGAATGGGTCCATGGGTGCAGGTGCGGAGGTTCATGGTTCCTCGATACGTGGGTGTGGGAGTCAACGTGAGTCTGGAATGCGACTACGTGGTTCAGCAACACGCCACACTGTACTCCCTCAAGTGGTACAAGGGCAATTCACAGTTCTATCAGTACATCCCGTCTAAGACACAACCACAAGCAGTTTTCTCTGTCAATGGTCTTCACAGGGATCAGCTGGTATGTTCTGTTTCAGGTTTGTTATCCTAAAGCCCTCGTTTAACTAGTGCATCCCAGGTTTCAGTCTACTCCATAACCAATTGTTCAGTACACACACACACACACACACATTAATTTAAACACATATAAATTAGTGTATATTAGTGTGAGTGATATAAATATTATTGCTCATTGTACTGTACCAAAAGGAAGAGTATAAGTCAGTATAGTCCGTTTGATTGAACCTGCCATAGATCTGCATCCACTTTTAGCTGAGTACTTCTTACTGAATGGAAGAATCAGTTAATTCAACAGCCACACACCATTTATTTTTCGTCCTAGCTAGCAGCATTTTATATATACCGGTCTCCTAAAATGGCTCAACATTCAATATGGAGAGATGTCAGTTTCTTGTCGGAAAAAACACAGTAATAATGTTCATTACATGTAGTAATAACCCAAATGAAGAGTTCCCGTTTACTTGAGCGGGTAAATACAGGTCGATGTTAAATTACTGGGGACATTAATTAAAGTGCACAGGAAGTCCCAGACATACAAAACCTAGCACCAGAAAGAGAGAGAGAGAGAGAGAGAGAGAGAGAATGATGTTTGGAAGTTAACATTTCCTGTAAACTAAGACTAAAAACATTGGTCTATGATTTTCGGGGAACGTTAAAACATGTAGTTTTTTTTTTTTTTTGTGTGTGTGCAATGTTAAATGAACCATTGGCAACAAACCAAGATCGTACTTTGTAGCTAACTTGTTAAGAAGCTAAATTTCGATTTCCTGACTCTGCCAAATCAAGTTTTACCCACTTCTGAGCATGGTTGAGAAAGGAACCAGTCTTACGCAATTCCCTGTTGGGTATCGTACTTGATCTGAACTAAGTGAACCAGTGTTTGTTGCATGGCAGGTCCAGGAGAAGAAGGGCAAGACACACACCCCCAAGAATTCACACAGCTGCTATTGTCCAGCAGTAAGCATCTGACCTATACAGGGTGCTTATGTACCTGCAACCTCAGAGGACGATTTACTCTGCCTAATGCCAGACTGTTGTACTCGACACAGGGAAACCTCCCGAGGTGTGAGGGTTAAGAAGCCGTTAAGTTTTATCATCAAACCTCAAGCGAGCATTTATCTACTTTACTCTGGCAGTGATAAACTATTTTCCTCAACGCTGACAGACCTTCATATGTCTGGGGCTAAGCAATAAAGATTTTTATTAATTAAGAAGTTCACAAAACCAATGCATTTCGAACAACTAGTACTGCTAGTGTTATGAAAGCCATTTGTTTTGCCTATAATATATTTTAAATTGTGTAAGATTTTTTATTCTTGGTTCCATTACGAATAATAATAAGAAAAAATACCAAGGAACACTTAAACTCACTAAACACTTCAGCACAATATACAACTGCACGTCTGTGCAAGGAGCAAGTTTGTCGACTGTTAGATTACATCTTTTTGCTTGCCGGAATGGAAAAATTCGGCAAGCATGTTGGTCGATTCCATACGATTGTTGCTTGCCGGAAATGAATATTCAGCAAGCATGAAAGTTCCATATGTTTGTTGCTTTCCGGAATCAAAAGATTCGGCAAGCATGTTGGTCAGTTCCGTGTGTTTGTCTGTGTCTGTCTGTCTTTTTGTTTGTCTGCTCCCTACAAGTCACAATTTTGCACCGATCATTCTCGAAATAAACTCACAAGGTAGATATTCATAAACCCTGGAAGCCTGTTGTTTTTCATCAAAATCTGTGAAAGGCCCTGGGCTAGGTGGGGGATTGAAACCCCTCAGTGGCCGTGGGTCCGGAAATCGTCAAGACCCTGTGGCACCATTTTTTCATATTTCGAAAATCGATTTTTTTCCCTTACCAGACTGAGGAGAAGCATCTGGTGTACCAGACAATGCCATTTTTAACTTCCTACATCCCTCTTGTGCTTCACATGAAGAGCAAATTTTCACCAAATGACAGCCTGTATTTGAGCTATTGGAAAGTATGGGTAAAAGGGGTGTCACTGCGTTTTGAGGTCGAAATTATACATGAGTCATTTGTATACTATATTATTTACAATTATATGCAGCTTCAGAAGTACAGGACTTGACCAGGACGAAGGAAAGTGACACCCAGCCCTGGTGGTAGTCTGAGAGAGTCTTCTGTGAAAAGCCGGCATGCTCCTCTCCTGGAAGAGACAGCCAGGTCAGCAACACCATGGTGGTGGCGCCATTATACTAAGTTTATTTATTTATTTATTTATTTTGTTGAGGCAAAGATGCACTCGATAGGTTGGTGATCATTGGCTGAATGTGACATTACTTCTTAATCTCTTTAGTAGTTAGCATTATTGATTGACAACATATATCTGAGGGGGAAATTTGTTTTCGTAAATGTTATTCTATGATGCATTCAGCCAATCATCACCAACCTGTCAAGCGTATCTTCGCACAAAAAAAAAAAAAAAAAAAAGGTCAGATGACAGCATGCATTCCATCACATTCGCCACTCGTGGCTACACATTACTAATCAGACATAAACATGTGGAGAGAATGGATAGTGAGAGATTGACAAGGAGAGTGTATGTGAGTGAGGTGGAGGGGGAAGAGGGAGGGGGGAGGCCAAGGATGAGATGGAGGGATGGAGCGGAGAGGTATGTGAGAGAGGGGGAATATGAGCTTGGAGCAGGACAATGAAATGGAGGGGGACAGGGGGTCATGGTGGCGATTTTTTTGTGACCACCCGATACGGGATAAAGGAGTCTGACAATATATATATACAATGTCTACCGTATTATATATCATCTGTAACAATTCCCCGGCCAATTAGAATTATGTCCCCTGACACAAGGGGGAAATACTTAGGTAAGAAGTCTAGCTCCATCAAGTAATGAAAAACAACTGAACAAAGAAACAAGGATGTGATAGAAAAGCGATGCAGCTAAGCCCCTCCAAGTACAGTATATTATAGAACATTAAATTTGTGTCCCAGTACGCAGCCTAAGTGTCCCATTAGTAGTAATGGCTAAATATAAATAAGCCCTTGCATAACACTGAGCACATCACAGACTCATTACTCAAGCCCTTAACTCTCTGAAGTCAGCATAATGAAACAATAAGTTTATATATATATTATTTATTTAATAACCTTACGTTTACAATGTGAATAACACAGGTAATAAAAACCTCCATTAATTTTTTATATTGGATTATTATTTTTTTTTTTAGGTGGTCAGTGCTACTGACCACCTGACATAAACATCATTTAATCATGTAATTTTAATTAGTTTCTGACGTCTTATAGCAAATAATATTGGGAAAAAAAATAACATCTTTCATTCATAATAAGTGTGCAACGTAATATACCATAACTCTTAATAAATACTTTCTATAGATAAAAGTAATCACTCACCTGTTCCCAAAAGTTTATGTGGAGTAAATTCCCAGTGGTTAGCTACACTGCCCACCTGTATTTTTTCTCCCAGTGACGTACTTGTAAGCATATTTTAGAATCAACTGTATTAAAAAACCTTGCCATGAATGTCCTCACATGGAATTACCTTTTTTTTTTTTTTTTTTTTTCCCCACTGGACAACTAGAACACCGTTCAAATGCAGACAATAGTGAGAGGGGAAAAAGAACATTCCTTGCCTTGTTTTGGATGACTTCTACAATGTAAAGTGTCCTGGAGTGCTTGGTATAGATGTTTTCAATGGTGATCACAATGCAGAGACATAGAAAATGTAAATGGGCAGATTCAAATATTTTACAAAGCTCCACCCATTAAAAAAAGGAAGTGGTTACCTAAGCTGACCACTTAATTGGCATTAAAAGGTTAACATGACATGTCTCAGGCTGAGACATGGCAGTAACGCTGTCAGGCCACCCAACAATCCTCAAACAAACTTCGATCTAAACATTAGGGGGTAAAACCGTGCACTTTTTTTACCACCACTCGCTTGGTCATTGAGGACTACATGATGCCTTCCAACCGGAACGAGGTAGACAATGAAGAGGAGTCCAGAGGTACCTCATTGCTACAAGACGGCTCATTGGGATGATCAACTTTATAACCAGGGTGAAAATCTTAGGAATACACAGTGGCGTATCCAGGATTTTTGCCGGGGTGGCAAACACTTGAAATATTTCCCCAAAACAGTTGTCACCACACTGGAGGGAGTGTCCCGAACAGACACACTTTTCCCTGTTCGTGATACTGTGTTTTTTTTTTCCCCTGTTTTCCTTTGCGGTTTTGTATCTCTCTCTCTCTCTCTCTCTCTCTCTCTCTCTCTCTCTCTCCTCGTAACACATACAGTATGTGTAAATTAAAATTCGCTGCCGCACCCACCCCCAGTCAGGTATTCTGTTTTGTACTACTGCTGTGGTGGTAGCCAATAGAAATTTTGTTTTTCCACTACTCATTCTTTTAGTTTGATTCCCATTGGCCCAGGCATCAGGGGTGGTGCATATGTCAAGACTGATGTAAGTAAATACATCTGGTGGGATTAACCTCTCTTAATCCTTGATTCAGGTGACCACTCGAACTGCCCCGCTCAGCAGGGAATGATTTTCATATCACCTGAACTGTACTGTATTGTCTATCTATCTATCTATAGCCCGACGCCCTAGTCCCGCAAAGGGTGGCCGCAGACAAAACGCCTCCAAGTCACTCTGTCAGCCACCATTTGACTACCCTCCCCCCAACTCACCCTCCTCTCCCTCATATACCTCTCAACTCCATCCCTCCACCTCATCCTCGGTCTACCTCTCCCTCTCCCTCCCTCCACCTCACCTACATACACCCTCTTAGTCAGTCTTTCATTCTCCATTCTATACACATGTCCAAACCACCTCAGTGTATTTCTCCTGATCTTCTCAACCACATCCACCCCACAGCGTTCCTTCACTTCTTCATTCGTCAACCTGTCCCTCCACATGCTCCTCTCAAGTAACTCATTTCCACTGCTCTCACTCTTGACTTGTTCCCCTCTTGCAAGGTCCATGCCTCGCTTCCATACGTCAGGGTAGGGATCACAATACTATCATGCTGTGACTTCTTAACTTCCATACTCACCTCCCTATTTCTCATCACTGCTTTCAGTGTACCAACAACCTTCCTTCCCTGCTGTACCCTTTCACGCACTTCATCCCCCAAAGTTCCATCCCTACTCATCACACTACCCAAGTACTTGAATGCACTCACATTCTCCATATCCTCACCATCCAACCTCACTGCACACTCTGTGACTTCGTTCCTCTCAAACACCATAACTTTACTTTTGTTTACATTAACTTTCAGATTCCTCCTCCTACACACTGTCCCAAATTCATTCACCAAACCTTGCAACTCCCAATCATCTTCACTCAACAGTACTGTATCATCAGCAAACAGCAACACCGGAAGCTTCCAAATCTCACCCTCATTCATTAGAGCCACCCCCACATCCACTGCCCTACCCTGCACCTCCTTTACAACCCCGTCCATGTATATATTAAACAGCCATGGAGACATCACACAACCCTGTTTCAGTCCCACATTGAGATCAAAGAACTCACTCAGCTCACCATCCACTCGTACCGCAGCCCTAGCTCCCTTGTACATACTCTTCACAGCACTCAACAATTTCCCCTCCACTCCATATATTCTTAATACCTTCCACATACCTTGCCTATCTATTCTGTCATAAGATTTCTCCAAGTCCATGAAGGCAGCATACCCTTTCCTTCCCTTCTCTAGATACTTCTCCACTAAACATCTTAGAACAAATATCTGCTCTACACACCCTTTTCCCTTCCTAAATCCCCCTTGTTCTTCTCCAACTAGCTCCTCTGTCATATGCCTAACCCTATCTATGAGTATTCTACCATATATTTTACCAGTCACACTAAGTAGGCAAATACCCCTATGGTTATCACATACTTCTCTCTCCCCTTTACCTTTGTATAAAGGAACAATTATACCTGATTTCCAGTCCTCTGGAACCCTTCCCTCTTCCCAAGCCAATCTACACAACTTCCATATCCAGTCCACAACAATCTCACCTCCATACCTAAGCATTTCACCACACACTCCATCAATTCCTGGGGCCTTTCCCAATTTAATCTTTTTCATCGCTTCCACTACTTCCGCCCTACTGATCTCTTCCTCCCTCCTCTCATCTCTTCTTCTCCCAGCCATTCCCCAACCGCTTATACTCGCACTGCTTTCACTCTCTACATTCAACAAATCCTCAAAGTGCTCCTTCCATCTCCTCAGTTTCTCTCTCTTCTCCACCAACAATCTATTATTCCTATTTTTCACTCCCCTATTATTTCCCCTTTCACACTGCCTTACTTTCTTTACCTCCTTCCAAAACAATTTCTTACTCTCCCTCCATTTCACACTCAGATTCCTCCCAAACTCTTCATCCACTTTCTTTTTACTCTCCTTCACCAGTCTCTTCACCTTCCTTCTCCTGCTCACATATACCTCTCTCTTCTCTCTCTCATCTTCTCCCCTACCTCTACTCGCTAACCATTCACTATATGCCTTCTTCTTTTGTTGCACAGCTCGTTTCACCTCATCATTCCACCATGCTGTCCCTTGCACACCCTTGCATCTCCTCCTCACTCCACAAACCGCCTCACACGCTGCGCCTATCTCTTCCGTGAATATCTTACATACGTCTTCCACCCCTTCCATCTGCTCCAGCTCATACCTTCCCAATCTTTCTTCCACTATGCTCTTATACTCTGTCATTTTCTCACTATCTTGCAATTTCTCCACTCTTCTCACAGAAGTTGCTTCCTCCTGTCTTCCCTTCGTCTCCTCAACCACTTTCTTTGCAGCTCTACCTTGGCCATCACTAAGTTATGGTCCGAGACTCCATTCCCCCACCCTCTCCACACTCTTGCATCCAACACTTGTCTTCTCATTCGCTCATCCACACACACGTAGTCTATCATTGCCTTTCGTTCAACAAGTTCACCATCCATCCTCCTCATTACTCTCCATGTGTACCGGTGGATCATCTTATGCCGAAAGTAGGTGTTGGCTATTGCCAACCCCTTTCCAGCACAGATGTTCACCAAAGCACTGTATTGTACTGTATAGAAAGGATTTTTCCATTATGGAAAAAAAAAGAAAAACGGCGTAAAGCTATTCATCCTAAAATTTTCACACAGAAAAGTCGGAGGACAATAGATACTCTGTCCCCCAGGCCCCCAAAAATAGGGGGGAAACACCCCCTGTTCCTCACCGAAGCGAGGCCCCTGGCACACATATTTATGTCAGCTTACCTTCTAAAATGTAGTCTGAGGTGATCAAAATGGCTTCATGCAGTCTTCAAAAATTCTGCATGTTTCAGTTGTTTGTAACAATAATTGTGTAGTGCTCTAATATTAACCACATAATCTAAGGTGATATATATATATATATATATATATATATATATATATATATATATATATATATACAATGACTACCATATTATTTATCATCTTAGAACAAATATCTGATCTACACACCCTTTTCCCTTCCTAAATCCCCCTTGTTCTTCTCCAACTAGCTCCTCTGTCATATGGCTGCAGGGTGCGAGGATGTGGCTGAGGGGACAGGAAGGCCATTTTTACACCTCATCAGGATTCAAGTGCAAAACATCATTAGAGCTCTAATATTAACCACATAATCTAAGGTGATATATATATATATATATATATATATATATATATATATATATATATATATATATATATATATATATATATATATATATATATATATATATATATATATACAATGACTACCATATTATTTATCATCTGTAACAATTCCCCGGCCAATTAGAATTATGTCCCGTGACACAAGGGGGAAATACTTAGGTAAGAAGTCTAGCTCCATCAAGTAATGAAAAACAACTGAACAAAGAAACAAGGATGTGATAGAAAAGCGATACAGCTAAGCCCCTCCAAGTACAGTATATTATAGAACATTAAATCTGTGTCCCAGCACGCAGCTTAAGTGTCGCACTAGTAGTAATGGCTAAATTTAAATAAGCCCTTGCATAACACTGAGCACATCACAGACTCATTACTCAAGACCTTAACTCTCTGAAGTCAGCGTAATGAAACAATAAGTTTATATATATATTATTTCTTTAATAACCTTACGTTTACAATGTGAATAACACAGGTAATAAAAATCTCCATTTTTTATATTGGATTTTTTTTTTTTTTTTTTTTTTTTTGGTGGTCAGTGCTACTGACCACCTGACATAAACATCATTTAATCATGTAATTTTAATTAGTTTCTGACCTCTAATAGCAAATAATATTGGGAAAAAAATAACATCTTTCATTCATAATAACAATTGTGCAACGTAATATACCATAACTCTTAATAAATACTTTCCATAGGTAAAAGTAATCACTTACCTGCTCCCAAAAGTTGATGTGGAGTAAATTCCCAGTGGTTAGCTACGCTGCCCACCTGTATTTTTTCTCCCAGTGACGTACTTGTAAGCCTATTTTAGAATCAACTGTATCTAAAAACCTTGCCGTGAATGTCATCACATGGAATTACCTTCGTTTTTTTTTTTTTTTTTTTCCCACTGGACAACTAGAACACCGTTCAAATGCAGACAATAGTGAGAGGGGAAAAAGAACATTCTTTGCCGTGTTTTGGATGACTTCTACAATGTAAAGTGTCCTGGAATGCTTGGTATAGACGTTTTCTATGGTGATCACAATGCAGAGACAGAAAATGTAAATGGGCAAATTCAAATATTTCACAAAGCTCCACCCATTGAAAAAAGGAAGTGGTTACCTAAGCTGACCACTTAATTGGCATTAAAAGGTTAACATGACATGTCTCAGGCTGAGACATGGCAGTAACGCTGTCTGGCCACCCAGCAATCCTCAAACAAACTTCGATCTAAACATTAGGGGGTAAAACCGTGCACTTTTTTTACTACCACTCGCTTGGTCATTGAGGACTACATGATGCCTTCCAACCGGAACGAGGTAGACAATGAAGAGGAGTCCGGAGGTACCTCATTGCTACAAGACGGCTCATTGGGATGATCAACTTTATAACCAGGGTGAAAATCTTAGGAACACTGCAGGGAATCAATAACTGAATACTTCAGAGAAGGATGAGTCAACAGGAGGGAAAGGAACTGTATCAACTTGTGACTGAAAAGGAATCGGGTTTGAGATACCTGGCACAAACCAACCCTGAATAGCAATGCCCCCATGTGTCAGTAACACATCTATATATTCAAGTAACACATCTATATATTCATCTGCCATGGTTTTAATAAGCAGCAAGACGTCAGCAGGACAGCTGAACATAGAAGTGACACAGAATGCAGCAATGAATGGGCATTCCAAATCATGTAGGGAAATCTGAGGCTGATTTTTCATTTTGACATCTAAATTTGACCTGTGTACACTACAAAGACGACGATTGGAGGGCTCAAGGAACCAAACATGTTTAGAGCCTTGACAATTAATCCTCTTCAGTCACCAGGTTGATGACAGAATCTGAATCCAGAAAGAGAAATGTCCATGCACAACTATCCCTGAAGAACTGACTGCACAAACATGGTACGAGGGTAGTAGCTCAATAAGCGTTATGGAGGAGGGGCCAGAGTGCTTCTCTCCCTTTTCCCCTAATGTCAGCAAGCAAGAACGTGACACTCACTAGAGGTGTGACTTGTGGATTCCTTATGATATTTACAATATCCACGGCTAGATATCCATGATGAACGTCACCAACTTCCATCACGAACTTGTCCTTTTTTTGTGATAACAATTTGACTCAAGAAGTCCAGTGACACCACAATACCAGCACACAATAGAAGAGTTCCCGCCCCAATGAGCAGTCGAACGGTCACGCCCACCAGATTGGTGACCACTGCAAGTAGATGTAGGCAATCTGCATTGCAAGTAAGAACCAGCATTAATGGAGACATTCTTGACAGATGAGCACGAACAAGGAGGATCTGCCGAGTCGGAAGAGGATTGCACCACTTCTAGTATTTTGTCAGTGTTGTCCACCGCCGGACATCCATTTTCTTCGATAGCTTAAGTAATTTTTCACCCGGCTCGAATCCACTCTGTAAAGCGGTCAGGTTTTGTCAAGCCTGTTAAGAAGTCTGAGGAAACACGTTAATAGGCAAAAAGTCTTATATTTAATAGCATCATCCCCAGTGTCATCCTGATATACCCACAGGGTACCTCACAGAAATTGCCCTATCTCTGAAATGGTAGCATTGGCAGCAATCGACATTTTAGAGTAGCATTGTTTTTGCAGGTTCATCCTGCATGTTTTTAAGGAGCATGGAAAAGGCAATGAGGGGACCTGTCTTCGTGTGAGAATGGTGGAAGTCCACCAGCTTCTTACAGAATTCGTCAAACATCTTACACCTGTCAAAGTAAACCGATAGTAAGCTGGCACCCACAGGCGTTTTACGCTGTTTGAGGCTGCTTCTGAGATAGGAGATTTGCAAGGTTTCGGTAATAATCTACTGGTTATCAATATCTACTCTGACCTCATACAGGAAATCATAATATAGAAACTATGTTGTCATTCTGGTGATTTAGGTCATTTCTCATTGCCAGGAAAATAGATTGTGGAGGGGGTGTCACGCCTGTCATGACCCTTATTGTAAGTTGCTGGAAAGGAGAAGGTGTGGGAGTAGACAATACACTGGCCAAAGAATGTGAGACAGAAGGGGAAACTAAGGTAGAGGCAGTAGTGAGAAGGAGTGATGGTGTTACATGTGGATTACTGGTACGGTTAACGGAAGGAATAATAGTGAGGAAACGAAAACCCTATAATCTAAAGGGGTCATTTTCAGGAGAAGGAGTAAGACTATCTGGTTTGTAATTACCTGGGTGACCCGAGCCAGTAGTAACACTAGTAGAAGGTGTTGTAGGAATAGAAGTAGAAACTGGAACAGTAGTAGTAGTGGTAGTAGTAGTAGAAGTAGTAGTAGCGTCCGAGCTAGGTTTCACATAAAAATTATCACTATGAAGTAAGGTTCTTCGACCAACATCACCACTGCCATTATAATCATCATCACCTCTAGCCGAGTTGGGGAGAGGTCACACGTTTTAAAATATTTCATATATAACTGGAGAGTCTACATATGAACAGAGAAATACACAGCTGCTGCGACATGTAAGAGAATAAATTATACACAAAGAACCCTGTATGAAAGAAGTCTGGTGATTTTATAAAGAATGAATAAAGAGAGAGAAGAAAGAAAAAGATGAATAAAAATGAAACAGGTAATAATGTAAACGAATGAGATCAGTGAGTGAAATCAGAAATGAATAATAATATTAACCACAGTCTTTAGAGAAAGAGACAAATTCCAAGAGAAAATGGCAAGGCAACTGTAAAAACCACAACTCTAACCACTAATACTGAATGAAATCAGCTGATCTTCACACAGGCACTGGTGAAGGTGCCTCCCGGTAAAACAGATGAGTTGTTTTGAGAAAACTGGATGACGAAGGTATGACGTGAAATGACATGGGAAGTGATGCACCTGCTGGTCATGACTTAGCTTTGACGTGAAGGGTCGGGTATGACCAAGCATCCTTGGGTGAGCAGCTTCAGTCCAAGTTGCGATATAAATATAGCCCCCGGCCCTGTCCAAGCAGTTACAGCCAGTGACAGGGTGTGAGAGTGTGTGTGCGGGAAGTAGAGATGGCTTCAGGTTCCCACAGAGGACAGAACAGAATGAACAGGGATAGCAATTCACCTCAGTAGGAAGGTGCAGGACACACACACCAGATCCACATGGTGAAGGGCAGGAGATGACATAACTGCAGCAGCAGGCAATGTGATCAGGACAGGTGGAGCTCACCAACAATAGAATGGGCATACCGAAAAGACATTGAATATCTCTCTCGACCTTCATTGCTGCCACCAACAGATGTACAGTGGCCTCACTTACTGTGTGAGCTCAGAGGGCATGAATCGCATTGTGCATGAGTGACCAAAAATAATAACCAAAAAGCTTCACTGCACGAGTTTACCTCACAAAAAGCGAGGTAGAGCCGAGGAATGACTCAAAAACACAATTTTCCATGAGTAGGCGACCCCCACCCCCATACAACGCGCCAATAATGACCTAGAAGCTCATGGGGAAGGTGCTCAAGAGGAGTCTACAGTATTATCTCACCAGTAACAACTTCGACAATAACGTTTTCGGCAATAACAGTAAGTTAGAATAGATACCCACTTTCTATAATAATGATGGTTATTACGCGAATACCAAGTTGTTATACTGCCAATACGTCCATAACAAGATGAGGAATGAAACAGACATACAAGAAGAGAGGAAGGTATTTGCCGAAAATGTGAGCAGTATCAAGGAGGAAAGGGAGGATTCTTCCCTCACTACCTCCCCTGACTCGCCCGCCACCGTCCCCTCCTCCTCCACTGCCTCACCTGACTCACCAGCCACCTCCTCCTCCACCTTCACAGCCCTACCTGACTCAGCTGCTTCACCTGGCATACCTGCAACCCCCACCATAATGACTTGCTGCATGCTGGAAGAAATGTAACATTCGACAGGCCGAATTTTTTCATCAAAGCCTGGAATAATACAACATTGGCAACCGTTAAACAAGCGTGGTGTGGCCAGGATGGCGGCGGACGCACCCTAAGTGTGTTGCCGCACCTCAGAACTCCTGTTATCGAAGTCCATCAGGCCTGTTGTCTACTGTTGTTAAGGTGACTGCCCATATTTTTTTATTGTAGCTATATCTGTAGTACAATGTCAGAAAAATTTGACCTTTATTATTTCTCTAAGGGCCAAAATATGTCCAGGTATGAGGGGGTACCGCCCATATGTTATTTTTCCCTTAAGATTATTTATTCCCAGTGAGCGATTTCACACTGCACGAGGACCAGGACCGCCCAATCTCTCCCGCATCGTGTGAGCCCACTGTATCTGAGTTGTTGGAAAGTGTAGGTAAAACGGGTGTCACTGCGTTTTGAGGGTAGTCTTAATTATAGGTGAGGCTTTTGTAGACTTTATTATTTACAATTATATACAGCTTAAGAAGTACAAGAACTGATCAGGATAATGTAAAGACAGTCAGGCCCGGTGGTAGCCTGAGTTTGCTGTGGAAAGCCGACATGTTCCTCTCCTGGAGAGGAAGCCAGGTCAGCAAAGCCATGGTGGTGGCACCATTAGTCAGATGACAGCATGCATTACATCACGTTCGCCACTCGTGGTTGCACATTACTAAACATACATTAACATACATCATCATTTATACAAAAATAAACAAAGTGAAAGAAAAAATAATACGATGCCCAGTTTATAATAAATCATTTGCATTATGTCTACACACTGGTGAAAACTAAGCAGACACAGTTGGATCCATCCTGCAAGTGCTCTACTGCCCACATGCTGGTGAAAACAAAGCAGAGTAAGTCGAAGCCTTTCGGCTAATGCTCTGCCTATGACAGTTTCATCTGTCTGTCTGTTTCTCTGTTTATTTGTTTGTCTGCTCTCAACAGGTCACAATTTTTGCCTCAATCATTCTGAAAATTTTCAGAAGGTAGATAAACATAAACCCTGGAAGCCTATTGTTTTTCACCAAAATTGGTCAACGGCCCTGGGCTGGATGGCAGGTTGAAACCCCTCAATGGCCCTGAGTCCGGAAATCGTCGGGACCCAGTGGCCGGCCCTGGCACCATTTTTTTTTTTAATTTCGAAAATCGATTGTTTTCTACCAAATTAAGAATAATGTCTGGCACACCTGGCAGTGCAAGTTTTAGTTTCCTAAACCCATCCAGTGCTTTGCAATGAATTGCGAAAATTTTCGCCAGATGACTGCCTAAACGCCTGTGAAAAATAAACAGACACAAGGCTAGCACTCTGCCTATGGCAGTTTCATATCTGTGTTTTTTCTGTGTGTGTGTGTGTGTGTGTGTGTGTGTGTGTGTGTGTGTGTGTGTGTGTGTATGTGTGTGTGTTTGAGGAAAGAAATGTTTCTGAATGGCATGCCATCCTTTTACAGGATATGATGCTAGATTTACCTACGTTTTGTTATTAACCCTACCAGGAAACCTGGCCCATGCACCCCTACTGCCCCTCCCGGTTTCGGCCCAGCCGGATATTTCCCCCACACCGAAAGTACGGTTTATACTTTTCATGACAGAACGGGTCCTAGTACAGATACCAATTATTCTTTAGTTGCATTGGGAAGCCAAAAGGAGTAGCTTCATTTGTTCTCGTGCTGTAAATTTGTAAACTTATAAATTCATGTAGAAATAAGCGTGTGAATACTATTTTGCATTCATTCACGAGGAGATTGGAACTTTTTGAGGAAGTAAAATATCATTATATTAGATACAGTCCCTCTTCCATTTCACCTTCTTTGCATTATGTTATCAAAATTTTCGTAACAGTGTATAGAGAACAGTATTACTTTTTTCTGGTCCCAATCAAAGACTGCAACTTGTACCAGCGAAACATGTTTACAGTTAGGCACACCATTGTCAGACATACGAATATACTGTATAATGCGTTTGAAAGCTGATCATATGCCTTTTCATTATTGTGTTTTTTTCATCCAGTGGTTCATACTCATCTAAATGCGAATGATAACCGTGATGGGGGTAGGTAAATCATACGTGTCAAACGAATATGAAAACCATGAGAGGGTTATCACCCTGGAATATCCTCTTCTTTTAAGGGGAGGGGGAGGAGGGTTATTTCCTACCGAGTTAATGAACCAGTATCAGCATACAGTTAAACACAACTGTAATCACTTAAAACGTGTTATAAAGAACCAAATTATAAAACCTAAGGAATTACTCCTACCTACCGAAAAAGATAACAGAGCACGTAGAGTAAAAACTCATTTATCAAAGGAAAATTATACTTTTAGTGATATAGGTCAAATTTCTAATCCCTTAATTTCTAGTACCCAGAAACATCATTTCTTCACCGTGATACCGCACATGATTATCGATTCATCAACCGACTGGATGTGCACATGGTACAGGAAATGAGGAAAGAGAAAGGATACTCGAGTTTTGGGAGGCAATGAACATGATTGTGTGCAACACATATTTTAAGAAAAGAGAGAGTAGGTTGAATACATAGAGTCTGGGGGAAACAGCTGCCAGATAGACTATTTCCCTGGTCAGGAGGGCTGACAGGAGGCTAATGGCGGATGTTAAAGTCATAAGGAGCGAGAAGTGTGTGCAGCAAGTCATTTCTACGTGACATGGTGCTTAAGGAGCGGGTGATCAAAAAGAGGACCTGTGCACCTAGGATGAAAATATGGAAGCTGGGAAACCAAGCAGTAAAGGATGTCTTCTATAGCGAGATGAGAGTGGTAGTTGAACAGGGAGACATTGACAGAAGTGTTAATGAACAGTACAGTGTCCTCTTGAGAGTTACGGATTCAGTATGTGGATGAATCACAGGCTCACCAAGATACAGCGTAACTTGGTGGTGGGATGAGCATGTAGAAGCTGCAGTTAAGGAGAAATGATGGCTTTTCCGGGAATGGAAGGAAGGTGACAACAAAGAGGAATGTTTAGCTGCCAAGTGTAGGGTTAGAAAAGAGGTCTGGAGGGCGAAGTCTGAGTCTCAGGTACTTTTACTTGATAACCTAAATAGTGTGGAAAGGAAGAATATGATATTTAAGGTGGCAAATCAGATGGAGAGGGAGAATAGGGATATCATAGGTGGCCAATGTGTGAAGAATGAAAAGGAGGTAGTGGTGAACAGTGGGGATATTCAAGACTCATGGAGAGAGCATTACAGTCGGTTGTTCAATGAGGAGTTTGACTGGGACAGGAAAGGTTTGAACACAGCAGATCCAGTGTTTGGCCCTTGGCCTTTGATTGACACTGCTTCTGTGAGCAGGGCAATAGACAGGAAGCAGTTGGGAAACGCAGCAGGTGTGTCTGGGTTGACTGCTGAAATGTTGAAAGCATCAGGAGATATAGGAGTGATGTTAGTTACTGACCTGTTAAATAAGATTATATGTGAGTGTGTTGTCCCAAATGATTGGCTGAGGAATGTAATTGTAAAGGTGTACAAGGGGAATGGTGATGCCCTTGAAAGAGGAAATTATAGGGACATAAAGCTCTTAGACCAGATAATGAAGGTACTGGAGAGAGTTATAGAAGGTATGATTAGAGTGAATAGTCATGAAATGCAGTTTGGGTTCATGTCAGGCAAAGAGGCCACTGATCCCATATTCATTGTTCGACAGCTTCAGGAAAACTATGTAGGAAAGAAAAGGAAATAGTACTTTATTGTTTTTGATTTGGAGAAGGCTTTTGACAGAATCCCTTGAGAGGTGGAGAAGTGGGCAGTGATAAAGCTTGGGATCGAGGAGTGGCTGGCTAGGGTCATAATGACCATATAATAGTATGTGGGTGCTTGCACCCACGTAAGGGTGAGTGGAGATCTGAGTGTTGAGTTTTCCGTGAATGTTGATGTGCACCAGGGGTCAGTTTTGAGCCCCTTGTTGTGTGTCATAGTGCTTGAAGCCCTCTCTCGTGACTTCAGAAATGGACTCCCATGGGCGATGTTGTATGCTGATGATTTGTTGATTGCGAAGAAGTAAAGGGAGGTGGAGGAGAGATTTACGAAGTGGAAAGATGGTATGGGACACAATGCCTTACTAGTAAATGCAGATAAAGCAAAAGTGATGATGTCTAGGGCTGGTGGCAGTACTGTCAAAGAAGACAGAGAATGGCCATATGCAATTTGCCACAAGGGCGTTGGAAGTAATTCCATCTTGTACAGTGTCTGTGATAAGTGGGTGCATAAGAGGAGTAGACTGTAGCACCAGTCGAGCAGGGCAGTACTCTCAAGGTGGATGGAAAGCTGATGACAGGGAGAGCTGGAGCTCCCGTTTCATCAGCCCTCGGGACTAGGTCCCAACCATCCCCCTTTGCTGAACTTTTTCAGTGTCTCAGTAACACAGAGAGTAGGCCAGCATGCTCTCCAGTACAAGTTTTTCTAACTATCAGCACCAAACTACATGCACAGTACACACTTCTCTTCCTTTCCCGAAATTAAAAAATCATGGCGGCACTACACGTGGCCCTGGAGTCCCCAGGGGGGGGACCATAAATGCCCCACCTTCCGCCCCTCTCCCGGTGATGACTCGAGCTGCCTGGAACCACTATCTGACTCTCTTCTTCTTCATTTTTGCAACATTCGCGGCCTCTCCTCTAACTTTCGCTCTGTTTAGCACCACCTCTCCTTCTCTAAACCTCATCTTCTTTTTCTAACTGAGACTCAGCTGTCTGAGGCAACTGGCAGCAAACCCTTTTCTGTATCCTCCTACATTCTCTATACTCATTTCAAAGCCAAAGGTAGATGTTGTGTATATGTACGTAACGACCTATCTTTCTCTCGTGTTCCTGAACTCGATTCTTCTGAATTCTCTACACTCTGGCTTCGGCTTTCCTGTCATTATCTGACTAAATATATCTGTGCTGTTTACTTATCTCCTAATTCTACTGACAATCAAAAATTCTTTGACTATCTTACTTCTACGATGGAACACATTCTATCCATTTCTCCTTTCTCTGAAATCTCCATTCTAGGAGATTTCAATGTTCACCACCATCTTTGGCTCTCCTCTCTTTCACTGATCCACCTGGTGAACTAGCTTACACCTTTTCTCTCCTTAATGACCTAGAGCAGCTTATACAGCACCCTACCTGTATCCCTGACCGCCTTGGAGATAGCTCCAACATAATTGACCTCATCCCTCCTACTAATCCTTCTGCTTACACTGTTGATCTTTTCTCTCCATTGGGCTCCTCCAATCACAACCTTATCACCTTAACCTGTCCTATCACTCCGGTACGGCCTGTGGACCCTCCAAAGAAACGTGGTCTCTGGCACTTTGGAGCTGCAGACTGGGAGGCCCTCAAGCAATACTTCTTTGATTTTCCCTGGAATGATTATTGCTTCCATGGCCGGGAGCCATCTGAGTGTGCCTTGTGCATTACAGAGGTTATTCTTTCAGGCATGGAAGCATACATTCCTTTCTCATATCCTCTGACTAATGCAAGAAAGCCTTGGTTTAATCACGCTTGTTCTAATGCTGTCCGCAACAAGGAGTGGGCCTATAAAAGGTACCGGAGCCAACCAACCCCTGAATCACATCTTTTATAAATTTCTGCCTGGAATAGTGCTAAGTCTGTTCTTCGCTAAGCTAAAAATAATTTCATCCGTACTAAATGCTCTCAACTCTCCAACTCAAAATCTTCCCACTCCTTCTGGCACCTTGCCAAAAACTTTTAACAACATTAACTCATCATCCTTCCCTCCTCTTTTCTACTCTAATGGCTCTGTAGCTATTTCTTCTACTGATAATGCAGATCTCTTCACTCAGACTTTCTCCTCCAATTCCACCTTAGACGATTCCGGTGCTGTTCCTCCATCACTTCCCCCCTCTGACTCCCTCATGACTGACATTAAAAAATTTCTTCAGCTGATGTATTTTCTGCCATTGCTGGCCTCAATACTAATAAGGCATATGGGCCTGATGGAGTCCCTCCTGTTGTTCTCAAGAACTGTGCTTCTGTGCTTACACCGTGCCTAGGCAAGCCCTTTCGCCTTTATCTGTCAACTTGTACCTTTCCTTCTTGCCGGAAATTTGCTCTCATTCAGCCAGCCCCAAAGAAGGGTGACCATTCCTAGCCCTCGAACTATCATCCAATTGCTTTAACATCCTGTATTTCAAAAGTTTTTGAGTCAATTCTTAATAGAAAAATTTTAAAGCATCTTTCCTGTCACAACCTTCTTTCTGATCATCAGTATGGGTTCTGTCAGGGACGCTCCGCTGGCGATCTTCTCACCTGCCTTTCAGACTCCTGGTCATCCTCCTTTCGGGACTTTGGCGAAAGCTTTGCCATTGCACTTGACATCTCAAAGCTTTCGATCGATTCTGGCATAAATGTTTAATTTCCAAACTGTCCTCTTACGGTCTCTGTCCTTCTATCTATGCCTTCATCTCTAGCTTCCTTTCTGGTCTTTCTATAGCCGCTGTTGTAGACGGCCTTCTCCTAGATCTATCAACAGTGGTGTTCCTCAGGGTTCTGTCTATCACCAACTCTCTTCCTTTTATTCATCAATGACCTTCTAACCTGTACATCTAACCCTATCCACTCTAATGCTGATGACTCCATCCTTTACCTTTCCATTCGGTTCCCACAACGTCCATCTCAGCAGTTACTTCAACAAACAAGGGATGAGGCTATGGCAGGGATTAGGCAATGGCTCACCTAATATCTGAGTTGGCTCGTATCTCTGACTGGGGTAAAAATAATCTGGTTGTTTTTAATGTGTCAGAGACTCAGTTTTTACCCCTATCAACCCGACAAAATCATCCACAGGCATACCCACTAATGTTTAATAATATTCAACTTAATCCAGCATCATCCTTAAACATGCTTCAGGTTTCATTTACGTGGGAATTATCTTGGAAATATCATATTACATCTCTTATAATATCTGCTTCCAAGAGATTAGGTGGGCTAAGCCGACTCCGTTCCTTCTTTACCCCTGCACAATTGTTGACTCTATACAGGGGTTTTATCCACCCTTGTGTGGAGTACAACTCTTATGTGTGGGGAGGCTCCCCACATACAGCTCTTCTCAATAGGGTGGAGTCAAAAGCTTTTCGTCTCATTAACCCTCCTCTTCTTACTGACTCCCTTCAACCTCTGTCTCTTCGTCGCACTGTTGCATCTTTATCTCTTTTCTGTCGCCACTTCAATGGTCACTGCTCCTCTGAACTGTCTGCATGCATTCCTCCACCTCTACAACAGGCGCGTAGCACCCGCCTAGCAGCAAACTCTTATCCCTTTTCTGTCCAACTCTCTAATGCAAGAGTTAACCGTTACTCCCAGTCCTTCATTTATGTAACAGGTCAACTCTGGAACTGTCTCCCTCTGTCTGTATTTCCTGCTTTCTATGATCTCCAGTGTTTCAAACTCAGTGTGTCCAGGCATCTCGAAACGAATGGATCTTGAATTTGGTTCTCTCTTGTATTTTGTTTTTCTCTTGGAAGGAACAACAATTGCTAGCTCACGGCCTTTGGTTCTTTCTTCCTTGCATAAAAAAGAAAAAAGAGATGTAGTGGTATTAGAGGCAGACTACGAGTGCTGATTTCATGAGTGCAGTGTGTCTGGGAGAGCAGGTGGAAGCTGAAAGGCTTGAAATGAGTGAACTTGCTGGTGAATCTCTTGAGTGTGCAGAAGAGTTTTGTTATTTGGGAGACTTGTTCTGTGCTGGGGATGGAGCTGGAGCTAGCCTTAGAGCTAGAGAGAGGAGTGGTTGGGAGTTGTTTCTTGAGCTGTTTCCTCTCTCGACGTTGAGAGAGCCCTCTCTCCGTGCTATGGGATCTTTGTATGCAGCATGTATTAGGAGTGTAATGTTGTATGGCAGTGAGACCTGGGCAGTAAAGGAAGAGGATATTCGCAGGCGAAATGAACGGATATGACAATGATTTGGTGCATCCCTCAGTGTGAGGTCAAGGAGGTTAGCTTTATGATGGGAGAGTTGAAGGGTAGGCTAGGACTGGAGTGTATTGGTGTTGTGATGAGGAGAGGTAGATTGAGATGGTTTGGACATGTGGAGAGAGTGGAGGATGATAATTGAGTGCAGAAAGTGAGGAGTGTTAATGTTAGGGGTAGGGCTGCTAGAGGTAGACCGAAAAAGACCTGGGAGGAGGTTATTGAGTATGACCTTAGGGATAAGGGAATGAATCGGGAACCTGCCAGAGATCGAGCAGCATGGGTTGCCACCATTAGGTGATCAAAACCAATGCATGCAAGCCTGCTGAAGCCTTAAAAAAACGAATGAATGGACGAACTGGTAAAACAGTCAACTTCAGCTCCATTACCATTTTCATATACAAGAATGAATAATAATCACTTCCTATCTCTGATCACTGAAGGGAGCACGTTGTTCACATTCAACCTATTAACCAGTTACAAGTGAAGGATATAATCAGTTAGGTGTAAGCCGTCTGCTTGGCTAGTAGATTTAAGGGGTCGTGCAACATAAGGTGTTCTCATGCCAAATCATAAAATGCCAGAAAACGAATTCAAACATCAGCAGTATTCTCGCAACCATAACTTTTTAAATTTTGATGGTAGAATGTCCCAATTTTTTCCTTGGGAAGGTTTAGAGTTTATATTGTAATCCTTACAACATTTTGGCCATATTAGGAAATTAATATTAATTTATAATACACTTTAACCTATTTTCTGACAAAACTTTATTGCTTAAGCCAAAAAACATTGATTAGAAAGAAGGTAAGTACCATTAAACAATTTGAATGTGCTATGGTCCCCCAGTAAAGGTTATATTGCTATGGAACAACTTCACAGAAAACCACTGTCTTCACCAATTCCTGAGCGCCCAGGCAACTTCCATCACTATCACCAGCACGATGGTGCATTGTTACACCAGTAATCATAAGCGAAACTCTTCATGCTGTAAAACAGTGAGAATTTCTTTTTGCATGCTACAAACAGAACACAATGGTATGGACTGACGAATGACGTGGCAAAAACTCCTGCCTAATACACCGCCACGTATGGCCAGTCAATCAGTAAGCCAAGGTCTAAAGATACAATCAGGTCAAACCATAGCCGGACAAAAATGAGTCCATCTTCGTGCATGACGTCACGTGGCTAGCAGTGGTGCTCGCTCGCTCAGCTCTCTTAAGATCACCGTGCTGTTCACAACCATACAATGCCTACTAATTGTGCGGTACTCGGGTGTTTTGAAGACCCTAGGAAGAAGGTTAAGGGTGTCAGCTTCTCTAGAATTCCCCCAAATGAAGATGTTCGTCAAAAGTGGATATTTTATTTAAATGAAAAGACATCTTTAACCCAGACATAGCACAAGTATGCAGTCGTCATTTTGAGCAGAGTGCATTTAAGAGGTTACTCAGATAAGAACTGTTTGACATACCAGTACCCATAAATCAAACAAGACTAGAGGATGATGCACTTCCAACACTGAATTTACCAAATTCTGAAGGTAATAATGTCACCCACAACTAAGAAAAAGAAACACGGAGATAATTTTCAACAGTTACTCCTGAATATATCAAATAGGCAGACGTATTCACTACATTTTTCGTGCAGGAACTCTTCCATACAAGTTCGTCTATCAATCTATCTTGTTATCTATATATCCCTCTATCTATGTAATATATATTTTATATTGCATGAGGTTCGAAGAAACACCTCAGTTACATCATCTCTCTCTCTCTCTCTCATTACATATTGAGATGTATATAATGTTGTGTAGATATATATGTGGATACACAATATAAGAAATCGTATATACAAAGGTGGATAATAAATATTCACTACATTTTTCTTGCAATAACTATCCTATACAAGCCTATCTATCTATCTGTCTATCTATGTGATATATACTGATTTTATATTGCATATAAATAATGAGAGAGAGAGAGAGAGAGAGAGAGACTGAACAGGCCTAGATATATGAATGTGTCAAAGGACACTGGGGAATTGCATCAGGTCAGAAGGAACACCTCACTTACCCACTCTCTCTCTCTCTCTCTCTCTCTCTCTCTCTGTAGTTATCTGTTTATATGTATATAGTATACAACTCTCTTTTTCTCTCTAGATAGATAGATAGATAGGTAGATCGATCCATCCATCCATCCATCCTTCATCCAATTCTACGTTGCCCCATGAGGAGCGTAGGAGCCCGGGGCTAGGCAAGTTGGTCCTAACATTTAAGATGAGAGTGACCTGCCTCACACATCCCTGAGTAGCATTATGTGACCAATAAATCCCAACCACCCCTTGGATATAAACCTGCACCGGCTCTATCCGACTGAAGCGCCGCAATTACCCAGTAAACCACCGGGCGCCATATAAGAATATAGAATATACAATAAATTCAGTATATCAGATAAGAATAGATAAATAGGTACATAGGCTGTATAGAAAACTTACTGCAAGAAATATACACATTTCTGTATTTCAGTATGGTGCTACATAATAATATATACATATAAATATATGAAAGAGAGAGAGAGAGAGAGAGAGAGAGAGAAATTGAACAGGCCTAGATATATGGGAGTGTCAAAGGACACTGAGGAATTGCATCAGGTCAGAAGGAACACCTCACTTATTCTCTCTCTCTCTCTCATATATATATATATATATATATATATATATATGCCAGTCATTAACCCATTGGATCCCAGGGGTGCTGGGCGAGGCATGGCGCTGGGTGGGTACTAAGCGTACCGCCCTTTCCCTATCGGCTCATAGTCGCAAAGCTCATAGGTCCCTACTCGGGGGTTCCCTACTTTATAAAAGACTTGAAAAATCCCAGTTCTGTCCAATATTCCGGACATTGGGCTCCAATGGGTTATATATATATATATATATATATATATATATATATATATATATATATATATATATATATATATATATATATATTGTATCTTTTTTTTTCTAGGAACACAACCTCATAGTAGTCGTGAGATTCGAGCTGAGAAAAGGGGGCAAAAACGATTAGTGAAAGAAATTGAGGTGACTGCAGAGCAGGAGGCAGAGGAGGAATGTGAAGCAGAAGTAGAACGTGTTTCTGCTATTAAGGAACTTCAGCGTCAGATTCAAGATATGCAAGTGGAAAGAGATGCACTCTTGACTCAAAAAGAGGAATAGGAAAAAAGAGAGAGAGGGTCTGCTTAAGCGACTGGAGAGTGCCACTGCGACAGCTACTACACCTGTTAAAGAAAGACTTCTAAAATTTGTTTTCCCCTTATCATGTTGATTATTTCTTATAAGATAAGGCTACAACAACGTTGTCTGATGATGACATAAGCAATGCTCTGACTTTTGCGAAGTGTCAGCCCAAGGGCTTATCGATACTTGTGCAAAAAGTTATTCCTTCCATTGCCTTCCATTACAACGCTGAATTGTTGGGCATCAAAACTTGTTGTGAAACCTGGTACCTTGCAATCTGTTTACAACTCACTGCAGCACAAAGCCGGGTCGATGCCTGATCGTGATCGTCTTTGCATTTTATCATTTGATGAAACAAGCGTCAAGAGAGTGGTGCTATGACAAGGCAACAGATACAATCTACTCACCTAAAAGTAAAGTGCAGTGTGCAATGATAAGAGGCTTAGTAGGATCCTGGAAACAATTAATATACCATGACTTTGACATGACTAAAGAAATTCTCATGGATCTGATCCTCAAAATGGAAAATGCTGGGTTTTATGTTGTTGCAATGGTTAATGATGTATGCCCAACAAATGTGAGACTATGGAACAGCCTGGGCATTACTTTGGAAAAGACAGGCTTTACCACTCCAACTGCCTCAGATAGGGATACATATGTCTTTGCTGATGCACCACACTTAATTAAGCTGATAAGAAACATCTTTCTTGATAATGGGTTTCGTCTTCCAAATGGAAAATTGATACTCAGAGGATGTGTAAGGGAAATAATTCTAAGGAGTGTAAGTGACTTGAAAACAGCACATAAGTTGTCATTTAAGCATATTAACCTGCCATGTCCCAGTAACGTATGGGTACGTTGCAACATTTTGTCACACTCAGTCCCCACAATGTACCCATATATTTTGCAATTGTGAGGTCCGTCATTTGCACGTTTTTCATATTTCGCGCGTGAGTTTTGGTACGTATATGCAGGACACCTTCCTCTACCCGCTACCAGGTGGGGACACTGCCTTACCCCACGTGACCCCCATCCCCTGGCACTCCATTGTCTTGGCAACTCACCTATTAGTAGTGACCTCGACAGTAAAGACATGTCGTGCCACGATACGAAATTCAAGGTGAGAGTGATTCCCCAATCAATGACAATGTGGAGGACAAAGATAAGTGGCGCCAGAGGAAGAAACGAGCAGAAGCGATGAGGAGGTAACGTCGCCTAGGAAGGTGCGGCATGTTGATTTGTTAAGTGAGGGTAAACAACACATATCACCTATATTATTGTGTGAAAACCAATATAATCTTGTACTATACATAAATTTGTAACAAATGAACAAAAATACCCCTCTTCTGAGTGCTTTGCAATAGTTACCACTACCATACAAAAAGCGACAGCTGCAACGCGGCTCCAAAGGACACAGTACCAGGTGTTTAAAGGGTCACCTGTATAGCCCTTTTCTAAGCTCAGGTGAGCACTTTTTCTGTGATTTGCCACTGCTTCTCACAAAAAGCGGAAGTTTGAGCCCCCCCAAAATCCAAAATTGGTTGGGATGGAGGGGGGGCATTGGAAGGAGCTTCTTGTAAGCAAGGATTGGGAGGAAACTAGTGTGTTCACTGAGCTGGTCGACTCATGGCTTGATTTATTTAAATCTAAGACACCAGATAATACCAAATCCTCTTGCAAGGCTTATGGGCTTTTCTTGGAGCAACAGCATCATATATTAACTAAAATGATAAAAACAGTAAGCACAATGATGGCAGTTGAAAGGAATAGCTTGCTCCAGTTTCAGAAAGGGCTCATTATATCTTCGAAATCATTACCTAGACTACTTTGCATGGTGATCGAAAAGTTTGACATATCCTATCTTCTGACTTATAGGTTATCACAGGATGGCTTAAAACACTTTTTTGCTAGTATTAGACAAATGGGAGCTGCTTATGATCATCCTTTCCCTGTTAGTGTGAAGAATCGTGTACAAACACATCTCTTGGGTAAGGATAATATACCCTTGTGGGTGAAAAGTATACCTCTGAAAGAGAATGCACTGACATAGGCATATCCCAAGGCTCATTTCCTGAGAAAGGGGATGCAACTGACAACGAACAAGTAGAGTCCCTTGACCATGAACTGTGTTTGTCTGCCATCATATTTTCCCACTTTAGAAATGAAAGAAACAACAGAAAATGAAGCAGACGAACCAGAATTTGTGGATTTTGAGGATGAGGAAGAAAATGAAGGTTTGATGTACTTCGGTGGCTACATAGCAAGTAAGTTCCCCCAGTATGAGTTCTTGAGAGCAGATGGTGCAGGAGATAATGACAGTAGCTGGGTAGAATTTATAAGCAGACAGGTAGGAAAATTAACAGTACCCAGTGAAGAGTTTCAGAAACAATTAAGAGTGATGGAAAATTTGTTTCAGTGTTACCATGGGAACCAGTTAAAGCCAGGAAAGGGAGCCATGAAAGTCCTAACAAAAGATATTTGGTAAGTTTGTTGCTTTGCCTTCAGAGTTTGTTCAGTACTTTGTTTCTTGCTGTGTATTTTTTTAGAATGCACATTCTAAACAATTGTAAGAACTCAAGCCAATATAACAAAAAATGAAAAAGCTAGTAAAGATGATGGTATAGTAAACATTTTCTTAAACCTATATAATGTTAAGAAAATGGAGCTGCCAATGAAAGCTTGGAAAAGTGTACACCACAGAAAATGGAGCAGACAGGGTAGGGGAGAGAGGGTGAGAGGGCCAGGTAGGTGGCATGACGTCACACGACCTGCGTGTTGTTTGACCGGGTTGTATCTTTAGATCTTGTAGTAAGTGAGGCTCAAGGCCCAGCTACTTTCTCATTCGCCACAGCCAACACACTCACACACAGCCAAGACATGTTCCTTTGTTCTCCTGAGTGAATGGCAAGTAGCTAGCATAGGGATGATGAAAGACTTTCAAGTATACATCCTGTGGTAGAAGGTGTTCTCATCCAAGGCCTTATGATAGAGTATGGGTGAAAATAGTGTTGTCCAACAAAAAAGCATTTTCCAGCTGGTGGTCTGTGATCCCCTTCTGTCTTCTGGCGCCTCATTTCTTCCTCAGTTGAGTAAACAAAATAACTTTCTTTTAACCAGAATAAAATAATTTAGCTCGGTGCTTACACAGAAGTCCACATGAGCACAAATGGTTTGTTGTCAAACTCTGCCTATTTCTAACCTGAGCCTTAATTACTTCTACGATATGATTGCCCGGGTGACTGTGAGGGTGTAAGGGCCTTTCTTTTAGCGTTGATTATTGTTGTAAATGGTCATGGATGACTGTAGGTGAGGGTGCATGGGTCCTTCCCTCCTTTCCCTCATGTACTGATTACTTCAGTGTGGTGAGTCAGTGTGCTGTGGTGTGCCATGCTCTCTCTCTCTCTCTCTCTCTCTCTTCTTTGTGTGTGTGTGTGTGTGTGTGAGTGTGTGTGTGTGTGTGTGTGTGTGTGGTATCTTACTCAGTGGCGTAAGAGGTGGTGGATGATTGCTGGGTGTAGCTCTTAATCTTTATGGGTGTGAATGTTCAGTAAGGGCATGCTGGCAAATGTTGGTGTGAAAGTAGTCTTAAGGGTGTTTTCCATAAACACATATTATTACAGGCTGGTGGTAGTGAGGGTCGGCAAGTGATGATACTGGGTGTGGGTGTGGATGCCTCGGACATATACAGGTGTGAACTGGTGGCAGAGGGACCGCCATTCCACACCACACAGAGGTCCGCCAACATGACAGTCATAGGTCAGTAACAGGCTTTGTTAAATTAATTATCCCAGCACACATTCATAATTATTATTTTTTAAGGCTCTCTATTGTCTTCCCACTCTCATGTCTCTACTGACTTGTTATTCTGCTTTTTTTGATAAATACTTTCTGCCCATTACCACGCCCATCACGTGGTATATTCTCCCTGCTCTGCACCTTAACTCACCACGACCCAAGATCATTTCGCACACTGCGTCCTTTTCTAAATGCCCATTCTAATATATATATATATATATATATATATATATATATATATATATATATATATTATTCATAGTAAATAGTGATTATTCAGTAATATTACATTTTAAATAAGTTGTATACATATTTGAATAAATGCAATATAATTGTGCAATGGTAATACTGCTAAGTTATACATTACATATTTGAGTTATCACTTTAGTAATGTCTAATATTTCATCTAACTTGTATGATGATAGTGGTAATATAGAATTGTGCTATAATTGTATGACTTATAATATTGTACTAACATTGTGGTACTACATAATTGTGTTGGCCTTATAATTGTAGTTACATTTTGTTAATGCAACTATTACATAAGTGTCTTGGCCTTATAATTGTAGTTAAAGTTACATAAAAGTTACATCTTGTTAATGCAACTATTTTGTCGTTACATAATTGTTACAAATCGTTTGTAGGTACATAATTGTAGTTAAAGTTACATAAAAGTTACATCTTGTTAATGCAACTGTTACATAATTGGCAAAGTGTAACATAATGCAATCGTTTGTCGTTACATAATTGTTACATATCGTTTGTAGGTACATAATTGTAGTTAGTGTAACATAATGCAATCGTTTGTCGTTACATAATTGTTACATATCGATTGTAGTTACATAATTGTAATATGGAGTAACATAATTGTAATAACTGCAGTCCTAACATATGCTGCGGTCGATGATAGTGATGATGTGTCGTGCCACTTGTATGTGGAGACAACAATTTGCTTTTTTGTTTGTAGTTTATGTGGTATTTTTTTCTCTTTGCTTGTGTACACTTTTTCCATGTTGTTCATGGTTGCATAATTGCTGACTAATTTTCTTGGGATACTTTTTTAAAGTGTAGTTTATATTGCACAGGTATTACTGAAAATGATATTATATAGTCCCATATTTTGTTATTTTATATAAAAAAATATATATATATACACTATATACAGTATTAACTATACACACTGATTTGTTGTTCACCTGTACCTATCGTGGGTAATATGTGTGTCAGCACTGTGTGGAAATCATTGTCTTCACGATTGTGTTGAAGATGTTCACTCTTGCTAACGGCATTTGTGTTGGCCATTTTTTTT
The DNA here is from genome assembly GCF_032717465.1 of Coenobita brevimanus. Taxonomy (NCBI): domain Eukaryota; kingdom Metazoa; phylum Arthropoda; class Malacostraca; order Decapoda; family Coenobitidae; genus Coenobita; species Coenobita brevimanus. The sequence continues at coordinate 8,050,017 of NC_136972.1, read as the reverse complement.
TTTTTCTTTTCTCTCTAGTTTACCTTGTAACTTAATTTATATGTTTCCACTAGGTAGCTTTAATTAATAAATGTTTAATACAGTTCTTTTAATCGCTCACTGAGTAACTGTGATTGTATATTTTCTTTATTACTTTGTAGATATAATAATGTATAGTTGTATATATGAAACACGTATTTTATGTAGGTATAAATGGTAACACTCGTTGGTAGTAAATAAATGTTATAATAAATGAATGAATATATACCGTGTAGAATAATTATCGTTGGTGATTATTTAGTGATTGAGTTATGCAGATAACTGAAGTAAGTATGTGTATTTAAGCTGTAACTATACAACACGTTTTATATGTTTGTGCAGAAGCTTATTGTCTATCACTGTGTATTGTATGAATGAAGTAACTATGTAACTCACTAATTTTACCGTGGTGTGAGTGGTGGTGCAGGTGGTGTGTTGACTGACGTGGCGTCTGTTCAGCAAGCACGCATGATGACGTCGGCTTCCCACACTGGTAGCTGTGGTGAGTGAATGAGTAGCGATGAGTAACTTGAGTGAAGACGAGTGAGTAAGACGAGTTGTGAATATGGACTTGGTGTTTTGCTTCGTCGTCCTGACCTCTTCACACCTGCGTAAGCGTTGGGGGTTGGGTGGATGTAGCAGAGAGAGGAGGGTGAGGTCTGGTGGTTATGAGTTGTGAGTCGTCTCTCACTCTTCGTTTGTTTGTTTGTTTGTTTGTTTGTTTTCTTTCTTTCTTGATGTATTCTTGGTCCTTTTTTCTTGTGATTTACTCGTTGTGGGATGAAGACTGCCGCTTCTTGTAGGTGCGTGTAGAAGATTATACAGACGATGTAGAGTTGTTAATTGTAGTTGATTGTAGATGGTTGTAGTTCGCTGATTCGTCGTAGACCCGTAGACTTTGTAGACTATTCGCACTGTAGGCTGTATTTTGTAGGATTCAATGTTGAACTGAAGCTAATCATGTAGAGTCTCGGTTGCTTTTTGTAGAAATTTGCTTTTAATTCGGAGACGATGTCCGCAGATTTGCTGGTTTGTCGTTAAGCTACTTGCAAGGCGTCGAGTGATCTCTTGACCTCTGCATCAGCGTAATGATCTGGGAGACGGAGGGGGCAGGATGGAGAGAATACTGTCAGGAGCTGATGTTGTTGGTTGTTTTCAATCTTGATATTTTGTAGGAATTTAATGTTGATTCGTAGACGAGGTTCGTATACGTTCGCTGCTACCAAATGTCATAAGACTTTGTATCATAAAGCAGCGACTTTGTATTTGCTTGTAGAGGCGTATATTTTAGACTTGTGGTCGAGCGGCTTTTATATCTTGTAGTAGTTTCCCCACCAGATGTCATGTAGTGACGGGAGAGGTAAAGAATAGTATGGGACTATTTTTATTTGTCTTGGAAATATTAAACAGGTATAAGAGTATAAGTCCCGGGTAGCTACCTCCCTGTCTCGCTATCTCTCTCTCTTTCTGTTCTAAGGCTAATCTCCGTCTCGACCTCTCTCTAGGGTCGCTTGTCTCCTTCTAAACTCTCTTTCCTAAAATCTGGTGTAGTAGGGGTGTGTCACGTATGTTCCTCATGGCAACCAGATCTTTCTCACAAGAGGACTGCTGACAGCTAACTGCATCATCTCCTTACTGGCCGCTGTCGTCAGCTTTCCTCCGTGTGAAGAGTGTGTAAGCATGCTTAGCACTGCTCGATTCTCGCAGACACAACACCTTCTCAATCATCTGACTCCCTGCTTCTATCTGTCTCTCTATCTATCTATTTATCTATCTATCTATTATGATTTGCAATTATAATATGGAGACCTACCACATAAGGTATTGTCCCTGCCTGGCATCTTGTAGAGGAATAGAAGAAAGTGCCCCGTGTATACGTACCCAAAATCACGCGCAAAAATTTAAAATTGTGCAAATTATGAACCTTGCAATTGTGCAACGTACCAGTATGTCGATGGGTCTAGCTGTGACAAAATGTTGCAACGTACCCATACGTCGATGGGATGCCTCGGGTTAACATGAATGAGCGTATAATTATGATGCAGCAACAGGAATACTCGGTCAACAAACTCGATTTTTGTTTTTTTTTTACTGAATGTAAAATTGCCATTTCTTAACCTTGAATATTAACAATGGATTATTACTATAATAGCCTCCCACTTGCGAAAACTTGCCTATACTATTACAGGATGCTGAGCCATGCTATTGTGCTTCTCCACCACAGTGCAAAAGGAAACATACTGCAAAAGGACGAAAATCATCCATACTTAAAATGAATGAACAGTACATCATATTGTAATCTAGAACCTTCACAATGTTATGTATTTTGTTACTGTAGACAGCTTGTTTTCACCTGACGGACATGAACCAACACAAACTTAATACAAATTCATGACTGAATGAAATTCCATGAATCTTAATTATGAAGTAGGATTTCGTCTTGTTGGCTACCAGTTGAATCATCCTTCAAACCCTACTACACCCGGCCCTCAGCTGAGCTGAAATTAGTTACAGATCTCCGTCAGGTTAGAACAGACGCTCAGTAGTACTTGTATGTGTGAATTAGCTTTGCAGGATCTTCCTTGATTCGTTCAAATTTCTCTAATGAGAGTAAATTCTCAGTATGATTTTGCCTTGTCCAATTTTTTACAGTTACTAATTTTTTAAAACCCACTCTTTTATAATCACTGAAGAATTCTGATGGTATTCTAGGTGGCATTCGAGGGTTATTTAAGATCTCTCCTTTTATGATTATTCCGCGCATTATGCCTTCATACCGCCTTGTATATATGCTGATGCAAACTACGTTGATCATATAAACTATGTCCATATTAAGACGATATAAATCGGTCACAAGAAATTGCATGTGAGGAGTATGCACAATAAACACCCAAGGAAGATGTGCTGCTAAGCCTCCTATGCCACCCATAACAAAGCTTAATATAGTGTAGATATATCTAATTAAAGAACGATTGTTTTTGTTCTCCCCTGTGGTGTTGCCTCACGAGTCTCCTGGCATCAGTGAGAGTCAGATCCACTACCAACTGAACCAGTGGCCTTAATGGCCCTCGTGTAGTTTATAAGCATTAATTCTAAGCCTTGTTGTTCTTTCTTGTGCAGTGGTGCCACATGGGTCTCCTAGCATCAAAGGGAGTCAGACCCACTACCAGGTGGACCAGTGGCTGGACCTGAACTGCACAGCACCACCTGCCAGGCCCCCACCCATCCTCACATGGATCATTAATGGACACCAGGTGAACACCAATACAGACAAACACAAACGATACACCCGCCAGGCCCTTACCCACTCACACATGGATCCTTAATGGATACCAGGTAAACACCAATATAGAGAAACAAAAGTCATACACCCGCCAGGCCCCCACCTCACCGCTTCTTAAATGAGACTCAGCTGTTTGAGGCAACTGATAGCAAAACCTTTTCTGTATCCTCCTACATTCTCTATACTCATTTAAAAAACATGGGTAGCTGTTGTGTATACATATGCAATGACTTATCTTGCTCTTGTGTTCCTGAACTTGACTTTTCTGAGTTCTCCACTCTCTGGCTTTGGCTTTCCTGTCATTCCCTGACTAAATATATCTGTGTCATTTACGTATCTCTTAATTCTTCTGACTGAAATATTCTTTGACTATCCTACTTCTGCGAGGGAACACATTCTATCCATTTCTCTCTTCTCTGAAATCTCCATTCAAGAAGATTTCAATGTTCACCACCACTTTTGGCTCTCCTCTCCTTTCACTGATCCACTTGGTGAACAAACCTACGTCTTTTGTATCCTTAATGACCTAGAGCAGCTTGTACAACACTCTACCCGTATCCCTGACCTCCTTGGAGAGAATTCCAACATACTTGACCTCTTCCCTACAACTAATCCTGCTTACTCTGTTAACCTTTCCCCTCCACTGTGCTCCTCTGATCACAACCTTATTACCTTAACCTATCCTGTCGCACCAGTATGGCCTGTGGACCCTCCAAGGAAACGTCGGTTGTGGCACTTTGGAGCTGCAGACTGGAAAACCCTCAGGCAGTACTTCTTTGAGTGTCCCTGGAATGATTACTGTTTCCATGAAGGGGAACCATCTGAGTGTGCCATGTGCATTATAGAGGTTATTCTCTCGGGCTGTATGCATATATTCCTTTCTCATATCCTTTGACTACTACGAAAAAGTCTTTGTTTAATCACGCTTGTTCTAATGCTGTCCACAACAAGGTGAAGGCCTACAAAAGGTATCGGAGCCAACCCACCCCTGAATCATGTTTTTTTTTATGTTTCTGCCTGGAATCGTGCTTAGTCTGTTCTTTGCTCTGCTAAAAATAATTTCAGCCGTATTAAATGCTCTGAACTCTCCAGCACTTATTCCTCCCGCTCCTGCTGGCAAAAATCCTTTCTAACAATTTTATCTCATAACTCTTCCCTCCTCTTTTCTACTCTGATGGCTTTATAGCTATTTCTTCTACTGATAAAAGCAGATCTCTTCACTCAGACTTCCTTCAACCTTAGATCATTCCGGTGCTGTCCCTCCATCACTTCCCCCTCTGACTTTTTCATGGCTGACATTAAAATTTCTTCAGCTGATGTATTTTCTGCCATTACTGGCCTCAGTACTAACAAGGCGTATGGGCCTGATGGGGTCCCTCCTGTTGTTCTCAAGAACTGTGCTTCTGTGCTCACACCCTGCTAGGTAAACTTGTTTGCCTTTGCTTATCAACTTATACCTTTCCTTCTTGCTGGAAGTTTGCCCTCATTCAGCCAGTTCAAAAGAAGGGTGACCATTCCCAACCCTCAAAAAATCGTCCAATTGCTTTAACATCCTGTGTCTCAGAAGTTTTCTAGTTCATTATTACCTCAAAAATTTTGAAGCATCATTCGTATCATAACCTTCTTTGATTGTCAGAATGGGTTTCGCCAGGGTCACTCCACTTGCGATCTTCACACCTACCTTTCAGGCTCCTGGTCATCCTCCTTTCGGGACTTTGGCTAAAGCAATGCCATTGCACTTGACATCTCAAAGGCTTTCGATCGAGTTTGACATAAATCTTTAATTTCTAAACTGCCCTTTTTACGGTTTCTATCCTTCTATCTGTGCCTTCATCCTTAGCTTCCTTTCTGGTCATTCTATAGCTGCCATTGTAGATGGCCGCCGTTCTTCTCCTAGAACTATCAACAGTGGTGTCTCTCAGGGCTCTGTCCTGTCACCAACTCTCTTCCATCTCTTCATCAATGACCTTCTAAGCTGTACATCTAATGCTAATCACTCATATGCTGATGTTTCCACCCTTCACCTTTCCTTACGGTTCCCGCAACGTTCATCTCAGCAGTTACTTCAACAAACAAGGGATGAGGCTATGGCACACCTAATGTCCGACTTGGCTCGTATCTCTGAATGGGGTAAAAGTAATCTTATTTTTAATGCACCAAAGACTCAGTTCTTATACCTATTCACTTGACATAATCTTCCACTGGAAAACCCACAAATGTTTAATAATATTCATCTTAATCCTGCATTATCCTTAAGCATACTTGGGGTTTCATTCTCTCGGGACTTATCTTGGAAAGATCATATTACATCTCTTGTATAATCTGCTTTCAAGATATTAGATATGCAGAGCCGACTCCATACCGTCTTTACCGCTCCACAGTTGTTGACTTTATACACGGGTTTTATTCGTCCCTGTATAGAATACAGCTTTCATGTGTGGGAAGCTCCCCATATAAAGTTCTTCTCAAAAGGGTGGAATCAAAGGCGTTTCATCTCATTCTCTCTCCTCCTCTTGCTGGCTCCCTTCAACCGCTGTCTTTTCCTTGCACTGTTCCATCTTTTTGTCTCTTCTGTTGCTACTTCAATAGTCACTGCTCCTCTGAACTGTCTGCTTGCATCCTTCCACCTCTATAACGGGCACGTTGCGCCTGTCCAGCAACAAACTGTCATCCATTTTCTGTCCAGCACTCTAATGCAAGAGTTAACCATTACTCCCAGTCCTTCTTTTATGCAACAGGTCAGCTCTGGAACTGTTTCCCGCTGTCTGTATTTCCTACTTCCTATGATCTCCAGTCTTTCAAATGCAGTGTGTCAAGGCATCTCGAAATGAATGTATCTTGAATTTGGCTCAATTTTGTATTGGTTTTGCTTTTTTCTTGGAAGGAACGGTTTGTGGACTCCTGGTCTTTGGTTCCTTGCATGAAAAAATAAATGCCCTCACATGGATCCTTAACGAATAACAAGTTTGAGCGAATAAATACAGAAGGAACACTACACAAAAATTAAGTCGTCACGAGAATACAGACACCAATAAACACAAACACCCACACACATGCTCACACCAGAAGGAGAAAAAAAAAATGTCATTAGAAGCCAAGAAGAAAAGCACACAGACATCAATGCAACTAAAGAATGTGCGATACTATAACAGTGTCCGAATGTCTTTCTGTACCATGATTTATTTTGTAACTGATCACAGACATTTTGATTTAACAGATAATCTAAGTTTGTTTAAATCCAAGGGGTGATTTGGGTTTATTGCACACGTAATGCCACTCAGGGATGAATGAGGTTGGTCACTCTCATCTTAAATGTCGGGACCAACTGCCTAGCCCCGGGCTTCTACGCTTCTCGTGGGGCAACGAAGGATTGGATGATGGATGGATGGATGGATGGATTAAAGAGGAATGGGTCATAAAGCAGATATTCTGTTTTACAGAATATATATATATATATATATATATATATATATATATATATATATATATATATATATATATATATATATATATGTGTGTGTGTGTGTGTGTGTGTGTGTGTGTGTGTGTGTACTCTTTCAGAGAATGCTTTTGAACTGGAAATTTATACAAATGATGAGATATCTAGTTAAGTTATTTAACGAAAACTAACATTTACCATAAATAGCAAGTTAATGCTACAACTAATTTCAAAAGGTAGCGGAACGTTTTACATCACAAATATAAACCTACCAAGCTTAACTTATATGATGAAAAAGTAAGCAGGAATTTGCAATTAAGGCCCATGCACACATAGGCGAGAAACTCGTAGAACGCTTCTTGACAGCTAGTCGGCATCACTCCTGGACCCTAGTCCCCGACCAAAGACCTGGATGAACACTTCACTATTGCTCGCCGATTGCTCCTCAATTGGTCGCCAATCGAGCCGATCGCTCCTCAAACAATTGCCAATCGCTCCTCAAATAGTGGCCGACCTGGCCAGCAGTGACGCTGAGCAATGCCGAGTAATGCCGTGCAATTGCTGACCGCTCCCCAAATGCTCCGCAAGGGCTCGGGGAGCATTTCCAGAGTGGAAGCCGACCGAATGAGGAGTCTGGATTTTACTTTCATCCTGGCCGGCCAGGGGTCACTGCCTACTTATAAAAAGGCCCTCAGCACCTGTCCAGCCATAATTTCTGCCTCGACTGTCGACGAGACAACATCCAGACACTATGGATACCCGTGAATGTTGCTGTCCTGGGCAGTTGCAAGTACCGTTTTATGTGTGGGATTACTTTTGCTGCAGAAGAGGAGGAGAGAAAAGAAAAAGAAGACATGGAGGGCATTTTGGACAAGGTCCTGGTTCCTCAGAAGACCCCAGTTCAACAGCAGACTAGAAAATGACTGCAGGAGAGAGGCGCTATGTATTTATATTGGTCTGAACCACATGATCGGCAGACACTCGGCCCCACTTGGGAAACACTCCTGAGCTACTCTTGGTTTGCTCCCCGACCGCTCTGCAAACACTCCTGTTTTGTCTTAGTTCACATGGCGTGGGCATTCACATTGTATGGGTAAACTCCGTGACACTCCTCAAAAACTCCTCCATTGTTTGCCAGTTTCTCTTGACTACTCTGCATCTACTCCTTGTTCAGTTGATGAGCAATTCTGGCGCCGACAGACACCGAGTGATCGCCGAGTGCATCACGAGTGACCAGGAGTGATGGGGGAGTGTTTCCAGAGCAATTGGGGTGCAACTCCAGAGTGATTTTGCTCGCCGATCACTCCAGAAAATTTTAAACAGGTTTAAACATTTTTCAGCTATCGGGAACTAGTCCTGAGTGAGCAGGAGTGACTCAGGAGTGCTTCAAGAGTATAGTCAAGAGTACAGGCAAACGTTGGAGGAGTGAGGTGCGAGCAATTCCCGAGTGACACCGAGTGCCTTGCGAGGAGCGTTCTACGAGTTTTTCGCCTATGTGTGCACAGGGCTATATTGTACTGTATACTGATCTAACTAATAGCTATCTGGCCTGGGAAGTTTGGGATGTAAATATTGTATGTAAAATTTAAATTGTAAAGCTACTGTATATAGCACTAATAATGTTTCTGAAATATCAGGTTGATAGTTACCGCATAATATTCAGTCTGATTGATGGAAGAATAAAAATTACATACTCGTGTTGAAGGAATTGCACTGTCAGATAACAATGACTTAATATATGATCACGGACTAATAAAACATCACTTATATACTTTACTTGTTTACATGTTATTACGATGAATTGTATACGTCAGGCTGACAGCAGCAGCGTGAGGGAAATGGATCCGGTAGTGACTAGCTCAGGTCTAGAGAAGGCAATGAGCAACCTAAGCTTCCGAGTAGGCCAGCACCATTTCCGCAGAGGCGCCCTTAGGATCGAGTGTGAGGCTCGTCTGGCATCACTGTACTTCAGGTCACACCAGATCATCATACCACACCCGTCCAACACATGGTTCTCCACCCTTAACTTATACCACTCCACAGGTAAGCCTGACAGCAGTATTTGTGGGTGGCATTTGAGGCTTTGTAGCATCTATTTCATTGCAATTAATATATTACACCATTATATTCTGTACTTTATTTATACTCGTATCGATATACTTTGCATCAGTAACATACAAAACGTTGAGGTGTACTATTTAGAATCAGTCACTAAGGAAGTGGTGTTACGAAATCCCCAGAGCCACCCAGAGTACGACCCTGCATTATAAGGCTGAATTACGAGGTATTGTTACTCTAGTTTAAGTGAGCCAAAAGTTCAGTTACAGTTACAAGGTTCACTTACAAGTTACAGTTACAAAGTACACTTAAAAGTTACAGTTACAAGGTTCACTTAAAGGTTCATTTTACAAGGTTCACTTACAAGTTTCGGTTACAAGGTTCACTTACAAGGTTCATTTACAAGGTTCACTTACAAGTCACAGTTGCAGGGTTCACTTACAAGTTACGGTTACAAAGTTCACCAAGTTACGGTTACAAGGTTCACATATGAGTACAGTTACAAAGTCCACTTACAAGTTACGGGTTCACTTACAAGTTGCGATTACAAGGTTCACTTACAAGTTTCAGTTACACGTTCCAGTTACGAGGTTCTCCACCCTCAACTTGCCACTCGGCAGGTATGGATGACATCACCAAGGTTTGTCTATGTTAAGAACCCTGTTCCATTTTGGACACTTACACCCCTAAGTAAACTCAGGCACAACATTTCTGTAAGTATTTCACCTGTTATACCTCTCAGTTTTCCCTAATATCTGATATTCCTAAACTGACGGAGGCTTGGTATATTTCTTTGCCCTAATGTTTCACCTCTTGTGCACCTCACTTTCCTCATTTTGCAAGGATTCCTAAACTGAGAGAGGCTTGGTGTGTTTCTTTGCTGCAAAATTTTCACCCCGTCCACTTTATTCTTCTGGTGGCTTAGCTAATGTACTGTAATCCTGTGTGTGTGTGTGTGTGTGTTTGTGTGTGTGTGTGTGTGTGTGTGTGTGTGTGTGTGTGTGTGTGTGTGTGTGTGTGTGATAAAACTTGGCATGACGGTTGGAATTGGGCACCTATTGAGCTAGTTTCAATTTCATGTGGATAGATTTTTTCTGAATAGGTTTTTTGGACCCTAATAATCGCTGCCATTAGTATTATCCCCCCCTGTGGCGGGGCGGACACAATCTGGCCGCACTATGGGGTGGTACTACTACTCTGCGGCCAGGTTGTGTTAGGAAGAATACTGCCACCGTATTCCCTGCGTGTCGTAAAAGGCGACTAAAAGGGGCGGGGTGAGGGGACTAGGGACCCCCTCCTCTGTTTTTTAGTTCCTAAAAAGAGACAGGCCAGAGAAAGGGATGGGGGATGGAGTTATCCCCGTACCCTGAAGATTGGGTCTATGAATGTGCGTGGATGTAGTACGATTGAGGCTAAAAGGGAGGAGATTGGGAGAATGTTTGTGAGAAGAAAGTTGGATGTGTTAGCTTTGAGTGAAACGAAGATGAAAGGGAAGGGTGAGTCTATGTTTGGAAGTGTGTGAACGGAAGATTGTCAGGTGTTGATAGAGGAAGGGCAAGAGAAGGTGTGGCCTTGTTAGTGAGTCCGGAAGTACAGCAATGTGTGATTGAATGGAAGGAGGTGTCATCAAGACTGATGTGGGTGAAAACGAAATTTGAACGTGAGTTGTGGGTGTTTGTGAGTGCATATGGGCCTGGTAGTGAAAGGGATGAAGAAGAGAGGGAGTCTTTCTGGAATGATGTTGATGAGTGTCTGCAGAGTTTTGGAGCGAATGTGAATGTGGTAATGATGGGAGATCTGAATGCTAGAGTGGGAAATGTAGCAGTTGAAGGCGTAGTTGGTATGCATGGTGTGCCTGGAAGAAATGAAAATGGGGAACGAATGATAGCGATGTGTGTTGAGCGAGAGTTGGTGATTGGGAATACGCTGTTTGAGAAGAAAGATATTTATAAGTATACGTGGGTGAGACAGGAGGGTGGAAGGGTTGTTGATAGAGCCTTGATGGACTATGTGGTTATGTCTAGGAATGTAATAGGAAGATTGTTGGATGTGAGAGTTCTGAGAGGGGAGGGTGGAGGTATGTCTGACCACTACCTGGTGGAGGGAAAGTTAAGAGTAGGTAAGAGATGGGTGAGAGCTAGGAGGGTTAGATGTGGCAGGGAGGTTTTGAAAGTGAGTGAGTTGGATAAAAGAGAGAAAAAGATAGAGTATCAGGAGAAATTGAAAGATGAGTGGAACGCAGTGAAAGATCGGGAAAATGGCAGCGTGGAGGAGGAATGGCAGTTGTTTAAGAGTGCTGTGGTGGGGCATGCAGAAGAGATGTGTGGTGTGAGACGTGTGGGTGGTGGTGTAAGAAAAGGAAGTGAATGGTGGTGCGAGGAAGTAAGTATGGCTGTGGCTGAGAAGAGACGTGCATATGAAGTGTGGCTGCAGAGGAAGGATGAGATGTCATATGAAAGGTATAAGGAAAAGAGGAATAGAGCGAGAAGGGCTGTGCGTGATGCTAAAGTGGCAGCAGATGAGAGGTGGGGTAGGCGGCTGACAGAGTATTTTCAACAGAATAAGAAAATGTTTTGGAAGGAGGTGAAAAGGGTGCGAAAGGGAGAGTCTGGGAAGGAAGAACGAGTAAAAGCAGAGGATGGAAGGATGTTAACTGAGATGGATGCAGTAAGGAAGAGATGGGCAGAGTATTTTGAAAGATTGTTAAATGTAGAGGAGGAAAGGGTGGCTGAGATTGTGGCGGATGGAAGGGTGCAAGGAATAAATGTGTTGGGAGAGTTGAATGATTCTTTGATCACGAAGGAGGAAGTGGAGAAAGCAGTAACGGAGATGAAAACAGGGAAAGCTGCAGGTATGGATGGGTGTGCTGTGGAATGCCTGAAGGATGGTGGACTGGTTAGTAAGATTGTTGAATGTGTGCTTTGAGAAAGGTATGGTGCCAATTGACTGGGCAAGTGCTTGTGTGGTCCCGTTGTATAAAGGCAAGGGTGATAAGTATGAATGTACTAGCTTTAGGGGTATAAGTCTGTTGAGTGTTGTAGGTAAGGTGTATGGTAGAATGTTAATTTTGAGAGTTAGAGAGGGTACAGAGGGAGTGATTAGTGATGAGCAGTGTGGCTTTAGGAGAGGGAGGGGATGCGTGGATCAGGTGTTTGCTGTGAGACAAGTGTGTGAAAAGTATTTAGCGAAAGGCAAGGATGTGTTTTGGGCATTTATGGATTTAGAGAAAGCGTATGATAGAATTGATAGGGAGGCTTTGTGGACTGTTTTAAGATTGTATGGACTTGATGGTAGGTTACTAAAAGGGGTAAAAATTTTTATGTAAATAGTAGAGCGTGTGTAAGAGTGGGAAATGCTGTGAGTGATTGGTTTCCCGTGAGAGTGGGGCTGCGACAGGGATGTGTGATGTCGCCTTGGTTGTTTAATATTTACATGGATGGTGTTGTAAGGGAGGTGAATGCAAGAGTTTTAGGTGGTCTGAGTCTGGTAAATGTTGATGGAGGAGAGTGGAATCTGAAGCAGCTGCTGTTTGCAGATGATACCGCACTGGTGACTGATTCAGAGGAGAGATTGAGACAGTTGGTAGAGGAGTTTGGAAGGGTGTGTGAAAGGAGGAAATTGAAAGTAAATGAGAATAAGAGTAAAGTGATGAAGTGTACGAGGTTGATAGATGGTAGGGGGATGAATATAGTTTTGAATGGTGAGTTGCTTGAGGAGGTAGATTGTTTTAAATATCTAGGGTCACATGTTGCTGTGGATGGAAGAATAGATGCAGAAGTGAAGTTTAGAATAAATGAAGTAGGAAAGGTGCTGGGAGGAATGAAAAAAGTGTTTAAATGTCGTTCTCTTAGAATGGATGTAAAGAGAAGGCTGTATGAGGGTGTTGTGGTACCGACTGCATTATATGGGGCTGAAACATGGAATATGGGTGTAGCAGAGAGGAAAAGTTTGAATGTAATGGAGATGAGGTGTCTGAGGAGTATGTGTGGAGTGACGCGTATGGATCGAGTGCGAAATGATGAAATGCGATGGAGAACTGGAGTTGTTCGGGAGATGGCTGGTAGAGTTGAGCAGAGGGTGTTGCAATGGTTTGGGCATATGGAGAGAATGGAAAATGAGCGATTGGTGAAAAAGATAACTAGATCTGATGTGAGAGGTGTAAGGCTGAGAGGAAGGCCACGAATAGGATGGATGGACAGTGTGAAGAGAGCGCTGGATGCGAGAGGGATGTCTGTTGAGCAAGGAAGAGTGGCTGTGCGTGACAGAAATAAATGGAGAGAAATTGTGAATGAATAAGTGATGACGCAGCCCTGAGGGGATATTCTCCCGCATTTGGTCTGATCAGCTAGTCAGGTCAGGTGCGGGTAAGGGGATGGGTGTATTACGATGTGGCAGGGGTAAACCAGTTCTGCTGTCGGGCCCTGCTGCGGATGTCACTGATTGCATTGTGCAGTTGACCCTTGTGCGGTGTGGTGCGGTGAGGATCTGTCCGTTCTCCCCTTTGGGGCTAAGATGCGAATAAATGTGTTTGAATGGATGAGTAAATGGAGAGTGAGTCGTCCTGTCTCGGCTACCTCCCTTTCCTTGGGGGAAGCAGCCTAGGTATATAGATAGATTAGTATTATCATAAATGCGCGTGGAGGAGGCGGCAAGACATTTCCGTGGACTTTACTAAGTTTTTTTGGGGGGAGAGAGAGAGAGAGAGAGAGAGAGAGAGAGTTGTACATCTTCAATCTGATGTAATACTTCACTAATGCTGCAAACAGACAATTTTCTGAGCAGAAAATGATGGTAGCCGAGGTTTTGGTGGTGATGGTGGTAGCTGTGGTGATGGTGGTGGTGGTGTTGATATCTGTGATGATGATAGTGGTGGTGGAGCTGTTGTGCTGGTGGTAGTGGTAGCAGTGATGATGGTGGTGCTGGCGGCTGTTATGGTGGTGGTTATGATAGCTCTGATGGTGGTGGTAACTTTGAGGGTGGTGGTGGTGTTAGCTGTGATGGTGGGGGTGGTAGCTGTGGAGATGGTGTTGGTGGTAACTGTGGTGATGGTAGTTGTGATGATTGATAAGGGTGGTGGTGGTGGTGGTGGTAACAGCGATGACTGATGATGGTGGTGGTGGTAGCTGTGATGATGGTGGTGGTGGTGGTAGTTGTGATGATGGTGGTGGTGGTGGTAGCTGTGATGATGATGCTGATGGTGGGAGCAGTGGTAGTGGTGGTCGTAGCTGTTCAGAAACGTTTCTTGTTTGGGCAAGTATGGTTCAGTGACAGCTCTAATTTGGACAAGTGCTGAGCAGGCGGATAGAGCTACGAGGCTCTTGTATTAGCACTAACTGAGTCATTGTTTGCTACGGGTCATTGAATGCAGATTTCACCATAAGCGAAGTTCCCGGTGAATCTTAATATTTTTGTTTTTATGAGCTTGCAGGGATTTGATGGTTTTCCCCCCGGTCAATAGTTTTCTTGCTCTCTGGGCCCTGTCTCACTTAGTTCTTAGACGGGTAAAAGATGATGATAATCATGATCTTGATGATTATTTATGCCTGTGTAGCAGCCTCCCTATCCTAATTTGCTTGCATCATTTCACTTCAGGCTGTTGTCCTTATAATAACCACAGGAGCAGCCAGTTAATATACACCGTCACTCAATGTACCGTTAAGGACATTGATTCTGATCCATTTCATATCAGTAATTAACGTCCCAGTGAAGAATGGCCTACAGAACCCCAGAAATGCGATATTCGAACGCCAACAAACTTTTAAGAATCTCATAAGATGTTCTTTCATTTTCTGCTTAAAAAAATAGGAAGCATGATATCGATCGTCATTGTAGTTACCAGTCTTATACCTCCACAATCAGGACGATACTGTTTGCTGACTATTTATCTATCGACAGTCGATTGCCTCAGTCCCAGAAGGGGTGGCCACAAATGAATCTCTTTCATGTTACGTGGTTCTTCACCATACTGTTGCATTCTTTCCAACTAACACGGCCCTCATTCATTTGCCTAATGGCCCCATCTCTCCATCACACTTCGGTCTCTCCCTTCCACTTCCTATCCATCTGACAAAGATTCTCTACACCGCTTAGCTCTGTTGATGGCTCATTGTAGTCAGATTGGAGACTAATTTTCCAAAAAACATGTGCTGATCCAGGGGTGTTTGTTATGCTGCCCAGGCAACACCCCAGGTTTAACACACTAAGCTAGTAACCAGTACCGTACTGTGAATATATAGAATGCATTTTTTATTATTATTTTTTTATTATTATTTTTTTAATATTATTATTATTTCTCCGCACAAACCAGCCTTGCAGACAAATGTTACTTAACTGACTTAGAGCACTGGGGCGTGGAACCCTCATTGTTTTGGAAAATGATATGGGTAAAACGTCAAAAATATAACTGAAACAGGGATATCATAGGTGAGCACTGAGCAGTGTGAAGAATTATGAAGAGAAGGAAAGTTGTTGGAAAACTGTTAGGATATTAAAGACGCTGGAGAGAGCACTTCAGATGGTTGCTGGATGAAGAGTTTGACTGAAATAGGGAAGGTTTGGAATCAGTGGATCCAGTGTTTGGCCCTAGACCTTTGATTGATGCTACTATTAGCAGCAGGGCAATAGGCAGGAGGCAGTTGTGTAAGGCGACAGGTGTGTCTGGGTTGATTGCTGAAATGCTGAAGGCCTCAGGAGATACAGAAGTCGGTTAGTTATTGATTTGATAAACAGGTTTATATATGAGTGTGTTGTCCCACACGAATGGTTGAAGAGTGTGACTAAATGTGGAAAAAGGAAATTATAGAGGCATAACCTTTTTGGACAATGTAATGAAGGTAATGGAGAGAGTTCTAGAAAGTATGATTAGAGAAAGAGTGAATATTGATGAGCTGCAGTTTCAGTTAAATCTAAGAACTGTAAAGGGACCATTGATGCCATATTCATTACTTCACAGCTTTAGGAAACTGTATAGGAATGAAAAGAGATCTGTACTTTGTCTTTGTTGATTTGAAGAAGGCCTTTAACAGAGTCCCTAGGGTGGTGATGAAGTGGGGAATGAGAAAGCTTGGGATCGAGGAGTGGCTGGTTAGTGGTCGTGGCTACGTACGAAAGCCATGCAGGCCAACGACGGTTCCTTCACTTTACCCCCTCATCCCATTCCCCCTGCTTCTTGAATATGGAACATTCAGTAATTAGGAACCATGGCTTAGCGGCTACCTGAACTGAGGAAAATGCAACACACTCAAATGAAGCAAGTAACAAAACATGAGTTGTTTGAGAATATTTTGGCATCCAAGGAGGAGGAGGACGTGCTTAAAGCACTCTGTCAATGTGAATGCGGTAATGACGGAAGTAGCAGAACTAAGAAAAGCAGTGACTTCTCCAGAGATCTCCCAGCACTCAAAAGTTTGCCAAGCTTCAAACTCAAATCGATAGACAAGCTGATATAATCTCCAAACAATGATGCCTTCTGGAGGGGAATGATCGCAAGGAGAGGGAGTGTTGGGAGTGCGTGATGATGGTGAAGCATTTAATGGATAATGATGAAGCATTTAATGGGGCAGTTACAGATGCCGAAAAGCCTGGGAAGACTTGGAAGAAGACTGACTTTGGTGATGTAGCGAGCATGCACTGCAGGCTTGGTAGAGATGCTCAAAGAGGAGGCAGCATGCTCCGACCTATGTAACTGACACCGCAAGATAAGGAGGTATGTACAAGGTTTC
This sequence comes from Coenobita brevimanus, assembly GCF_032717465.1. NCBI lineage: Eukaryota > Metazoa > Arthropoda > Malacostraca > Decapoda > Coenobitidae > Coenobita > Coenobita brevimanus. The sequence continues at coordinate 8,033,498 of NC_136972.1, read as the reverse complement.
TCACTAATGTAAAACCACTCAAGGCCATTGGCGTTAATGCCTCAAGATCTACGTCAAGAAAAACGTTCATCCGATCATTAAGGAGTGGAAACGACTAGGGGATGTTGAAACATGGGAGAAAGTATGGTCAGAAAATGTGGGACTAGAAATCAAACTGGATAATCGACAGTGCAAGCTCTATCATGACGGCATCACCATTGATAGTTAGAGCCCTGATTTTTTCTAATTACACCAAAGGCAGCTGAAGAGAGTAAGATATCATGGATTATTAACCGAGTTTGTACATAAATGAAAAAAAAAAAAAAAATCAGTGACTGCTAAGTGATTTCAGTGTTACCACCAACTTTGGCTCTCCTCTCTTTTAATTGATCCACCTGGTGAACAAGCTTACATCTTTTGTATTTTTTATGACTTGGAGCAGCTTGTGCAGCACCCTACCCATATCCCTCACTGCCTCGGAGGGAGTTCCAACATACTTGACCTCTTCCTCATGTCTAATCCTTCTGCTTATATTGTATATATTTCCTCTCCATTGGGGTCCTCCGATCACAACTTTATCAACTTAACCTGTCCTATTGCTCCAGTACATCCTGTGGACCCTCCAAATAAAGGTCAGCTGTGGAATTTTGGAGCTGCTGATTGGGAGGCCCTCAGGCGTACTTCTTTGATTTCCATTGGAGTGATTGTTGCTTCCATGGCCTAGAGCCATCTGAGTGGGCCATGCACATTACGGAGGTTATTTTCTTGGGCATGGAAGCATACATACCCTTCTCATATTCTTTGACTAATCCAAAAAAAAAAAGAAATGTTTTAATTTCTCTTGTTCTAATGCTGTCCACAACAAGGAGAAGGCCAACAAAATGTACCAGAGCAAACCCACCCCTGAATCTCATCTCTCTTACGTTTCTGCCCGGAACTGGTGGTAGGTGGTTGCGACCATCATCCACTCACTTGATGTAGTGCTGCCTAGTTTTTCCTTAGCCTTTATCTTTGTTTTTCTGTGCCTGCCCTCCTCCCTTCCTATATTTCCCATCTTTCCTGTCACTTCTTATTGATCTTCTTTCCTTTACAGGTGGCTTTACATTGAGTGACAAGCCAAATGGTTTCCTGTAAGCCAAGAAACCATTTACCATATAATCTACCCATAAGTGCTCCCTACGTGTTAACAAGTGGGTTGGTGGAGGGTTAGTGCCTCTCCCTGTAAAACCAATAACTCAAAGTCAAATGGCCACCCCTTACGGGATTATGGTGTCTGGCAATAGATAGTTAGATAGATTGAACTGTGCTAAGTTTGTTCTTCGTTCTGCTAGAAATAATTTCATCCGTACTAAATGCTCTGAACTCTCCAGCTCGAATTCTTAACGCTCCTTCTGGCATCTTCCCATAAACCTTTCTAACAACTCATTATCCTTCCCTCTTCTTCTCCACTCTGATGGCTCTGCAGCTATTTCTTCTACTAATAAAACAGAACTCTTCGCTCAGACTTTCTCTTCCAATACCACCTTATTCAGTTCTGGTGCAGTCCCTCCATCTCTTCCCCCCTTTGACTTCCTCATGGCTGACATTAAAATTTCGTCAGTTGATGTATTTTCTGCCATCACTGGCCTCTATACTAACAAGGCATATGGGCCTGATGGGGTCCCTCCTGTTGTCCTCAAGAACTGTGCTTCTGTGTTTACATCCTGCCTACGTAAACTCTTTCGTCTTTGTCTATCCACTTGCACCTCTCCTTCTTGCTGGAAATTTGCTCTCATTCAGTCTGTCCCAAAGAAGGGTGACCATTCCCAGCCCTCTAACTATCGCCCAATTGCTATAACATCCTGTATTTCAAAAGTTTTCGAGTCTGTTCTTAACCAGAAATTTTAATGGATCTATCATACCACAACCTTCTTTTTGCCTGTCAGTATGAGTTCATCCAGGGACGTTCCACTGGCGATCTCACCTACCTTTCAGACTCCTAGTCATCTTCCTTTTGGGACTTTGGAGAAAGCTTTGCCATTGCACTTGACATCTCCAAGACTTTCGATCGAGTCTGGCATAAATCTTTAATTTCCAAACTGCCCTATTACGATTTCTATCCATCTTCCTGTGCCCTCATCTATAGCTTCCTTTCTAGTCGTTCTATAGCTGCTGTTGTAGACGGCCACTGTTCTTCTAGAGCTATCAGTAGTGGTGATCCTCAGGGCTCTGTCCTATCACCAACTCTCTTCCTTTTACTCACCAATAACCTTTTAAGCTGTACATCTAACCCTGTCCACTCGTACGCCGATAACTCCCAGTTCACCTTTCCATTTGCTTCCTGTAGCATCCATCTCAGCAGTTGCTTCAACAAGCAAGGGATGAGGCTATGGCACACCGAATGTCTGACTTCGGTAATATCTCTGATTGGGGTAAAAGTAACCTTGTTGTTTTTAATGCATCAAAAACTCAGTTCTTTCATTTATCAACCCAACAAAATTGTCAACAGGGGTACCCTCTAATTTTTGACACTATCCAGCTCAATCCTGCATCATCTTAAAACATACAAGGGTTTCAATCCCTCAGGATTTATCTTGGGAAGAACATATTACCTGTCATGCAAAAGCTACTTCCAAGAGATTGGGTGTGCTAAGCTGACTCCATATCTTCATTACCCCAGCATAGTTGTTGACTTTATACACGGGTTATATTCACCCCTGTGTAGAGGACACCTCTCTCTTGGGGAGGCTCCCCAGACACAGCTTCTCTCATCAAGGTAAAGTCAGAGGCTTTTCGTTTCATTACCTCTCCTCTTACTGGCTCCCTTCAACCTCTGTCTCTTCGCCGCAGTGTTGCATCTTTATCTCTTTTCTATCGCTACTTCAATGGTCACTGCTTCTCTGAACTGTCTGCTTGCATCCCTCCTCCACTACGGCGGGCACATATAATCCATATAGCAACAAACTCTCATCCCTTTTCTTTCGAACTCTCTAATGCAAGAGTTAACCGCTACTCCCAGTCCTTCATGTATGCAACAGGTCAACTCTGGAACTGTTTCCCTCTGTCTGCTTTTACTACTGCCTACAATGTCCAGTCTTTCAAACGCAGTGTGACCAGGTATCTCGAATATATCTTGATTTTGGCTCTGTGTTATCATGTATTGTGTTTTCTTGGAGGGAGCAATATGCAGGCCCCTGGCCTTTGGTTCCTTCTTCCTTGCATAAGAAAAATATAGGGGTCAGCGAAACTAAAACAACTTTACCATGATATTTATCCCTTTATAGTAAAGCTGTGGACACATTGGACCAAGGAGGGATGGTGGTGCTTGTAAAAAAAAAAATCATTTGACTAATTTTATACATGACATTGATACCAGTACTGGTGACCTGACTTGGCTGCAGCTCTATAATGTTAAAGGTGTACAGCACTGTATGTTTTTTGTTATATTCCTCCATGTGACACTCAGTATTACTTGCACGTAGCTTTTTATGCTATTCAGGAAAGTATTATGTTTACTCACATGAAAAACGGATACCGTACATAATATTAGGTGACATTAATGCGTGATTCAGGAGGGCAGTGCGTTAGTCAGTAGCCTTGTAAGAATTGCAAGGTAATGATATACCCTATCTGGATATGGTAGATTGTGTCAGTGTGCCCAGCGATAACGCAGAGTTTTTATCATTCATATGTATGGACAATAATCTCTTAGTTGTTAATAACTTGAAGATATATGATAAACTTTTTACTGGTACATAACTTATCATAAGCATGACACAAGGGTGTCCGAACTGGATGTGTGTCGCATCTCCCAGCATCCCACAGTATCTTAGCACTTTTTCAGTTATGCAGTGTGCTGATCTCTGATGTTGTCATGGTCCTATCCCCATATATGTGCCCTGTATAGGAGTAGACTTAGATGCTTTACTAACTATTGCAGCATCACTGGGAGATCACACAGCTTTGTATGGCAGTGCAACAAGGAGTGGATAGGTTAGAAAACCAGTTAAATTTGCCAATAAAGACAGCTGGGTATTTGATGAGAACATTACACAAATAAATATTCCAGGTACATTAATGTTTTCACAGCAAAAGTAGATGATGTATATTCCAATTTCCACTGAACTAACGTCGGCCTGCCACAGGGATCAGTTCTGGCACCAACCCTGTTCCTAGTTCATAATTATTAATGAACTCTTATCTGTCACCCACAATCCAAACCATGCATATGCATATGACTCAACACTTCATAGTTCATTCACACTCAGACACCCATTTACAAAGTCTAATATTTATAACTCTCAGCTTAGTACAGCCATCTCCATAAATCAAGATCAGTGAATGGGGACAAAACAACCTTGTCTCATTTAATGGTAGTAAAACCAAATATATACAAGTTACTAATAGACAGATATTCCCAGATTCGTATATTACCTTCAGTGCTACTAATATTCCCATCTCCAAAAGTATTGAAATTCTTGGTGTCTCACTTAACAATGCCCTCAGTTAGATCAATCATCCCAGATCACTTGATAAAATCACCTCAAAGAAACTTGGATTTTTGTACAGAGTCCGTAACTTCTTCACTGACAAGCAGTTAGCTATAATTTATAAGAGTCATGTGCACTGTCAGCTTAAATATTGCTCACTCTTGTGGAATGGATGTGGAGAGGTTGCATTAAAACAACTAGACAAAATTCAGGGCAAAGCTGCTGGAATTATTAATAACCCTGCTATTATAAATAAACTACCTCTCCTACAAGTAAGAAGGAATGTTGCCTCCCTTACATTATTTTACGGATATTTTTATGGCAAATGTTCAGACGAAGTTACATCCATTGTTCCACCTCTCCACGCCTTCCTTCGTGCTACACGGGCATCTGATAGCACTCATGACTGGAACATCACTCACCCCTATTGCAGAACTTCTGCCTATCAGAATTCTTTCATTCCCCGAACTGCACCTCTCTGGAAATCGCTTCCCCAGAGTTGTTTCCCTCCAAACTTCAACCTACAGGAGTTCGAGTCCAACTGTTACAGATATTTTATGAATGGAGGACACCAGTAATCTGGTGTATGGATTATTGTTTTACTCATTTGTTTTTCCTTCCTCTTTTCTGTTATTTAGAAAAATGGAATCCGATACCTTATATGAATGTGGAGAAAACAGTAGCTGCAAAGAAAGGGTAAATCTGAGTAATGTGAGCTTAGGGAGATGGGAAAGGCTTTTGGAAGAAAGAGAATGATGGTAGATGGGTCTGGAAGGCAATCGGTTGGAAAGGTGATTATGAATGAATGGACCTTGAATTTGGCTCTCTGTTATATTGTGTGTGTGTGTGTGTTTTTTTTTTTTTCTTGGAGGGAGCAATTTGAATGCCTGTGGGCTCGTACAGACCAAGAGACATGCTGTGGAAGAATGTCCAGTTTCAAGCAATTTTAAAAATTTTTTTGGCCTTTGCGAGGTGGTGGAGCTTTTTATGGGCCGATACTCTTATGATACAACGTGTACGTTCATTCATAATATTTTTTAAACTATTTTTGTGAAAATCACTGTATTTATTTTGTTCTAGTGGTTTAAGTTTTATTATTTGTGGTTGATGCTTTTTTCATAACTTACTTTTGTGGACGACAAATTATGATCTTGAAATGTTTGGGATGTAGTTTTGTTGTTTTATATTGTTTTATGTATTCAAACCCTTGTTACGATATTCTTGAACTATACATGTAAACATGTTGTTCCATTGTTAATTTTTATTATTTGCTGCTGGTGCTTCTTTGATAAGTGTTTCATTTGTGGACTACAGAGTATGATCTTGAAATGTTTTGAGATGTATATATTTTTTGTTTTATAATGTTTTCTGTATTCCATCCCTGGTAAACTTAGGTCATAAAACTCTGTCTATCTACTGTATCCGTCTATCTATGTGGGTGCTCGCTTTCAAGTGAGAGTGAATGGCTATTTGAGTGGTAAGATTTCAGCCAATGTTGCCGTGCATCAGGGGTCAGTCATGAGCTTTTTATTGTTTATCATGGTGCTTGAAGCTCTGCCACTTGACTTCAGAAATGGACTCACGTGGGTGATGTGATAGGATGATGATCTGGTGTTGATTGCAGAAAATGAAAAGGAGCCGGAGGAAAGATTTAGGAAATGGAGAGATGGTATGGGGCACAAAGGCTTGAGAGTCGGTGCAGATAAAACGAAAGGTATGGTATCTGGAGCTGGTGGCGGTACTGTCAAGGAAGAGGGAAAGTGGTCATGCGTGCTTTGCCACAAGGGAGTGGGAAGGAATTCCATCATCTGTGGAACCTCTGATAAGTGGGTGCATAAGAGATATTGTGGTATTAGAGGTAGGTTGCGAGATAATGCTGATTTAGAGAGCATGTGCAGATTCTTGGGAGTGAAAGGATTGAACTTGCTGGTAAGAGTCGTGTGTGTGTGGAAGAGTTTTGTTACTTGGGAAACATGTTACTGTATGTGCTGGAGGTGGGGATAGAACTAGCTGCGTGCCTAGAGCGAGGAGTGGTTGAAAGAATTTCAGGGAGCTGTTGCCTCTCCTGACACTGGGAAGGCTCTCACTTCACACTAAGTGAACTTTGTATGAGGCATGTGTTAGGAGTGTATTGATGTATGATCATAAGACCTGGGCAGTTATGGAAGACGGTATTGGTAGGCTCAAACGTACAGAAGTGACAATGATTAGGTGGATGGGTAGTGCACTCATGAATCCGATGCCTGGGGGGACAAGGGTTATGGTGGAAGAGTTTAGAGGAAGGATGGGACTGGAGTGTGTTGGTGTTGTATTATGATGAGGAGGGGTAGATTGAAATGGTCTGGGCATGTGGTGAGGATGGGCGATGACAGTTGGGTGCAGAAAGTGAAAAGTGTGAACTTGGAGGATAGGGTAAAGAAAGGCAGACCGAAAATGAACTGGGAAGAGGTCACAGAGCGTGACCTCAAGGATAAGGGACTGAATAGGGATGTTGCTAGAGATAATGCACCATGAATAGTTGCCATCAGGTGGCAAGGGCCGACGCATGCACGCGTGTTGGAGCCATTATAAACGATACGAAACGGAAGGAATGCAACCCTGAGTAACCAGTGAGAACCATTAGTATCGTATAATAAAAGTTCATCAAATTTTACAGAACCACGATTTAGTACTGCAGTTTTAGGAGTGGCATAGTTTCCTTAAATGAAAGCAAACTGAATGTAGTCAATATCTCATTCTGTTTAACCTATAGCTTATACGCAAAGGTTCCTCCCTCTTGGCCTTGGCTTCCCTTCATCATGGGTGTTGTGTTTCCCTTGGCAGGCTACAGGAAGACTGCATCCTCGTGCCTACTGACTCTCGTCTCCCTGTGTCACCTGCTGCCCTAGATCACCTCACCTGCCCCACCACCAACACAGGTACAACACACCTCTCACATTGAGCCCTGTTATTCGGGCCGGGACGAAACTGATTCGCTGGTCACTGCCTTGAGTCTACAGAAGGCAAGGAACAACCTGAGTTTCCACGTGGCCTATCACTGCTTCCACGGAGGCGGCCTTAGGATCGAGTGTGTGGCGCGTCTGGCATCACTGTACTTCAGGTCTCACCAGATCATCGCATCATACTCGTCCACAACATGGTTCTCCACCTTCATCCTGTACCACTCCACAGGTAAGAGTGAGATGCCCGAGGTTAAGGTTGAGTTAGCCAGTATTATGATCGAGTTACAAAGTACAAAGTTCGTGTTGCGAGGTGTAAGGTTCGAGTTATGAGGTGTAACTTTCTAATTATGATATCCGAGGTTAAAGTTAAGAGGTGCAACGTCTCGAGTTACGATGTTTGAGGTTCGAGTTATGGAGTGCAAGGTTCAAGTAATGATGTCCGACGTCCGAGTTACAAGGTCCATGACCAACGTCTGAGGTACTTGGTCCACGGTCGGAGGTCCAACATCCTATTTACAAGGTCCTTGGTCTGAGGTTCGAGTTACGAGGAGTGATGTGTTAGTTTCGGTCATGTTGGCCAAGGTAGTGTTAGCCAATATTAAGTTAAAGTCAGTCAGTGCTAAACACGTGTACTGCATAGCATAACTAACGGGCAAACTAGATTACAGTCGGCTGGTTTATGCAACACCTATTTCTTTCCTGACAGCGTGTACAGTCAGCTACAAAAGTTCATTTGCCTCTTCTGCCTCTTTTTCATAGTTGAAGTCACAAACACTTATATGTGAAACAGTTGACAAAGGTGCATATTATCATCAATCTGTGGGTGATAATATGCACCTTTGTCCACAATGTGCCATTCAATATCCAGCAATGACAGAGGCAAGATAGGCGAGCGGACTTTTGTATAGGATTGTACATTATTTACTGTATCAGGTTAGGTTACTCTGGACCACATTAATGTCTTAAATACAAGTCAATCAGTGCCACTTAAGTCGATATTGGCAGCAGGAATTTCTTTATTATATTTGTTTACATAATACTGTATTTTATGTCAAACATTAATTGAGAAATCTAAATCGCCCACAGTGAGTCTTGGTTTGTTACAGTTTACCGAGTTTACATAAACTATATCTTGGATGAATGAGCTTCTACGCCACTGAACTAGCATGTGCTGCTACATCGTCTTTTATGTTTGTAATTGCATCAGTGTATAGGGATTTATTGTCTACATAATAAAATTAAAAACGCGGGGTATAAGAATAAAAACAACAGAAAGCAGTTAGTGCAGGTTGTATTCTGGCATGAGTTTATATTAAATGAGTCACATCTGATTGCTGACTATTGATGTTTCTCTGACAGTTCAGTTGTGAAATACTGGTAAGCACTGGGAAACTCTGACTTAATACATTCTCTGTAAATAAGCAGTTATATCGACCATATCTTGTCAGTTGTAACATTAGGTTCTCTACAAATTACTTTATTTACTTAAAAATATATACTTAGTATTCCAAGGGACAATTTCTTGCCAGACGACATTCCCACAAGCTATTCCCTCTCCCCTTTTGGCTCTGATTCGGCAGCACACTTTGAAACCTGCATGTAAAATCTACTAATGCTTGCCTTACTCTTAGGGAAGATGGGGACTTACATATAATTGATTACCTGCCTTAATAACCCTAGTGCAGTCAATAGGCATAACTCCCAAATCTCTCTCTCTCTCTCTCACCAAGTTTGTTTTCACTTGGCAGGCAGCAATAAGACTGCACCGTTGTCCCTACTACTGGTCTTGCCCTGCTTCCTTCACCTGGGGCCCTAGGCCAGCCCGCCTGCCCTGCCCCACCGCCAACACAGCTCAAATGTCATATGCATCCCTTGGAGTCAGGAAGCAAAATCAGCCCAGTATCAGGATTACGTTCATACTAGTGCTGGAGAGAGATGCCTTCATGTGGTGGCACTGATATAACCGGGTAGCTCAGCTGACTGGTTAAACTCGTACAAACGTCACTCAACCCCCACCCTCTATCCCAAAAGGATGATGATGGATTGCATGAGAGGGACATCTTATGCCTGCAGTACACTGTGTTTATGTTCAGTTGATTTTGGGGTTGCAAAAAGACCTACAGTACTTCTGCTTCTGCTGCTAGTACTGGGTTCACTTTGCAGCAAGATGGACCAGGTCGTATACTGATTTTTTTCTTCTTCAAGAGCAAGTACCACATGCTTAAGATACATATCGCAAAGGTGAAGGCAAACCGTCAATTTTTAATGGGTATTCACGAAGCACCAATAATTAGATCTCATCAGCCTGCATCCCACATTACAGAGTGCTGGCAGCAACGACAATGAGGCCAGATTCATTGGATCCTCATCATGTTCTTCAGAAATCAGTAAAAAAATTGTGGGAATGTATACTGTTTTGAGAATTATCAGAATTTCCCACATCCCTGTCCGATTTTTTTTTTTATTATTGCCTTTAATTATTAATCTTGCTTATTCTCAAACAGTGATATTTCAAAGGTTATTTGACCTAGGACCTTCAAACTTGATAGAGTTGGTTGGACAGCTGTCTGCTTCTCTTGGCCCAGTATGTTGGCAATCTGTCAACCAGATCTCCAGATATTATCTGGAACACAGAAAAATTAGACGGTCATGCTAATTCAACAACTGTTTGAGCTAGGAAGTTAAAACTTTACTACAGTATAGCCTAAATGTGGACACAGTGCGAAAAGGATTAATGGTTCCAATTGAGTGAGTATTCTCTGACATTGCATGGACTAAAAAATTAACACTTTTCCTGGTATAACAGATGTCAATTATTCATATAGGATTAAAGCTACAGCCACCAATTTTGGTGGACTTTGACTGTGATGACCTAAGGTGACATACACAAGATCAGTGACCTTGGCCTCAAGGTCTGTTTATACCTCGGCTTTTAATAAGCAATGGCTGTGGGAAGTTTTTCTTTATCAACATTGTCCTTGTATATTTTTACGGTATTGTAGCTATCATTATTATTATTATTATCATTGTTGTTGTTGTTGTTATTATTATTATTATTATTATTATTATTATTATTATTATTATCATCATCATTTACCATACAATTATAAATTTCTGTTTTGAGTGCAGAGTAATAAGTATAATGAAAAAAAAAAGAAAAATCCTTAGGTTGGATACTGTAGACCGAAATCTAGGAAGCACAAGAGACTATGTAACACCTCTGTCTCTGCGATATATTTTGCATGGTGGGCTACATCTTGACTTCCCTATTATATAATTCATACAGTTTTATTATCGCGCTGGTTTTTATGAGAATGGAAGAGGATACTGTGGTATAAGTTACACGATAAATACCTGTGGAAGAGTTGTTAAAGTATCTCCAAAACTGCTTAGAATACCGTCCAAAGATATTGGATATAGAAAAGAAAATATAACGTCAACAATTTCTACATTTGCTTTGGATCAATTCAGCTTTGACTCCAAAAGTGTCATATTTGTTGCTTGGTGTGTCCACCATCATGGCATATCATTGCTGTACATATTTCCCTATTTTTTTTCTATGAAGAAATGAATGTTAATTAAAAATCTTGGTTTGCTTTGTTGCTACAGAAGTGATGTGGATGTTTTTATATGTGCATTATATCAGTATAAAGAAATTATAAATGTACCAAACAACTGTTATATATTTCCTAACAAACCATTACCTTACGTCAGTAGCCTGATACTACTGTCAGTCAGCTCTGCCTAGTGGTGTAGAGTGGGTCATGGCAGCCAACAGGATGTGGTCCATAAGGGTTTTATGTCCCAGAAATGGTCTGACAGTATTCTAGCCCTTATACAGAATTATGTGAACACATCTGAATTATATTCACACCTAAGAACCTAAATGAAAACATATCAAAATACCGAAGTTTTTCAATATACTCATATTGTTAGAAATCTTCAATATTGCATCATAATATGTGAGAATATTTTTAATGGCTGAATGCAATAGAATAATCTGATGAGCTGTTTACTTTTATTTGCACGATATCTACGGTTTGTACAAGGAAACTTAAATACATGAACAAAATATCTTTCTGAAACACAAAATACTGATAGTCTCTGACGTGTTCTAATTTTCCTGAACCTGGGAATTTTCATAAACTTGGACTGCATATGGTAAGTCTATTCAGACAGGAGCAAAACAGTGAAGAAGTTGATGGAGACATGGTTAAGTGAGGCGAAGTTAGGGTAATGAATGTTAAATAATTCAGCTAATATTATTAACGAATTATTTATACATCATCAACACATCATCCAAGCTTTAAAATAGGCTTATCCTGTGTACACTGTCCCTGATACGTTCGCTCCTGGCTGTGGGATATATTTATGCGACTGTAATAAGTTCACGATCCTTTTATTTTTGTTCAGAATTCTGAACATCATATTAGAAGACACATAAGAAGTAAAATAAGGATGATTAATAACACCTGCCATTTCAACAACAATATGCTGGGAATCATTACTCAGGTTGCAGGGAGGATTTATATGTTGTACTGTTCACGTATCCCACTAGGACGGGTAAACTATATACTAAGTGTCAGCCAGGAATGGCCTAGTCACTTCAGTTATACAAGTCCTTCCTAACATTAGTAAAAATTGTGGAAGTAACAAGAAAATAATTTCAAAAATGTCCCATGGCTGACCATTTACTCTGTGCTTTCATAATTCCTCTTTAGGTTTACATAAAAAAGAAACACTCCATCCTGGCTCAACCTCTTCCCCCACAGTCGGGTTGGGGTTGTAAACGTACATCATTCATAGGATTATTCTCCTAGTATTTTTCACCGAAGGTCAATGTGCAGCTGTGGAGTAATGACCAAGCTTTTATAGTATTTAAGAGTATATGATGCCACTACTCCCATCATTTTATGTGTTACTCTGACTAACAGAGAGCCAAGGCTCTTATCTGATTTTCTGCTAATGACACACGAGATCTAGCCTGGATACACGTTCTATAAACCATCCACCAAAACTATGAAATTTTGGACACATATTCAGGTTGATCTAGTCAACTGGTACTGAGTATATAGTTTCTACCATTCATTTGTTTTCACTTTATATGTACCTCTCATCATTGGAATGACTTAGTATTATAAACCAGTTTATGGCACACAATTTTATTCAACCAAGAGCAAGTCCTGGAATCCTCAGAAATTTAAATCCTTCACTGCTATAACCCTTTATATTTAAACTTTGATCTTCCCTGACAATTTTATTCACTTCAAGATCGACTTTTCGAGAAAATAGCAGGTCTAAATAGCAGGGGTCTTTCTTAAGCTCAATGGCCTGAGTGTATATCAAATGAAAATCTCCAAAACAATCTAGTGGTGCCAGGCACAACAAACCTCTCCCAACAACAATTATTTTATTGCTGTTGAATACTGACTCGTTTCTGTCATTTGGTGTCAATGCACAATTAAAGTTTAAGGTAATGGTTCAAATATTTTCAAATTATGCCCTCTGAAAATCCGTGATCTTGAGTTTGACCTTTCAAGGTCACTCAAGGCCAAAAGTCATGCTGCCAAATGAAAGCCCATATGAGACTTCCTATTTCGTGGTAACAGTAAATATCTCTATCTTCAAAGAGTGTTAGGACTCCATATTATATTTACAAATCATATTAGATAGATAGATAAATAGACAGATAGACAGCTCTATGCGAGCCTGGGAATGGGAAATGATCTTGCAAGTTAAACTGAGGAAAAGCTGACGACAGATTAGGAAGTAGCAAGTCATGAGATGATGCAGTTAGTTTGTCAGCGATACAGCAGGAGAACAAAGCCTAGTGACCATACACACACATACACACATACTCACACACAGGCTTCTAGAACTTTCCAACCACAGTGAACACACGTGACACGACCCCTGTTTCACCAGAATTTAGGAAAGAGAGCTCAGAAGGAGAGAGGCCAGAGAATCGGCAGGTAGTGGGGAGAAAGGCTTAGCAACTTGGAAGAGAGAGAGAGAGAGAGAGAGAGAGAGAGCGAGAGCGAGACAGGGAGACAGGGACTCTACTTATACTCACTCGTGTGTGAGAGACTTGTTGATATTTCCAAGACAAATAAAAATAGTTCCATACTCTTCTTTATCTCTCCTCTCATTGCATGACAAATGGAAACCAAGATTATCTACTTACAAATAACTCAAGTATAACAACCGCTCGTCCACAAGTCTAATAGATAACTTCTCTACATGCAAATACAAAGTCTCTTTATGACATTTGGTAGCATCGAACGTATACGAACCTCGTCTACGAATCAACAGTGAATTCCTACAAAATATCAAGATTGAAAACAAAAAAATACCTCTCACAACCAACAACTCACAACCAGCTCCTGACAGTATTCTCTCCAACCAGCCCCCTCCGTCTCCCGATCATCACGCTGATGTAGAGGTGAAGAGGTCACAGGACGCCTTGCAAGTAGTTTAACAAAATACTGATACAAACAATCTTGCAATTTCTACGACGAACCAACGAACTACAACCATCTACAGTCAACTACAAGTAACAACTCTACGAGTCGTCTGTATAATCTTCTACACGCACCTACAAGTAGCGGCAGTCTTCATCCCACAACGAGTAAATTACAAGAGAAAAGGACCGAGAAAACATCGACAAAGAAAAACAAAACAAACAAGCGAAGAATGAGACACGACTCATAACTCACAACTACCAGACCTCACCCTCCTCTCTCTGCTACATCCACCCAACCTCCACCGCTGACGCAGGAGTGAAGAGGGCAAGACGACGAAGCAAATACCAAGTCCATATTCACAACTCATCTTACTCACTCATCTTCACTCAAGTTACTCATTGTTACTCATTCACTCACCACAGCTACCAGTGTGGGAAGTCGACGTCATCATGCGTGCTTGCTGAAAAGACGCCACGTCAATCAACCCGTGAAGGACAACGCTATCACCACGTGCAACACAACTCACACCATTCCCACCACGGTAAAAATTAGTGAGTTACATAGTTACTTCATTTATACGATACACAGTGATAGACAACACATTTTGCACAAACATATAAAACCTGCTGTATAGTTACTACTTAAATTCATATACCTACTTCAATTATCTTCATAATTCAATCATTAAATACTTGCACCAACAATAAATATTCTACACTGTATATATTCATTCATTTATTATAACATTTATTTACTACCAACGAGTGTTACTATTTATACCTACATAAAATACGTGTTTCATACATACAGCTATACATTATTACATCTACAAAGTAATAAAGAAAATATACCATCACAGTTTCTCAGTGAGCGATTAAAAGAACTGTATTAAACATTTATTAATTAAAACTACCTAGTGGAAACAGATAAATTAAGTTATAAGGAAAACCAGAAAAAAAAAAAAATGGCCAACACAAATGACGTTTAGCAAGAATGAACATCTTCAACACAATCGTGAAGACAATGATTTCCACACAGTGCTGACACAAATATTGCCCACGATAGGTACAAGTGAACAACAAGTCAGTGTATATAGTTAATACTGTATTAGTATATATATATTTTTTATAGAAAAAAACAAAATATGGGGCTATATAATATCATTTTCAGTAATATCTGTGCATATAAACTAAACTTTAAAAAAGGGTCCCAAGGGATTTAGCCAGCAATTATGCAACCATGAACAACACAGAAAAAGCGTAGACAAACGAAGACAAACAAACTATAGAAAATCAATACATACAAAAAAAAAAAGAAAAAAAAAAAAAAAAGAAAGAAATAGAGTAAGATCACATAACAAACAAATGAAAATAAGTGTGTTACTACAAATGCCAAAATACCACATAAACTACAAACAAAGAAACAAATTGTTGTCTCCACAAGCTAGTGGCATGGCACATCATATCATCGACCGCAGCATGACCGGATTTAATGTCAGGACTACAATTATTACAATTATGTAACGACAAACGATATGTAACAATTATGTAACGACAAACGATTGCATTATGTTACACTTGCAACAATTATGTAACTACAAACAATATGTAACGATTATGTAACAGTTGCATTAAGAAGATGTAACGTTTATGTAACTTTAACTACAATTATGTAACTACAAACAATATGTAACGATTATGTAACAGTTGCATTAACAAGATGTAACGTTTATGTAACTTTAACTACAATTATGTAACTACAAACAATATGTAACAATTATGTAACAGTTGCATTAACAAGATGTAACTTTTATGTAACTTTAACTACAATTATGTAACTACAAACAATTTGTAACAATTATGTAACAGTTGCATTAACAAGATGTAACTTTTATGTAACTTTAACTACAATTATAAGGCCAACACAATTATGTAACGGTTGCATTAACATAATGTAACTACAATTACAAGGCCAACACAATTATGCATTACCACAATATTATGTAACAGTTCATAAAATATTAAAATTATGTATTACCACAATATTACTACAATATTATGTAAAGTCATACCATTATACCACAATTCTGTATTACCAGAATCATCTTACAAGTTAGGTGAAATATTAGACATTACTAAACGGAATCCCTCAGTATGTAATGTAATAACCTAGCAGTATTACCATTGCACAATTATATGCGTATGTCTGTTATACATACACAACTTACAAAATCTCATACAACAACCATTGCATTTATTCAAATATGTATACAACTTGTTTAAAATTTAATATTACTGAATCATTGCAATTTACTATGAATATTATATGTATACAATATTATAATCAATCTTATGTACTAATAGACTAGCATATATCAATGATAATTGCTGTCGGAGGACCTCCAGCGGCGTGTGCCGAGCATATGTTAGGACTCCATATTATATTTACAAATCATAATAGATAGATAAATAGACAGACAGACAGCTCTATGCGAGCCTGGGAATGGGAAATGATCTTGCAAGTTAAACTGAGGAAAAGCTGATGACAGATTAGGAAGTAGCAAGTCAGGAGATGAAGCAGTTAGTTTGTCAGCGATACAGCAGGAGAACAAAGCCTAGTGACCATACACACACATACACACATACTCACACACAGGCTTCTAGAACTTTCCAACCACAGTGAACACACGTGACACGACCCCTGTTTCACCAGAATTTAGGAAAGAGACCTCAGAAGGAGAGAGGCAATAGAATCGGCAGGTAGTGGGGAGAAAGGCTTAGCAACTTGGAAGAGAGAGAGAGAGAGAGAGAGAGAGAGAGAGAGAGAGAGAGAGAGAGAGAGAGAGAGAGAGAGCGAGACAGGGAGACAGGGACTCTACTTATACTCACTCGTGTGTGAGAGACTTGTTAATATTTCCAAGACAAATAAAAATAGTCCCATACTCTTCTTTATCTCTCCTGTCATTGCATGACAAATGGGAACCAAGATTATCTACTTACAAACAACTCAAGTATAACAACCGCTCGTCCACAAGTCTAATAGATAACTTCTCTACAAGCAAATACAAAGTCTCTTTATGACATTTGGTAGCAGCTAACGTATACGAACCTCGTCTACGAATCAACAGTGGATTCCTACAAAATATCAAGATTGAAAACAAAAAAGTTCTTCTCACAACCAACAACTCACAACCAGCTCCTGACAGTATTCTCTCCAACCAGCCCCCTCCGTCTCCCGATCATCACGCTGATGTAGAGGTGAAGAGGTCACAGGACGCCTTGCAAGTAGTTTAACAACATACTGATACAAACAATCTTGCAATTTCTACGACGAACCAACGAACTACAACCATCTACAATCAACTACAAGTAACAACTCTACGAGTCGTCTGTATAATCTTCTACACGCACCTACAAGTAGCAGCAGTCTTCATCCCACAACGAGTAAATCACAAGAGACAAGTTTCGAGTTACAACCTCATGAATATCCGTCATTTTGAGTCTGACCTTTCAAGGTTACTTACGGCCAAAGATCATGGAACCAATTAAAAACCCATATGGGGTTTCCTATATGTTGATAATAGTAAATATCTTTCTATCTTCAACTAGTTTCCCGTCATAGCTCCATGCATATCCGTGACCTTCAGTTTGACCTTTCAGGGTCATTCAAGGTCAAAGGTCTTTGTGCTAAATGAAAGCCCATACTACGAGTTCCTGTATGTTCCTAGTAGTAAATACCTTCAATCATTTTCAAGTTATAGCCCTCTGAATATCCGTGACCTTGATTTTGACCTTTCAGGGTCATTCAGTTACCTCCAAAATTTAATCACTTTCTTTGGGGACCAGTGCCCACATATCCTGAAAATTTCATGTAATTTCATCTCAGCCATTTTTCCCTAAAGTTCCTAACAAACAAACAAACAAAAACAATACCTCGTCGGACTCTGTCTGGGTGAGGTAACAAAATTATCCTGGGGTTGAAAGGGATCAGTTATTCGTACTCCTACAAAAGCTCTCATCGAAATGATGACATTCTAGAACAAATTTAGACTGAACTAACCAACATCTATTAAATTTATTTTTTCGAGCACTGTCTCTTCTTTTTCTAACCATAAGTACAATAAAAAAACTTTGGCATCTTCCAGTGAGATGGAGACCCTCAGTATTATAAATTTCAATCATGCATTACTTACAACAGCAAAGTTACCAACTGATAAGTGCCTTAACATAGTTTTTACTGAATCTGTATTAGCTTCATAGAATAAAATAAGCATTGGTCAGTTACTGAATGTCTGCTGTACAAAGTTGTGTTTCACTGGCTCACTGCATGTCCTGCCTGTTTAGTCTATAGCAGGTAACAAGCTCGTGGGCCCTTTGGGCCCCTCGCACTTGCTCCTGCGGTGGACTCTCGCGTTTATGTGCTGTACTAGTGTAATGTTGTCACTTGGATTTTATGCAGCTAACCAACTGATCGTGTTATTTGCACTTCGGGAATGGAACCCAAGTTGTCTGAACGCAAGTCCGAAATACTTTACTGTAGTTCTACCTGTGGGCAAAAAATTCTACGGAGATCCTATGCCGGGCGCCAGGAGTGGCATTTTTTTTTTTGTGTCAAAATGTGATTGCTTATTAAATATAGTAAAAGTTTTTCAATCGTGATGGGACCAAGTTTTTTCACATCAGCGAATTTTTTGCGATTTTTGTGCCAATTTTGGTGAGATTTGAATGTGTAGTTTCGGCTGCCCAAAATACACACACACACACACACACACACACACACACACACACACACACACACACACACACACACAGGCTAGTGCTATAATATATTAGATGACAGCTGTGGATGCAATTTTGTTTATGCAGAAAGGATCACATTATTGCAATTGAAAGGCATCTTCCAAAATATTGTAATATGAGTCACATTAATTACTGCCTGTTACTTCTGAAAATTCAGAAGTTCACATTTCTGACATATAAATGAGTATATAATTCGAGAATTCAAACAAATAACCAAAACTATCAAACTTACCTCCACAAGTACAGTTAGTAACACTTTAAAATTTTTCACCCAAAACCAAGACCCAATCTTATTACATGCCACAGGATTTTCGCAGCTACCATGCCTTTCTTTGACATTTTTTTAAATGTAATTTTTAATACTGCAGCACTAAAACTTATATATTTCATCATCCCATAATTCCAGTGCAAGTTTCAAACTACCATACAGAAAATCATGACAGTCATTTTTATTAATCTTTACTGCCTGCACAGAATTTCCACTCAAACCGTACTGAAATTAACTTTATTCGTCACTTTAAAGGATTTCAGAAACTCAAAATCCTGTCAGTCTTCCTTTACCAAATTCTAGTTGTATAGTATTCGAAAACTACCATGCATTAATAATTATTCTCTTAATTCAGTTCTTAACTTTCATATGATTTCCAAAAGTGCTGTACTAAAATTCAAGACATCTTTTGTGAACCACTGTTAGTTTTACAGGATTTCCACAAGAGCCATTTCTTATACTAAATCTTGTATTTGACAAGATTCCAGAACTATCATATTGAAATACTTTAGCTTCTCTTTTTTACTGAATCTCTCTTTAATGTATATAAATGACATATAAATGACACATAAATGGCAGCATCCAAGTAATATCTATCTATCTATTGCCAGACGCCTCAATCCCGTTTGGGGTGGCCACAAACAAATCGCCTCCAAGTCGCCCTGTCCCCCGCCATTTCACTGCCCTGCTCCCAATTCACACCCCCCTCTCTCATATACCTCACCACCCCATCCCTCCATCTCATCCTCGGTCTCCCCCTCCCTCTTCCACCCTCCACCTCACTCACATACACTCTCTTCGTCAGTCTTTCACCCTCCATCCTCTCCACATGGCCAAACCACCTCAGTGTGTTCCTCACAACGCTTCCTATCACATCCACATCCACACCACAACGCTCCTTTATATCCTCATTCGTCAGCCTGTCTCTCCACGTGACTCCACAGGCTCCTCTTTAATAACTCATTTCCACTGCTCTCACTCTTGACTTGTGTCCTTCCAACAATGTCCAAGCTTCACTTCCGTACGTTAGAGTTGGTATCACAATACTGTTATGTAGTAACTTTTTTACTTCCATGCTCACTTCCCTGTTTCTTATCACTGCTTTCAAGGAACCAGCAACCTTTCTTCCCTGCTGTACCCTTTCAAGCACTTCACCCTCCAAACCTCCATCCTTACTCATCACACTACCCAAATACTTAAACGTACTCACATTTTCCAATTCCTCACCATCCAACCTCGCTGTACATTGACTGACTTCACCTCTCTCGAAGACCATCACTTTACTCTTCCCTACATTCACCTTGAGGTTCCGTTTCTTACACACTCTCTCAAACTCATCCACCAAGCCTTGCAGCTCCCCTTCGTCTTCACTCAACAACACAGTATCATCTGCAAACAACAGTACAGGGAGTTTCCAAACACTATCCTCTCTCACCAGGGCCACTCCAACATCCACTACCCTACCTTGTACCTCTTTTATTACCCCATCCATGTACAGATTGAACAACGATGGAGACATGACACATCCTTGTTTCAAACCAACTTTCAAAGAGAAAAATTCACTTAGTTCACCATCCACACGCACTGCAGCCTTCGCACCATCGTACATACTCTTCACAGCATTCAACAACTTCCCATCTACTCCATATATTCTTAACACTTTCCACAATCCTTGTCTATCCACCCTGTCATATGCTTTCTCCAAATCCATGAAAGCCGCATACAACTTCTTTCCCTTCTCTAGAAACTTTTCCACTAAAGATCTAAGAATGAATATCTGATCTACACAACCTCTTCCCTTCCTAAAGCCTCCCTGTTCTTCCCTAACTAATTTCTCTGTTCTTTCTCTAACTCTGTCAATAAGTATCCTACCATACACTTTTCCTATTATACTAAGAAGACAAATGCCCCTAATGATTACCACACACTTCTTTTCCCCTTTTCCTTTGTACAAGGGAATAATTATACCTGACTTCCAATCCTCCGGGACTCTACCTTCCTCCCAGGCCAATCTGCACATCTTCCACATCCATTCTACTACTATCTCTCCCCCATGCTTCAGCATTTCACCACACACTCCATCAATTCCTGGGGCTTTCCCCGATTTAACTTTCTTCATTGCTTCCACAACTTCTATCCTACTGATCTCTTCCTGTCTTCTCACCTCCCTCCTTCTCCCAGCCATTCCCCAGCCACTTATACTGCATTACTTCCATCCTTCTACGTTCAACAATTCCTTAAAGTGTTCTCTCCATCTGCTCACTTTTTCTCCCTTCTCCACTAGTAATCTACCATTTTTATCTTTCACTCCCCTGCTAACTTCACTTCCACCCTGTCTTACTCTTTTCACTTCTCTCCAGAACATTTTCTTACAATCCCTCCACTTTACACTCAAATTCCTTCCAAATTCCTCATCCACTCTCTTCTTACTCTCTCTTACTAATCTTTTCACCTCTCTCTTCCTTTCCACATATAACTCTCTCTTCCGCCTCTCAACTTCTTCCACGCCCCTATTTCTCATCCATTCATTGTATGCTTTCTTCTTTTGTGCCACAGCCTGTTTCACCTCTTCAGTCCACCACGCTGTTCCTTGCACCCCCCTCCGTCTTCTCTTCCTTCCACACACCACATCACATGCTGCACATATTTCTTCTGTAAATATCTTACACACACCTTCCACGTCTCCCATCTGCTCCAATTCATAATTGCCCAATCGTTCCTCCACCTCTCTCTTATACTCTGCCTTTTTCTCATCCTCTTGTAACCTTTCCACTCTCCTTGCAACTACTCCTTCCTCTCGTCTTTCCCTTCTTCTATTCCTCCATCTTACTTGCATCCTAATTCTGGCCACCACCAAGTAGTGGTCAGAAAGTCCACTCCTCCAACCTCTATACACTCTTGCATCCTTTACACATCTTCGCATCCTTTCATCCACACACACATAATCAATCATTGCCTTCCTTTCATTCAGTTCACCACCCACCCTTCTCATCACTCGCCATGTATACCTGTGGATCATTTTATGCCTGAAGAGGGTATTGGTATATACAGTACAGAAATAACATTTTTCTTTGACATTTTCGGTCGAAGCAAGATGTATTGGCACTGACCTTTTTCTTCCTAATCTCCGTCGGGAAGGAAATAAAATTCCATTCAGGCATTTTTGTGCTCCTGAGGAAATTATCGTTTTGATCAAATGTCCAGAAGTCCCATATTAATATTCACATCACCTTTCTTTGCTTGATCGTCGTTGTTGCTGGATTTTCACAAGGTGCAGTATCTTTTAACCCAGCCGTTTACCCAATTTCTACAAGAACCTCACCTCAGTTTTAATATTTAATTTTACCAAACCTTATTTTTAATGGATTGTTTAAAATAAAACCCGCACTGGAATACCTGACTCGCTTTTTCCTTACCGTATCTTACATTTATAGAATTTTGTCAAGCTTCCATTTCCTTCTTCGCCCCAGGAGAGATCCCTTGCACCCTCTGGCCGTAAAAGCCTCACTACAGCAACCTGAAACGATCGCAGTGGGACAGTAAATTTCTATTTTGGCTCTTTTTTTTTTTGTTAGTCTGTGGACATTTGCCTATTGTTCCCCCTTGTGACCAGCAATAAGGGAGGCGCGGAAGGTGTTTGGACAGTGTTGGTTTGGCTTGCTTGTGGATAGAGAGAGAGAGAGAGAGAGAGAGAGAGAGAGAGAGAGAGAGAGAGAGAGGAGGGGGGAGCAAGGTAGTCAACACTCCATACTGAAGACACCTAACCATCAATTGAAATGGATGGGGTTGGGGATCCTTGTCAGCATTGAAAGAAAGCGCTATACTTCTTTTTCTTCATTTTGGAACATTATTTCCCTACCCATACCATTTTTTTCAGAAAATTAAACTAATTATAGAAACGAATGGATGTTCAAAACCATACTCTTAACAGCTGTGGATTAGACTCGGGTGACTGTGCAGTATATAAAAAAAAAAAGTGATTGTATTAGAGTGTTGTTAAGGCGGGTAACATTGACCATTCACTGTCATTATATTATTTTAGACAAATATTTAATACTGCGTCCAATTGATTTCGTCCGGCTTAGGAAAGATGCCAGGCAACGAAAGTTTTAATGAATGCTATACGCAATTCCTCACGGGATAAAATCTTTTAGTAGAAGCAAGAATATACCAAAAAATGGTCGACGGATTCAATGGATCAGCAACTATGCATCACGTCACACAAAATTAGTTACAGAAACGTCGTGATTATGTTGAATTGGTTTTATGACGTGTAGTATTAAACCCGTGCTAGGCTATGGTGGTTCCACTGGGCCACACTCAATAACGAGCCTGGGTGTGCGTTGGTCCGTCAGTGACACACACACTGATGGAATTAGTGGCTTCATAGAAATATTATGAATGCTGGGTCGTCACTGGACAGCTGCATATTTACCATTAATGTAAAGTGTAGAGAGAGAGAGAGAATAGGCCCCCAGATTTTTTTCGTTTTATGTTTCTTACTACTGGGTTTAGAAAGTTCGTAACACCTCTTCCTATGCGATTTACTTAGATGTAACAACTTTACAATATAAGACATACACATAAGAGTGTAATATAATAATGTTAAGGTGCAATTAACAAGATAAATCGCAGAGGAATAGGTGCTGCATAAGCATACAGGACATAATCTGATAATTCCTGCCACTGACAAACTATTTTTCAGGATACACCCATTTAGTATTAGTCAGAATAGGAAAGTGAACAGCATAAGAGGTGAAATATTAAGTTATTTTAAAAAATCAAGCCTCTCCAGCTTAGGAATATTAGCCAGCAGAGCGAAGGGAGGTACATTTGAAATGAAGTATCACGAAAACTTTTGTCCTTAACTGCACATTTATAATCCCAGTTCTGCTGTGGGTGATGGGTTTCGTAGAAGTGGGGTGTATTTTTATGTAATCCTGGAAGGGGAATTACAAGGCTGCCAGTAAAGAACACCACCAGATTAAGGCTTTAACAGAGGAAGGCCTGCAATTTAGCACTGAGTGTGTGAAATGTAAAACAAGAAATGGGTTCTATATTTCATTTGATTGCGTTCTTGTTTTATTTCTCCCACTGCCAGTCTATTTATAAGGTTGTCAACAAAGATGGCTTGATACTGTAGGTTCTGTTTGAGTGAGGGAAAAATTCAATATGAAAGTAGGTGTTTTTCACACTGTATGCTACATTTTCTTAAAGGCAGATCGTATTGAAGGGTAACTGAACACTCTATTATGACCTCTTAAAATCGAATTTTTCCTTCCACGCAGAGTAATTTGTCTGATTGTACCAAAAATAAAGCCTAGGCAGAGATTTCTTGTATTGTGGAAACAAATGCTGGCTGTATCTCGCCTCTCCAGTTAGAAAAGTCTTTTGCAGGTCGAGTAAAGACAAAAAATGTCATCGTGAAGATGGGTTTATGGGTTAAAGATGTGGCTCCCAGTCCGGTACCAGGAACATTATCTCTCCAGCCTCCTCCTGCTCATGGTGCTGGAGAGAGCTGACTTTATGTCGTGGCATCGATTTAACTGGGTAGCTCAACTTTCTGGTTATACAAACGCCCCTCAGCTACTTTCATTATCCTTGAAAGGAGGATGGTGGGCTGCAGGAGTAGGGTAACTTAAGCCTGCATCCCACCGGGTTAACATTTCAAATGAATCTGGGGCCACAACGAAATCTTTCATGTAGGGAATAACGAAGTTTATATATTCCAGAAATCCATCGTCTGTCGTTAAATCTGGCATACTTCAGAAATATAGGTTAACCCCTTCACTGCCTTGGCGTCTTATATACTTCAACTTGCTGCTCCCTATGATTTAATTTAGCAAATCAGAAAATTTTTACTGTTGGTGTTTTGGCCATGCAGAATTATATCGGCCGGACGTGGTTAGGAACTGCCAAAATCTAATCCCTTTAGCACAGTCATCTACTTATTATATTTTCTTCTTCCTACTTGTGGGCATTTATACTGTACTTCACCTTGAAACAGACTTGTAAAGCTAGAGAAGTTAGTTGAAGCTTTGATTAACCACTTCACTACCATGTCCCTAAAATTGAGTAAAATGGTCTCGCAGTGGACTGAATGAAATGAAAAGTACGTCATCAGATGGACTGAGTTCACAGTTAAAGCAAACTATGTTGCCAAGGTAATCACTCTGCAACAGTTTTGTGGCCGTGCGTCACGATTTATCCAACAGTTGCCCGGGAGTTAGATAGTCTGGGGAACTCCTCCCTACTTCCTTCCACAACTTGTGGAACTTTTAACCCTTTTTTCAGGGCAGGTGAATGCAGCCCCTCACTGAGACGGTAAAGTAGCCGAATTACGCTTCCCCCTGCGTCTGCCCTGACTTTACTCAAAACTTTTCTTGGAGTGGAAGTCATGTTCTGCAAACTCACAGCTACATAACTTTATGTGCAAAGGTATTCACAGCACCACAGCATGCCTTTTACACATACAGAATGCTTATGGTACCCCAGGTAGTTATTTATATATTAACGACAGGCCGAATAACATCGTATCGTTTAACATCTTCATTTCTGTGTGGCTCAAACCCACCACACAACTGAAGGCCGGTCCCACTTGTATCCTTTTAATGTAACCTGAAGACAATCCGAAGTTTGGTCAAAACTGTTATATGGTCATAAGAAACAGTTCTTTACTTGGATGAAATAAGTCGCATTTGAACAATTCACGGCACAATGAAATCCAGATCTGTAACTGTAACAGTCCATATTAGGTCAACTGCCGGACCAGGCATGGAATTCTCCAACATATTTAACCATCCATTTCCTGTTTAACTTGGACTTGTTATTGTAGGAAGAACCAGACATGGATTGATTCTTCATGTTCTTTTCTTATACTTCCTGCAAGGGAGATCTTGGTTACGAGAAGGAACTTATGGTAACTTAGATTTGTTTTGGCAAGTAAAACCATGCGACGAGAGCACAGAATGTCCCAGTGTGTCGAGTTGTTCCTCCAAAAACAATTGTTAAGCTAGGACAGGGAATCGATGGTAAATATTCTGAAGAATCCCATGCCAGATTTTCTCCTTGGAGGGAGAGTGGTGGGTAGATTTAACTCTCGACCATGCTGGAGAAACACAACTGGGTAAGGTGTTTGTGTGTAGTGCGAGTGATACATTTAATGA
This sequence comes from Coenobita brevimanus, assembly GCF_032717465.1. Taxonomy (NCBI): domain Eukaryota; kingdom Metazoa; phylum Arthropoda; class Malacostraca; order Decapoda; family Coenobitidae; genus Coenobita; species Coenobita brevimanus. The sequence goes on along the minus strand of NC_136972.1, from coordinate 8,007,411 downwards.
AGACTTAATAAGCAATACCCTGAACATTGTGATTGTTTCATAAAAATTAAGTTGTTATTAGATGATTTTATACTCCTTAGGAAAACTTCTATTGCTTAGGTAGTTTTTGAAGGCAATATCTAATTTAACCCTTGCCATTCGTAAGTCTCTCCCACGCTTAACACGGTCGTCTGGTAGCAGTAGGAATAAAATGAAGACATCATCATACTGAACGCAAGTGAAGTGCCTTTCCAACCAATAGTATCAGATTCATGTGAGAGTCTGTCCATCGAGGTAAAATTACAGGTATTTTCTTTACCATGGAAATCCCCAGCAGTAAAAACAAACAAAAGTTATGTGTACTCTGAATTCCGGAAAGCCACGTTGCTTTAATTTTTCGGACATATGAATAATTGTGAGCTGGATAAAATCGTCTGACGTTAGCTTAAACACAACTGAGTTACGAGACATCTTCCAACCATGGTGGAGTTAAGACTGTATTAACTCCCTCAGGTTCCTGTGATTCATTCAGCCAAAGAGAACCACATGGCATCAGTAGGAACAGAATAACGGAGTTGTATCGACCACTAGAGGGTTAACGCTTCCAGTCCAGTAACGCATTCTTTTTTTTTATTCTTGCTTTCTCCAAACAACTTTTCCACTTTTGGAGAAAGTCTTCTAACAGGAGAGGTATAATATAGTCTTCATTTACCCATTCACTACAAGAGATATCTCAAAAGCCAAATAAAATCGCTTGCAGGTAATACAAATAAATCAATAAAATAAGTCACCGGATGGAAGGAGTTGAAAAGACCATCCGTCTACAAACCCACTAATGCCATCCTCCAAAGGCATCTGACAGAGTAGGTCACAGTCCGACCCACCAACTACTGCCATATATACAGGGGAGAGAGAGAGAGAGAGAGAGAGAGAGAGAGAGAGAGAGAGAGATGAATCGTCCCAGGAGCATCTAATACACGACAAAGTGTTTTATGAAAGATCTAGAGTTGTACCGTTGCCTTACGCCACCACTGAACTATGTGAAGTAAAGTGTAAAATGAGTAAATTTTCAACTAAGTTAAGGTGGGCGTACTACAGCTAACTCTGCCATTCCAACAGAACACATTTGCACATGCACTCATCACCCTACACTGAAACTTTTCTCAGCTAAGCCAGTACACTAAACACCGGTAAGGAGGGTTGGGTCACTCCTTCACTACTCATTAATCTTATCTCCCTGGTCAACGGATTAGATGCCCTTTAAGACCAATAAATCCTGACATGAACTTGTATGCAGAGCTGCATGGTTGACAGCAAGCCAGCAGCTACAATACACAAATACCGACATATAGTGATTTGCAACACCCTCTCACCGCCCTGCTCTGTAATCCATTGTTTCTTGTTTCCTCATCCAGACACGTTCACATAGTTTAACATTCTGACGATGTTAGAAATATCAGTCACTTGTATATTATTCTGTTACTTGTATACTGTTATCTTAATCTTTTCAGTATCCAACTATTATTTTTTTATTCCAGATGACTTTACTCAACGACAGATTAATATCTAGAAGTTAATGGCCAGTGAGGGCTATATCTAAACCCTCCAGTTCGAAACGTATCTCCCAATCTGCAGGAAATTATCTGGTGGTAGCTCGAAGAGAATAAAAACATGTCACTAGTTTAATGTGCTTAATTATTTCATTCTTTATCCTACAGATCATTACACTCAATCTAGGAGTGGCCTCTCATTACCTCTCTGTACATCTTGTTGGGTTGGTGTCTTCTCTTTCCGGCACCATTATGTGAGAGGCTGCATCAGAGGAGGTACATACAAACTCTCCTAGACATAACTTGCGTATGAGAGAGCTTCCATATTCTGTTGTTTTTACTCATACAGCAACCAAATACTTCACAATCTAACTAGAGTAAATACTGTGCATAATACTACTTGCATAACCGATTATATTCACCTGTACAGAAACCGATTATTCAAAATTTTTAGAGTGAATATTGTGTATAAGATTGCATGAATAAAAGAGTGTAGACAATCATACAACAATTAAGTACTTTAAATTAAATTAACAAATGTTAAACTGAAAAAAACAAAAACAAAAAACGAAAGTATATGTTAAAAATGCATTAAAAGGACATGTTTATCCCGCAAAATAGCTTGAATTCTGTATAAATACGGCTTCAGATGCCGCTACCTTTATTTGAATATATGCAGCATCATACGTACATTACAGCAAGAACATATCGTTGGCCAGTTCATCACTAATGATCCCGGTCCACATTTTTGACATTTGTATATTTTCAGTAATGGGAAAGTGATTATTGTTTAGATGCATGAGCTTCTGTACTAATATAATATCACTGACCAAAAAATGCGTATCTGTTTATAGTATGTTGGTAAATGTTCATGTACTAGCTCTCCTATGGTCACGTCTTCCCTCGCATTTTACCTCAGCCACTGCCAAAATATTGTAATCAGATGGTACCCGTGTGGTGTGAGCAACTCTACTATTCCCATCCAGAAAACATTGGATGATTTTATTCACAAGAACTGAGTGTTAATAACATATACCAGTTCGTTGCTGTTTGTCCCATTCTCACCATGTTATGTTTATTTTCTGGTAGACAATAAGATACTGGTTTACACTTTCCTTTTCTTCGAATCATGTATCCCTTCCGGAAGATTGAGAAACTCAGGTTGTATATCCAAGTTGTACTATTATGTTATTGATTCTCAAGTATTTTTCGTATTGCGATATTATATTTAAATTTGGCTTTCACACTAAATAATTTGGAATACATCACATTCGCTATGACGACCAGTTAAGGACAAAGTTTCGTGGTGAAGGAACAACTTGCATAAATTATAGAAATCCATAGAAACGGATTATAAACCAGACCATATATATATATATATATATATATATATATATATATATTGTTACGGAACAGAGAAAGATAATGTACACTTTAAGTGAGAATACTAAAATTCACTACTGTCCCGTAAAGTTCCAGGTTCAAAACAAAAGAGTTAGGTAAAATTACAAGTTAAAGTTTAATGCTCAAACTAACAACAAAACATTCAGGACTCTAAGGATAATGTAATGGCAAAAAAACAGGTTAAATATATTGTTAACTGCAATAGCCTCTATTAACACGAAATTAGCAAGAGTAAATTTACCTAAGTCAGCCCTGATAAATGAAAATACACTGGGTAATGCTCAGTTAATGCAAGATAAATTATTATAGATACAAAATATTATTAACACTGGCTGACAAAATGAATTACAAAAACTTTACTAGGCCTAAGAATTAACACCTTACGCTACACAGTACAAGAAAAAGTGCAATAACAGTTATACTCAATTACACAGCTGCTAGATGGTTGGAGACTTTCTGAGCACTCACAACAACAACTGTACAGGGGAGGACAGAGATGTGAACAAAATGAGGAGCAGATCTAAGTGGCAATAATGCAGAGACTGAGCTCATTATATAGGGGCCGGCAGAGCTTGATACAACTTGTAAGAAGGACGCGCAAATGAAGCCATGGGGACAAAGAGTTGACAATCCCGCTCTGAACAACAGAAAGAACGACTTACTCTACTATAACGGTAGAAAGGGGGAGTGAGGTAGAACACGCTCGTGATCAAACAGGCAGCACACTGTACGTTAGAATTACACAAAGGATGATGAAATCATAGGCTAAGTAACACCTCCCCACAAAGAAAAAAGAAATTTACAAAGGAAATTTCTTATTACTCGAAAATAATCTATCTAAAGTCTAGATAAGCAATCTGCAATAACATTTTCTTTCCTCTTGACATGTTGTATGTCTAATGAATACTCCTGAAGAAGTAAACTCCATCTTGTCAATCTCTGATTTTTGTCTTTAAACTTACTAAGGAATTTCAGTGGGTTATGATCGGTATAAATGACTATGGGGTCAAAACCAGAACACAAATAAAATGAAAAATGCTGTAAACCCAAAATCAAGGCCAAAAGCTCTTTCTCAATAGTTGAGTAGTTCTTTTGAGGTGGAGTGAACTTCTTACTGTAATAAGATACAGGATGTTCAATACCCTGATCATCCTCTTGCAGCAAAACAGCCCCAGCTCCTGTATCACTTGCGTCAACAGCCATCTTAAAAGGCTTAGCAAAATTTGGAGTAGCGAGCACTGGCTGACTTAATAGGATAGCTTTAAGTTTGTTGAAAGAGGATTCACAATTATCGGTCCAGACAAATTTAACTCCCTTTTCCAGTAGGTCTATAAGTGGTGATACAAGAATAGAAAAGTTAAGAACAAATCTCCTGTAATAACCTACCATTCCCAAAAATCCCTGTAGCTCTTTCCTACTTTTAGGTCTGGGAAGATCACTTATAACCTGAACCTTAGCTCCTGGTGGTACAACATATCCATCACCAATTACATACCCAAGGTACTGAACTTTAGCTTGACCAAACTCACACTTTGATAAATTAGCTACAAGATTAGCCTGAACTAAACTCTCAAGAAATTTACTGACATGGCATAGGTGATCTTTCCAGTTGTCACTGAAGATTAATACATCATCAATATAAACAACACACCCTGCCAAACCCTCTGTTACAACATTCATGAGTTTCTGAAATGTGGCTGGTGCATTCTTCATACCATATGGCATTACGGAACATGCAAAAGCCTTTCCTAGTGTTACAAAACATGAGATCTCCCTAGCACGTTCAGTCATAGGTACTTGCCAGTATCCCTTTAACAAATCAAACTTACTTATGTACCTAGCCTTTCCGATCTTGTCTATGCAATCTTCCACACGAGGGAGAGGGTAAGTGTCTGTTTTGGTTATCTGATTAACACGTCTGTAGTCAATGCAAAGCCGCTGTGACCCACCTGGCTTAGGGACTAGAGTGACAGGAGAATTCCACTCGCCCTGAGAGGGCTCAATCATCTTGTGGTCCAACAGGTAGCCAAGCTCTTTCTGGATGAGAGGAACTTTCACTGGGTTCACACGGTAAGGAGGCAGTTTAATTGGCTTTGCGTCTCCAACATCGACATCATGCATCAACACAGTGGTTCTTCCTGGAGTGGCACGGAACACTTGCGGGTACTCATGCAGTAATGCCGAAAACTCCTGCCTTTCCTCGGGAGGTAGATGAGAAAGCTTAGTCTGGAGATCATTCATGATATCAGGATTCTTCCCCAAACTATCACTCAGGCTCATAGTGCATGGGAGAGCTTCACTTGCGGACTCGGGTGGAACAGCTACAGTGCAGACTGGATTATTTTCGTCCCGCCTGTGATATAACTTTAGCATGTTGATGTGACATAGTTGCTTGTTCTTTCTACGATCTGGTGTGGCGATGACATAGTTGACATCACTGAGTTTCTTCTCCACGAAATAAGGACCACTAAACTTGGCTTGAAGAGGTTGCCAATGCACCGGTAGCAGAATCAAAACCTGATCTCCTGGCTGAAAGTGGCGTAACCTGGACTTCTTATCATACCAAGTCTTCATCTTCTCCTGAGCAGCTCCTAAATTCTCTCTCACCAGCTGTAAAGCAGTGGACAGCCGTTCTTTGAAATTCATCACATACTCCAGCAGGTTGACGTCATCTTCCTCCGACAGCCAGCATTCCTTGAGTAACTTAAGGGGTCCTCTTACTTCATGGCCAAACAGTAGTTCAAAAGGTGAGAAGCCCAGTGATTCATTTGGAGATTCTCTTGCGGCAAATACAACAAATGGAAGACCTTTATCCCAGTCTTTCTGATGTTCCAAACAGTATTTCTTGAGCATCGATTTGAGTGTTTGATGATATCTCTCCAACGCTCCTTGGGTCTGGGGATGGTAAGCTGAAGACGTGATCTGGGTGATGCCCAACTCTTTCAGAGACTGCTTGAAAACATTTGACATGAAATTACTTCCCCGGTCTGACTGTACCTCCTTGGGCAGACCAAACTTTGTGAAGAACCCTAGCATTTCCTTAACCACGTTCTTTGCTGAGATATTTCTAAGTGGAATGGCTTCAGGATAACGAGTAGCCATATCAATCAGGGTCAACACATAAGAAAATCCTGAAGAAGTCTTAGGAAGAGGGCCCACAATATCCACCAGCACACGGGTGAATGGCGCCTCAAAAGGAGGAATGGGAACTAGAGGTGCAACCTTTTCGGTCTGATTACACTTCCCCACAACTTGACAGGTGTGACAAGACTTACAATACCAAGAAACATCCCTGAAGATACCTGGCCAGAAGAAGTGTTTCAAAATGCGTGCCACAGTCTTCCTCACTCCAAGGTGTCCTGCCAAACTGGAATCATGAGCCACTCTAATGATATCCTGCCTACAAACACGAGGGATGACAACTTGATGTACAACCTCCCATTCACAGTCGGCTGATGCTGTTGGGGGTCTCCACTTCCTCATAAGTACTCCTGACTTTACATAATAACAAGTAGAAGCACCGGCTGACTCTTCTTCACTGTAAGCAGAGTTAGCTAGACCTTTCAACTCAGGGTCAGCAACCTGCAACTCAACCAACTCTTGACGAGACAAATTATCAACACTACGGGGTACTGCTTCATCTGGTGAGTGGTCCAAATTAGCAAGAAAAGTGTCAGCTAGGATAACATCATCATCATCATTATCCTCTAAATCACCAGTAACTTTAGACTTAGCCCTAGTGACAGCACATGCAGGGAACACATCAGGGACATCACAATCCTGGGACGCAGCCACTGGCTCACTAGACAACTGAGGAGCTGGACACACTTGACTTCCACCAATATCATTTCCAAGTAAGAAAGTTACACATGACATTGGGAGTGTCTCAACCAACCCAACCATAACGGAACCATTAGCAAAACCAGACTCTAAATTCACTCTGCACAGAGGGACAGAGAAGTAATTATTCCCTACACCTTGTAAGATTACAGTTTCATCAGAGGAATTAACATTAGAGCCTAGAACACTGGTCAGCATAAGGGATCGGCAAGCACCTGTATCACGATATATTTTAACTGATTTCCTGTCATTACTGTCCAGAGGACTGACAAAACTATCAGACAGGAAATTAGCACATGAACTCTTGAGAGTGTCACCCACGTTACTGCTCAAAATAGGAGCTCCATCATGAGAATTTAAGTTACCCCTCAAAGCAGGTTCAGTTTACTCAGTTAAAGAATTCTGAGAACTCTCAAGAGTGGACACTAGACCAATTGACTGAATATTTAAAGACTCCTTTTTGTTCACATCACGCTGTCTCCTGAAACATTTCTCCGTAGTATGACCAAGCTTACTACAATAAGTACATTTACTTTTCTGAAATCTAAAGGTGAAGCTGGTATTTACTTCCTGAGAAACATCATCTTTATTCTCTTTCCTGTTACCTGTACTCTGAGTAGAGGCAACGTACTTGCTCTCAGCTTTCCCTTTTTCTTTAGAATATCTCTTGTGAGTGAGAACATATTCATCAGCTAAAACTGCAGCATCAGACAAATTATCTATTCTTTTCTCATCAAGATATAGGCTTACATCTTTATTAACACACCTCTTGAAGTCCTCCAGCAAAATCATCTGCTTAAATTTACCAAAATCAGAATCCACATTCTTAGAATTTAACCACTGCTCTAACAGATCTTCTTTGATTTTTGCATACTCATCATGGGATTGCTTATCTTGCTTGTAAGTTGTCCTAAATTTTACTCTATAAGCTTCAGGAACAAGCTCATAGGCCTTAAGAATCAAGCTCTTAACTACATCATAATTATCAGATTGATCCTGAGGCAAAGATGCATAAGTTACTTGAGCTTTACCGGTGAGAACAGTTTGAAGGAGTACTGGCCAATACTCCTTGGGCCAATTAAAACCTGTAGCTACCCTCTCAAACAACTGAAAATACTTTGTTAAATCAGATTCATTAAAAGGAGGGACAAGTTTAACATTTTTAGCCACATCAAAATCATCAGAGCTAGATGATCCTGTTCCACCTTGTTTCATGCGATACTCATGGTCTGCCTGAATCCTAGCAAGTTCAACTTGTGCCTCAGCCTCCTTAGAACGGGCCTGAAATTCAACCTCCTTAGCACGAGACTCCGCCTCCTTAGCCTGAGCCTCCTGCAGGGCTAGCTGTAACGTAGCTAATTCAATCTGCGTTTGCTCATTTGGAGGAGTTACATTAAACAAGCTTTTATTAATCATGCCAATAATTTGATCTTTAGAATGATGAGAGCGAACAGCAATTCCCAATTGTTGAGCAACAAGCTTAAGTTCATTCTTTGTTCTGTTTTCTACATCACACACTGTTTGCACATTTGACAAAAAATCTTTGGCTTCATCAAGTGTAGTAATAGTAGACATCATGAATAAATCACAGTCACAAAATATCAAGCAATATCCTTATGATAATATCCTGAATATCCTGATAAGAGGTCGCCAAATTTATGTTACGGAACAGAGAAAGATAATGTACACTTTAAGTGAGAATACTAAAAATCACTACTGTCCCGTAAAGTTCCAGGTTCAAAACAAAAGAGTTAGGTAAAATTACAAGTTAAAGTTTAATGCTCAAACTAACAACAAAACATTCAGGACTCATAAGGATAATGTAATGGCAAAAAAACAGGTTAAATATATTGTTAACTGCAATAGCCTCTATTAACACGAAATTAGCAAGAGTAAATTTACCTAAGTCAGCCCTGATAAAATGAAAATACACAGGGTAATGCTCAGTTAATGCAAGATAAATTATTACAGATAGAAAATATTATTAACACTGGCTGACAAAATGAATTACAAAAACTTTACTAGGCCTAAGAATTAACACCTTACGCTACACAGTATAAGAAAAAATGCAATAACAGTTATACTCAAATTACACAGCTGCTAGATGGTTGGAGACTTCCTGAGCACTCACAACAACAACTGTACAGGGGAGGAAAGAGATGTGAACAAAATGAGGAGCAGATCAAAGTGGCAATAATGCAGAGACTGAGCTCATTATATAGGGGCCGGCAGAGCTTGATACAACTTGTAAGAAGGACGCGCAAATGAAGCCATGGGGACAAAGAGTTGACAATCCCGCTCTGAACAACAGAAAGAACGACTTACTCTACTATAACGGTAGAAGGGGGGAGTGAGGTAGAACACGGTCGTGATCAAACAGGCAGCACACTGTACGTTAAAATTACACAAAGGATGATGAAATCATAGGCTAAGTAACAATATATATAACGTCCCCACCCCACACTGCCACAGGCTCCAACGCATTGCCTAGTGAGTTTTTCTTCCTATGGTCAGCCTTCAGATGTACAGTACACAGGATCAGCTCAGGCGTCGTTAATAAACACTGGCTTCTTAAGTTCAACGTCTTTATTTTCCAAATAATTACACTTAATTCTTTCCAACTTCACTTCACTATTCTCACAAACACTGGAGCTATACAAACTTTATTAACTGCAATTACACTTAATGCTTGACAACACTTGACTACTTTCAAGAGTCATGAAAATATTCCAACTTCACTGACACTGCACAAAACTCAAACTGAACTGAAAACTGACTTTCTCTAGTCTCTTCCCCATTCTTATATAAGCTTGCATCGGTCTAGAATGATCTATCTTCTACGAGAACACCAGTTCCTAACTTGGAGATATCCAAAACAGGCCGGAGATCCTTACAATGCACAACACACTAAATTAATTAGCATACAAACCCAAGTTAAATTACATAATTTAACAAGCAACTATATAACTAAAACATTAGACGGAAAAACATCACAAAAATTATTGTTTAACTTACGAAACTACGCTCACCAACAGCAGGCAAACTGGCAACTCTGACTCGCACCGGAACTAGCTACTGTAAACATCGGTAATCTGTGAGAAGCTTCTCGACTACCTAACTGGCAAATCCCGTGTCTTAACAGTATTCCCTCCCTAGTTCTTTGTCATTCCAACAAAACTAGACAATACATACAAGCATAAATAATTCTGATGAAAAATCTAACTATACACAAAATAATCCTTCAACTTATCAGGTCTTCTCCTATGCCACTTCCGACAATGTCCTTGCTTCTCCACACAGTCCACTCCTCCAGGAGGGTCTTCGTCCTCTTCCCAATTCACTTCTTCTCTTAGGAAACTGTCACCATCCTCTTGCATTTCAGCTCCTTGGTCCTCCTCAACATCTTCGGCCCGGGAGAGCACTATTCCTCAGAGACATCCCTGCTGTACTGTCCTGGCCCATGGTACTGCCATGGACGATTCACATGTGTTACCTTTGGGCGAGATTTCCTGCCTCTCCGAATCCAGTATGTTACATCTGATGGGCAGTTCAACAAAGTGTAAGGCCTGTCCCATGGGCTTTGCTGCTTCAGTGACTGTCAATTCTTCCGCTGTGGATTGTATAACAAAGCTGTTACCATCCTTGAAGCTCACCTTACTTGCCTTGGCATCATACTTGCACTTCATCACCTCTCCTGAAAACTTAAGGGCTCCTCGCACTTGATGATGCACCTTAGCCAGCCTTTCTTGAAGAAGCTTCGCATAGCTGGAGGTGGCTGTAAGCAGCACTTCACCACGTGGTCTTCCCATTAACAAGTCAATGGGTAAGCATAACTCGTGGCCCAACGTCAGTTTTGCAAGGGTGTAGCTGGTAGACTCATGGGATGCAGCCCGATGTGCCATGAGCAACACAGGTAATTTTTGGTCCCATTCTGTTTTGTCCCTCTATGCAGTACTTCGCCAGTTCTTGTCCGAGGGGCCAGTTGAATTTTCTCCACCATCCCATCTGACTGTGGCCTTAGAAAGGTCATCCTGGTCTTCTTGATGCCCAGTAACTTACAGCATTCACGGAAAATAGGAGACTCGAAGTTTCTACCCTGATCTGAATGTAGCTCTTGTGGCATTCCAGAACGACAGAAAAACTGGTCAACCTGAGCAACAGTTGCAGCCTCTTGATCAAGGGTGGTATAAGCTTCTGGCCACTTTGTGAAGTAGTCCATGGCGACACATATATACCTGTTTCCTCTTTCAGTCAGTGGCAAAGATCCAGCAATGTCCACCACAACTCTTTCCATTGGTGCACCCACATGGTACAGCTGAAGAGGGGCACAACCACTTTTCTTGGGTCTCTTCTTGGCACAGCATGCATCACAGGCCCAGCACCACTCTTCAACATCCTGACGCATGCCAATCCAGCAAAACCTCTGTCACAGCTGGCTTAGGGTTATCTTCACTCCCAGCTGCCAAATAGTGATCTTGTTATAAGACTCATCCAAGATCTTAGACCTCATTTTCTTCAGAACCACCAGTTCCCAATACTTGCTGAGGCCATCAGGTGTTTCCCACTGACGCTCCAGTAGTCCGTTGTCCAAACAAAGAAGGTCCTACTGACTCCAGTAACTCTTGTTCACAGGGCTTAACCTGGAAACTTCTTCCCAAGATGGTCGCACTGTCCTCCACTGCAGCCACTCTAGCACTGGTTGTAAATCTGTATACTCCATCTGCATCCTTTTCAGGTCTTCTTCATCTGACGCTGGCCCTGCCATTGCAGTACAGATGCATTTCTTACTGTGATCATTCCGGAGCACAAGGCCGACGACTCAGGCTGCCAGCATTCCCATGTACACCCCCAGGACGGTGCTGCACCTCATAATTGTGCTGGTCTAGCTTCCTGAGCCAGCATGCCAGTTGTCCTTCCGAATTCTTTAGCATTTTCAACCACCTGAGTGCTTCATGGTCCATCCTGATGATGAAGCAGGACCCATACAAGTAGGGATGGAAGAAATCAAGGCTTTTCATCACTGCCAAGAGCTCATTATGGGTCACACAGTAGTTCTGCTCAGATGGGCTGAGCTTTTTGCTGTAATATGCCACCACATACTTCATGTCATCCTTCTTCTGTGACAGGACTCCACCAATACCATGGTCACTAGCGTCACAGTTCAAGATAAATGGTTGATTCTGGTCTGGGTACGGCAGTAATGGAGAGCTTGCCAACGCATGCTTGAGTTTGTCGAAGGCTTTCTGAGTCTCTGCTGTCCATGCAAACTTCTGCCTTCTCCCCAACAGCTTGTGAAGAGGTGCAGCTATTGTTGCAAAGTACTTGACAAAACGCCAATAGAAGGTGCACAAACCCAGGAAAATCTGTAGCTCTTTCACACAAGTTGGAACTGGCCAGTTTTCCACAGCTGCCACCTTTTCTGGGTCAGTACGGACACCACTCTCGCCTGGAATGTGTCCCAGGTACTTTACTTCCTTCTGAACCAGGTAGCATTTCTTGGGGTTCAGCTTGGGGTGCGCTGCACAAATCCTGTTCAACACCTCTGGCAGCCTCTCCAGTTCCTGGTCGAAAGTCCGTCGAAACGCAATTACATCATCCAGATAGATGAGAGCTGCTTGCCAGTGCAGGCCTTCAAGTACGCAGTCCAATAGGCACTCAAAAGTAGCTGGGGCATTGCATAAGCCAAATGGCATCACTTTAAACTGCCGTAAACCCCGCCCATATGAAAAGGCTGTCTTCTCTTTGTTCTCTGCAACCTCGACCTGGTGGTATCCTGCCTTCATGTCTAGGGTGGAGAACCACTTGGCACCTGACAGAGCTTCCAGGGTATCATCAATTCTTGGCAAGGGGTATGCATCCTTCACTGTCACTTCATTCAGGGCTCGATAATCTATACAGAACATTACTGAGCCATCCTTTTTTCTTACCAGAACTACTGCTGATGCCCAAGGACTGCTGGACTTTTCTATCACACCTTGACTTTGGAGATTCACCATCACCTTCTTCATTTCTTGCCATTGGGCTGGCATCATTGTCCGCACTGGCTGTTTAATCGGGCGGTGATCCCCAGTGTGTATACTATGCTCCACCAGATCAGTGCACCCCAGGTGTAGGTCTCCTGTGAAAAAGACATCAGCAAAGTCTGTCAGCAGCTGCCTCAACTTCAGCACTTGTGCATCATCCAGGCATTGGCAACTCCTTGAGAAAAGGTCAAGCAAGTGCTCCAGTAGATACCCATCTTCTTTGACTACACTCCTTCTACAGGCCTTCCTCTGGTGCCTCTCAGGGTCCACCTGGCACAGTCCCACAATTTCTCCCTCGTTAATCTTCTGTGTCTTACAGGAGAAATTGGCCACCACAACTGGCACCTCATCTGCACTTGTTTCCACCAGAGTTCTCCCCACCATCACTCCAGCCTTTCACTTGCACTGTACAAACGCCCAAAGAAGTGAGACCCATTTCCCAGTACCTTTTGCTCAGAAAGTGATATCTGGCAACTGCTGCGACCTAGTTATATTTCCTATACTGCACAGCGGAAAGAGCAGTATTTAGGTAAACAACACCAAAAAGAAATATATAATTATTTTTACTGGTTACATCTCACATTACGGAAGGGGAAACCACAATATGCCAAAGTTGAGGCTTAGCAGTACGAAAGAATGTGAAACACAGCCGATCACTGAACGGTTTCGGGGTTAAAATGCAGTGAAAATTTCGCAAATGACCCATAAAATATATCATACAGATAATGGTAGTGTTGAAATCACGAACGCCATCAACTCAGAAAAATAAACATCTAAAAAGATATTATTATCCACATTCAATTTTGTATGTGGGATGTTCTTTATGCGGGAAAACCCGTGATTTCCCGTGAGTGCTGTAGCAAGATGGATCGTCAACACAATACTACAGCCTGTCAGTGCAAACAGATTATTGCTCTTTATTTAGCAAATATTCCAGCAAGACAGATATCCCGGCAACTTAACATCGAGGAGGACAGTTAACGAATAGATAAGCGATATAGACAGGTAGAACATAGAAAATCTGCCAAATGGAGCCCCTCCTAGCACAAGACCCAGACACACAAATTATTGCATGTGCCCAAGAACAGCCCCTACCCACCTGTGTTGCTAAGAAGTAAATTAATCTGCTGGTATTCAGTTAATGTAATTACTGGTGGAAAATTGGTCAATTTATTCACACGATGAAAATCCAACATGTAATAAAATACCTAGAGCAGTTTCATGAAAGAACTGAACAGGGAGAGGATGACAGACAAAAACAAGAGTGCGACAGTGATGAGAGCTTTAAACAAATAGGATCGCATAAAAAAGGGGAGGGGAAGGGAATCGTGACAAAGATCAAGACATCCGGTCACTACCATAACGTGACGCTAACGGACTAACGTAAGGGCTCCAGGCAGTGTTGCCAAAGGAAAACCATAGAAATTCGCTAGATTGGTCTCAAAAGTAGTAAAAATACGCCAGACTGAGGGAAATTAAGGAAAGCAATGTTAGACAGGACTTTAAAAGAAAGTTTGATACACAGAAAATATTTAAATTTTTACCAGCTAGATTGCTTTTAAAACCTTTATATTTAGCGGGAAAATTGCTACGTTGTTAACACCGCTGGCATGAATCGTGACGATCGATGGAAACGTGCCAGATGTCTCTTTTTACATAATTATTGTTATTGGCCTAAAAGGAAATAAATGTTAAACTGAACTAATATTTTTGCAAGGTTATTTTTTTTTTATACCATATATAATGTCTGCAGGGAAGGCAAAGACTGTTCCCATCTCCTAACTCTCATTCAGGTGAACGTTGCTAGACCCAGGGAGTTTGTCTGAAACTTAAAGAAATCGAGTCATCACTCATTTCAGCGATCGTACATCAGGCTCCACCACCCCTAGACAACTGTCAAAAGAGCCACTCACCTTACACTGGAGCAATAGTTCTAATTTGGGGGGTATGACTGTAGTGCAAAGCACCCTCACCTCTCCACCAGAACTGGTATGTTTCACTGCTGTGACTGGATCCGACCTTCCTCGAACCTTCAGCTTCATGGAGCAGTAGTCCAGCTCACATCCCATGGACATCAGATAGTCCAGACCAAGAAAGCAAGTATCCTCCATGTCAGCCACGTAGACTGCAAGAATAGCCTCTTGCCCTGCCACTTCAATCCAGACATCCAAGGGTCCCCTCAGTTCTGTGCAGTGCCCAGTTACGCCACACAGTTGTACTTATGACTCAGGCAGATACCAGTGGTGTAACACATCAGGCCTCACAAAAGTCTGCTCTGAGGCCGAATCTGTCTCCAGGGAACACTTCTTTCCAACTATTCTTCCGTCTATTTGCACACGTCGTTGCTGTTCTCTTGCATTTTCTCGGTGTTGAGGCAACTTGGGAAAAGCTGGCTGGTAGTTGCCCCTTAACACCAACCTCCACTAGTTTTCTGTTTCTTTCTGGTCTTCTGCAACCTTCTTATCATCCATTTTCTTCTTCGGACACTCAGAACTGAAGTATCCCATCTCACTACATGTTCAACACGCTATTGTTACAATTGAAGATTTCCTTGCCCTGCTCTGATCTTGCTCCTTCTTCCATTTGTGACAATCCTCCTCCTTGTGTCCCAATTTCCCACAGAACCAGCAGCCTCCTCTGGTCTTCTCCACTCCCTCTTCCACTTGTAGCAGTCCTCTTTTCTGTGTCCTGACCTTTCACAGTACCAGCAACTTCCTACAAATTTTTCCGTATCACATGCCTGTCCCTTCCTTGCCTTGAATTCTGCACTACGGCCTATCTGAAAAGTGCTTGTACTGGACCTGATGTAGGACTCAAATTCTAGAGCCTTGGCTAGTGCTTCTTGCATGCTTCTGAGTTGTGCCTGCTTCACTTGTACTTCCAACTCTGCAATGTCAAGGACATCAATGAACTGGTCCCTCAGAAGACTGGCCAACAGGTTAGGTGCTACTCCAGAGTACGCCTTGTATGCCATACTCTCCAGGTCATCAGCAAGCTGCTGTAGGGATTTGCCTTGAGCCCTTACACGGCTCCAAAATCTTGCTCTGTAAACCTCAGTCTGGTACATGGTTCCATATCTGCACTCCAGTACTTCTACTAGGAACTGATAACTGTTCCTCTCCATCACTGACATCTGACCCAGAATTTTCACTGTGGAGAAGTAGACTGTAGCTCCAGTCGAGCAGGGCAGTACTCCCGAGGTGGATGGAAAGTTGATGACAGGGAGTGCTGGAGCTCCCGTTTCATCAGCCCTCAGGACTAGCTCCTGACCATCCCCCTTTGCTGAACTTTTTCAGTGTCTCAGTTACACAGAGAGTAGGCCAGCATGCTCTCCAGTACAAATTTCTCTATCTACACCATACTACATGCACAGTACACACTACACTTCCCTTTCCAAAATGTAAAAAATTATGGCGTCTCTTCAGAAAGCCTTGGAGTCCCCAGGGGGGGGGACGGACCATAAATGCCCCCACCATCCGCCCCTCTCCCGGTGACGACTCGAGGTGCCTGGAACCACTGTCTGACTCACTTCTTCATTTCTGCAACATTCGTGGGATTTCCTCTAACTTTTGCTCTGTTGAGCATCACCTCTCCTCCTCTAAACCTCACCTTCTTTTTCTAACTGAGACTCAGCTGTCTGAGGCAACTGACAGCAAACCCTTTTCTGTATCCTCCTACTTTCTCTATACTCATTTCAAAGCCAAAGGTGGCTGTTGTGTATATATACGCAACGACTTATCTTGCTCTCGTGTTCCTGAACTCGATTCTTCTGAATTCTCCACACTCTGGCTTCGGCTTTCCTGTCATTCTCTGACTAAATATATCTGTGCTGTTTACTTATCCCCTAATTCTACTGACTATCAAAAATTCTTCGACTATCTTACTTCTACGATAGAACACATTCTATCCATCTCTCCTTTCTCAGAAATCTCCAATCTAAGAGATTTCAATGTTCACCACTACCTTTGGCTCTCCTCTCCTTTCACTGATCCACCTGGTGAACAAGCCTACATCTCTTCTATCCTTAATGACCTAGAGCAGCTTGTACAGCACCCTATCCGTATCCCTGACTGCCTTGGAGAGAGCTCCAACATACTTGACCTCTTGCTCACAACTAATCCTTCTGCTTACTCTGTTAATCTTTTCTCTCCGTTGGGCTCCTCCGATCACAATCTTATCACCTTAACCTGTCCTATCACTCCGGTACGGCCTGTGGACCCTCCAGGGAAACGTCGTCTGTGGCATTTTGGAGCCACGGACTGTGAGGCCCTCAGGCAGTACTTCTTTTAATTTCCCTGGAATGATTATTGCTTCCATGGCCGGAAGCCATCTGGGTGTGCCTTGCGCATTACGGAGGTTATTCTCTTGGGCATGAAAGCATACATTCCTTTCTCATATCCTTTGACTAACGCAAGAAAGCCTTGGTTTAATCACGCTTGTTCTAATGCTGTCCACAACAAGGAGAGGGCCTACAAAAGGTACCGGAGCCAACCCACCCCTGAATCACATCATCTTTACGTTTCTGCCCGGAATCGTGCTAAGTCTGTTCTTAGCTCTGCTAAAAATAATTTCATCCGTACTAAATGCTCTCAACTCTCCAACTCGAATTCTCCTCACTCCTTCTGGCACCTTGCCAAAAACCTTTCTAACAACTTTACCTCATCATCCTTCCCTCCTCTTTTCTACTCTGATGGTTCTGTAGCTATTTCTTCTACTGATAAAGCAGATCTCTTCGCACAGTCTTTCTCCTCCAATTCCACCTTAGACGATTCCGGTGCTGTTCCTCCATCACTTACCCCCTCTGACTTCCTCATGGCTGACAATAAAATTTCTTCAGTTGATGTATTTTCTGCCATCACTGGCCTCAATACTAACAAGGCATATGGGCCTGATGGGGTCCCTCCTGTTGTTCTCAAGAACTGTACTTCTGTGCTTACACCCTGCCTAGGCAAACTCTTTCGCCTTTGTCTGTCAACTTGTACCTTTCCTTCTTGCTGGAAGTTTGCTCTCATTCAGCCAGTCCCAAAGAAGGGTGACCACTCCCAACCCTCCAACTATCGTCCAATGCTTTAACGTCCTGTCTTTCAAAAGTTTTCGAGTCAATTCTCAATAGAAAATTTTTAAGGCATGTTTCCTATCACAACCTTCTTTCCGATCGTCAGTACGGGTTCCGTCAGGGACGCTCCACTGGCGATCTTCTCACCTACCTTTCAGACTCCTGGTCATCCTCCTTTCGGGACTTTGGCGAAAGCTTTGCCATTGCACTTGACATCTCAAAGGCTTTCGATCAAGTCTTGCATAAATCTTTAATTTCCAAACTGCCCTCCTACGGTTTCTATCCTTCTATCTGTGCCTTCATCACTAGCTTCCTTTCTGGTCGTTCTATAGCCACTGTTGTAGACAGCCATCGTTCTTCTCCTAGATCTATCAACAGTGGTGTTCCTCAGGGCTCTGTCCTATCACGAACTCTCTTCCTTTTATTCATCAATGATCTTCTAAGCTGTACATCTAACCCTATCCACTCATACGCTGATGACTCCACCCTTCACCTTTCCATTCGGTTCCCGCAATGCCCATCTCAACAGTTACTTCAACAAACAAGGGATGAGGCTATGGCACACCTAATGTCTGACTTGGATCGTATCTCTGACTGGGGTAAAAATAATATGGTTGTTTTTAATGCATCTAAGACTCAGTTCTTACACCTATCAACCCGACAAAATCTTCCACAGGTATACCCACTAATGGTTAATAATATTGAGGTTAATCCTGCATCATCCTTGAACATGCTTGGGGTTTCAATTACTCGGGACTTATCTTGGAAAGATCATATTACATCTCTTGTAAAATCTGCTTCCAAGAGATTGGGTGTGCTAAGCCGACTCCGCTCTTTCTTTACCCCTGCACAATTGTTGACTCTATACAGGGGTTTTATCCGTCCCTGTGTGGAGTACAACTCTCATGTGTGGGGAGGCTCCCCACATACAGCTCTTCTCAATAGGGTGGAGTCAAAGACTTTTCGTCTCATTAACTCTCCTCCTCTTACTGACTCCCTTCAACCTCTGTCTCTTCGTCGCACTGTTGCATCTTTATCTCTTTTCTATCGCTACTTTAATGGTCACTGCTCCTCTGAACTGTCTGCTTGCATTCCTCCACCTCTACGACGGGCGCGTAGCACCCGTCTGGCAGCAAACTCTCATCCCTTTTCTGACCAACTCTCTAATGCAAGAGTTAACCGTTACTCCCAGTCTTTCATTTATGCAACAGGTCAGCTCTGGAACTGTCTCTCTCTGTCTGTATTTCCTGCTGCCTATGATCTCCAGTCTTTCAAACACAGTGTGTCCAGGCATCTCAAAATGATCGGATCTTGAATTTGGCTCTCTATTGTATTTTGTTTTTCTCTTGGAGGGAACTGTTACTGCAGGCTCATGGCCTTTGGTTCCTTCTTCTCCCCATAAAAAAAGAAAAACCTTAGCAGCCAGGGGGTTCCCGGCTGCGGCACACGCCTCCCTACGAGCAATTTCCGAACTTTTGGGAAAAATACCCTTACTTCAAACCCTTATATCTGACAAACTATAATAGCTAGAGATTAAAATAAAAGTCCATAAGACTCACCAACTCTTCCTCTTTCCAGTGATGGTATCGCGAGGTCTCTAGGTGGTCCCGTCGATGAGTAAGGATGAGTTGAAGACGAGTGGTTTTTCATGTTTTGGCACGCTGCTCCGAGCGTGAGCCACTGGCTGCGGCCTTGGCCCAGCCGGCTAGAGTTGGCAGCACTGCCTGGAGTGGTGATTGTAACACTGTCCATGCTTCCTTGGAAGGAATGCGGAAGATTCCACTCGTTTTTTCCACTCCTCCTTACTCACCACCGTGAAAATGAGTCATCACCTGGTTCATGTGGCTCACCCAAGGATTTACCGCCTGCTCCAAAATGTCTCTTTGCCCAGCAGGTGTGTGGGAAAGGAAATATCTCGTTGTTTTTCTGTACTCACTTCTTCCGTAAGGAATATTTCTCCTTTACCTCGTTTTTCTGATCTCACTTCTTTCATAAATAATCATATTTCTCCTTTACTATGACACTTAGAACTGCACTGTACATCACCATTTCGCATAATTACACTTTGACAAGTAAATGTTGTTGCTCTTTCACTCATAATCGTGGAGTGTGAGGTAATTATTTGTACTGTAAATCATTCTGCTTTGTACTATTCAGGGTTATAGTGAAAATCATATGTTTCACAGAACTAACATTATTTATAGGTCACATCACAGATACACTGATGCTCATATTTGACACAAGCTCCCTGAGTATTGAGTGAAATAATTTAGGTATAGCCAAGCAGGTATTTTTCTTTGTGGCCCGCTCACGGGTGGTTTTCTTTCAGGTAACACGTAGGCAAACGCAAAGTATTTCCAATAATTTTCAAACCAATATCCAATACACAGTATCAATTTCTGTATTGCACTTACTATTAATCACTTATTTGCACTTGTTGAACTTATTATAAATGACTTACATCTTAGCACATACTATACTCGTACTTCACTCATACTATCACACTTTTCACTCATTTATGAAAATACACAAACTTGTGCATTGTTTTACATTATTTACACTTCCCCACACACCTGCTCAGTACTCATGCTCAGAGTGATACTCTGAGAAGCATCTGGGGCATAGGGGGACCTTGCATTCTGCACATTGGTACGAGGTCTCTTTTCGTGCTGGGGGACGGCGTTTGGTTGTGCGGCAGACATGGCACCGCCTGTATGCTAGACGACCTTCTTCTGTTCTCCCGATCCCCACAATCTTGTGCTGATGGAAATACTCAGCACAGCTGAGCCTGTCAGCTGGAGCCGCTGTCCCCCGCCTAGCACCTGTCACCTGAGCAGTTGAATATTGCTCAAGGAGTTCGCGTGCAAGCTCTCTCTCAAACTCTCGTAAAGAGAGAGGTTTCCTTACAAGCTCCTTGAACAGTATGAAACTGTTCAGGACGGCGATATCAAGAAGGTGTAAGAACACCTTCTTGTACCACCTGCAGGACTTACATAGGCAATCGAACTCACCAATTTGCATGTTCGATTTATCAACCAGCCGCATGTTGATATTGTAATCGTTGACTGCATCTGGCTTTACCACGGGTTCCCTGGTCCTGTAGTCTGTTTTACCAGTTTCCTCCAGCACACCCTTATGAACTGTAGACAACATGTTAACCCGTCTCTTGTCATGCCGGAGAAGGGCTAACATGTTCCCACATTTCTTTGTCAGAAGGGCTCCTTTCTCAGTATTTGCCGGAAATACTGGGAAATTCTTTCTGTTGGCCCTAAAAGTTTCACAGAACCCAGTACCATGGTCAAGCTAATACTTTGTCAACGCTGCAGCTTTGTAATAATTATCGGTATACAGAATGTCGTGCCTGTTGAAATACCTTTCCATCAGCACTTTCACTACTGATGCAGAGAATCCATGAGGATCATCACTAGGTATATCAACATCTGTTGCCGAGTAAACTATTACATCCAGCACATATCCAGTTTTACAGTCACAAAGCACAAAGAATTTCAGGCCAAATCTGTGATGCTTTGATGGCACATACTGATTAAATGGAAGCCTTCCCCTGAATAACACCAGCGACTCGTCAGTAACCACTTTCTGGAATGGACGGAAAACCCTGGAGAATGACTCTTTCAGCATTGTCAGGATTGGTCTTTTTTTCCATAACCTGTCGTTCGGTGCAGGCCCGTAATTTCGATTGAAATGTAGGAACCTCAGGATTGCCAGGTACCTTTCACAGGCCATGCACTTTCCGAAGACAGCTGTGCCAGCGAGTTCATCCACCGACCAATAGTCGTGGAGTACATGTTTTCTTACGTGCGCCATCAGCATGGTTAAGGCGAGACACACAAACATCTCCCCCACCTCAGCAGGTATCCATTCACGCAAGTGCATGCTCTCGCTAGCAGGTACGTCCAGCCAACGCACGCACATGGGCTGGTGGAAATTAATTTCATCAACAAGGTACTGCATAATTGCAGTCATGAAAATTGCTTTGAATAGACTACTAATAGTCCAAGGCCTGGGGGGAAGTGCATCCTCCTGCACACCTGCACCCTCCTCATCAAATGCCAGCACAGACGGCTCAAAGCCGGGACCATCCTTCCACACAAATGTATCAACTCTACCCACACGTGGTAGAGCAGGCCATCTGGCAGTTGCACTGCATTTTCCAATCACTCGTGCACGACCACGTGCACGGCCACGGGCAGGGGGGAGGGGAGGAGAGCGAGAGGGAGAGAGAGAGGTGGGGAAGGTGGGGGAGTAAGCGGATGATGACTCACCTGACACGGAACTTTCCTTAGAAGATGCTCGGCGCTGCGTATCACCACATGGCTCCTGTCTAGGCAATACTACTCCTGAAGGGCCTGGTTGAGGTGATTCTGCTCTTGAAGTGGTAGGCTGAGGTGTGGGGAAGCGGTGGAGGAAGATATGTTGGCGAGCAAGTGAGGAGAGTATGGGGGAAATGGCTCTGCGGCGTTTTTTCCGCAGATGTCTGCCAGGTCCACGGCCACTTTCCTGATCTCCTGGGTCATCTACCGCCTCCTCATCACCAAAATCATCGCTCTTGTAGGCTGTCTCTTCCTCCTGTAGAAGTCGGAGAGCCCTCTCTGGCGTCGGAGAGGGAGTAGGGGATGGAGGGCGAGAGAGCTCTCTCTCCACGTGGTAGCTCTCTTTACCCTCAGATGACGTACTTTCACTAAATGTCCTAGGTGAAACAGATTCGTCTAGGGCACGTCCTATGGCACTGTCACTAAGCCCTTTCCATGGCACAAAGGGCATGACTTTAGTGGGGGTCAATGAGGCGATCGGCCCTTCACGTAGTGGAATGGAATCAGACGACATTGAGGAAGATGACATGGCTCCTCCCGCTACCACTGCCGAGTACAGACTGAGCCGCGCAACCGCGAGGTACCTGTGGGTCCAACCTACCCTGTAGGTATCGCAGAAAACGGTCTCGCACTCAATCGGTGGCGGGAAGGTGAGTACGGTACAGCAAGTCAACCGGCGACCCTGCGCTCCCTGAATCCTGTCGTGCAAACACTTCAACCGGCATATAAGGGTTAAGGCAGGTAGCAAGCTGCCCTGCCCTCTGCCTATCATCCCAACCATTCTGATCTGCAAGTAACTCAGACAGTGCACGGTAAGCTTCCCAAGATACTCTACCATCAAATTACTGAGTTTTATTTTTAATAGGACCCCCATTATAGCCATGCACGTCACTGGTTTGGGGCCTAAAAACTGGGGCATCATAATTAAGATCAGGACTTAAAATTTCTGCATTCTGATTATTCAGTCCTGTAATGCTACCTTTAACCCTTTAACCGTGGGCATTGTTTTGACCCGATTGCCCCCCCCCCCGCGGGGGTTCCAGCCAAAATGTAAACAAACTTTAAACCTTTATAACTCTGCATAGAATAAATCTAGAGCGAAAAATAAGGTATCATTAGAAAGTACTAACCTTCAGCTTTGCAATGATGTAGGTTTCATGATTTCGTTGACTATCACTGGACGGGCAGTACCATTAGAAGTGAACGATCTAAATCACTATTTATCGCCCCACACACCGATACCAAATGCCAACCTTACTCTGATAATAATACTATAAACATATATGAACACTGCACATATGATAAACACCGACTCTGTGTTCACTGAGGCAGGTAAAAGGCACTGTAATTGCCCGCACTTCACTGCCACATCAGCGCCATTGTCACTCACAAAGCTGGACAGATACTGATGCGTGTTTGGGCATGGGTGGGGTGGGGGACCCGGGGGGTGGGAGGTGGGGGGCCCGGGGGGTGGCAGGAGGGAGGTGGGGGGCCCGGGGGGTGGGAGGAGGGAGGTGGGGGTCAGCTGGAGTGAAAGAACTTAATAGCTACTCTCCCTTGAAATAATTGGCGCGCGGAAAAAACACGCAGTATTCAAAATATTCATAAACATTCCAGAATGACACCCGCGGTTTGGTCCAGTTTTTGCAATGTCATTCTGGAATGACACCCGCGATTAAGGGGTTAAATGCCTGGTATCTCTCAAGATTCACCATACACTGCCCATTCCATTCATATGCTCCCAGTTCACTAACCTGAGGATCAGCATTGCAATATTTCTCTACAGCCTCAATTTAGTCACTAATTATCATCCTGTGGTCAACAACATTTTGCAACTGGTTATCTCCTAAGTGTCTGCATTCCCTCACTATTCCCTCACTAATCTTCAGCTGGTTGTCCACATGCTGTTTGAACTCCGTCACTATTTCCTCACTAATTGTCATCAACTGGTCGTCTACCTACTTTTTACACTACATCACATCATTGCTTACCTTATACTTCTGCTGCTCTAGCTTGGGTTCGTCCTTAAGCTGTTGCTGTTCTTCCTTCATTTCTCCCTTGCATGCATCTAGCTGTCCTTGCACCCTAAGTTCTTCTTCCCTCTGTTGCTCCTGTAATGCTTCTTGGAGTTGTTCATATCGTTCTTTTTGTTCTTCATTCTGTGCCTGCAGTTGTTTTTTTATTTCATTCCTGAGCTCTTTCTGTTCTTCATTTTTGGCCTATAATTGTTCTTGGAGTTATTTCTGTCCTTCCTTCTGTGCTTGTAGTTCGACACTTTGTGCTTGTAGGGGAGAGCAGTGATGGTTCGGACAGTGGGATGGTTCGGACAGTGCATTTCCTGAGTAACATATGGAACCTAGGGCTGCGAGATCTTGCGTGAAAGTGCGATCAGTTGTTTGCGTTGACCACACAAAACCACCAAGGTATAAACACCACACTTTTCGATGGAGGTCAGATTTTATGTTTTTGTTGGACCTTCTATGTAATAATTTGAGTGTATATCGTAAGCTCTACCTCCATGAATATGTCAGGCAGTGAATTAAGCATTTTTATGATGAATCTGTATTGCATGTAGAAGATATTGCTATCAAAAACGAATGTTAAACTCTCTCATGTGAAATTTGAGGGTACCTATCAATTAATTACACAGATTCGGGATGATTCAGACAGTTGTGGAAGGGGATGATTCGGACAGTTGAGGAGCGGGATGGCTCAGACAGTTGAGGAGGGGGATGGTTTGTCAATGTCCAAACTATCTCTGGCTACAATTTACTTTTAAAAAGTCCTAAGTCTGTCGGTCAGTAAGAAATAGGGCAATAAATAGATAAAATGAGAGATTAAGTTTCTTTTGCAATCTGAAATAGAGGCCTGGAAAGTGAGAAGTGGTCAATATTCCAGAGAGAGAGAGAGAGAGAGAGAGAGAGAGAGAGAATGAATGACGATGCTGGTTAAGCAATATTTTAAGCACAGTAAGAGCTTAAGTCATTTATCCATAAATTCGATGAATTTAATTTCAGTTTAAACAAAATGTATTTTGGAACAATTATGAAGAAATTAATTTGGATGGAGTCAAATTTTGTGCTTGTGTGTAAGAGAGAGAAATGGGGCCAATTATGCATCATTTTAAAACAGAAAGTAAGAGGCTAAGTCAATTATCCATAATTCTGGTGAAGCTTATTTCAGTTTTAAAATTGGCCTATTATTTAACATATGAAGAGGTTTGTTTGGATTCTTAACTTAATTTTGTACTTTTTGAAAATAAAATGTCTTTGAATGGTTACATTTTGTTTTTTTGCCAATCCAGCTCACATAAGTTTAAGAATGTGCCAAGTAATACATGTGGCTGAACCATCCCACTCTTCTGTCTGAACCATCACCACTGGTAGGGATCGTTCAGACAGTTTGGACACCTGTGTTTCGTTAACTATAGCTCAAAAATGAAAAGAGCTAAGGGTTTTAAATCACCATGCTGAAGAGCCAAATGATGAAGGAACACTGTAACATAAACACGATTACACTACTGCTTAAACCTGAATTATTAGAAATATATATTTTTTTTCAGTGTCCGAACCATCACTGCCCTCCCCTAATTGTTCTTTGAGTTCTTTCTGTCCTTCTCTCTGTGCTTTTAGGTGGACACTTTGTAGTTGTAACAATTCTTTGAGTTCTTTCTGTCCTTCGTTCTGTGCTTGTAGTTGTTCTTGTAGCTACAGACTTTGTGTTTGCAATAGCTTCATAACTGCAGCCAGCAATAACTTCTCTTGCCTTGCTTGGCCTCGTGTCTGTACACCTTCTGCTTCCATGTCGAGGATTAGAGTCACTGCAGCACTAAAATTATCCACACTCCTGACACCAGTGTTACGTCCCCACCCCACACTGCCACAGCCTCCAACAGCAGTAGTTCAATATAGGAAGGATGTTGCCCAGTGAGTTGTTCTTCCTATGGTCAGCCTTTAGACGTACAGTACACAGGATCAGCTCAGGCACCATAAACAAATACTGGCTTCTGAAGTTCAACGTCTTTATTTTCCAAATAATTATACTTCATGCTTTCCAACTTCACTTCACTATTCTCATTAGCACTGGAGCTATACAAACTTTACTAACTACAGTTACACTTAATACTTGACAACATTTCACTATTTTCACGGGTACCGAAACCATACGAACTTCACTAACACTGCACTACACTCAAACTGAACTGAAAACCGACTGACATGCTCTAGTCTCTTCCCCATTATTATGTAAGCTTGCGTTTGTTCTAGAATTATCTACATTCTTCGAGGACAACGGTTCCCAACTCGGTGATATCCAAAACATGCCAGGGTTTTTTACAGTGCACAACACAATAAATTATCTAGCATACAAACCTGACTTAAATTATATAATTTAACAAGCAGTCATATAACTAAAACATTAAATGTAAAAAGGGCACAAAAAGTATTGAATAACTTACGAAACAACTCTCATAAACAGCTGACAAACTGGCAACTATGACTCGTACTGGAACTAGCTACCCCAAACATGGGGAATCGGTGAGAAGCTTCTCTACTACCTAACTGGCTGAAATCCTGCTTCTTAACAATATATATATATATATATATATATATATATATATATATATATATATATATATATATATATATATATATATATATATATTTGAATGTAAGTACCTATATATAAGTAAAGCCTACTTTCATCCAGCTCTCATTTACATCCTTTCATCGGCCAGTAGACTCAGCTTCTTTCCCTTTGTTTCTGCTCAACAGGCATTGTTGTTGGGGACCTGAATGCCAAAGTATTTACAGTTCAGTAGAAATGGCAACCTTGATTTAAAAACATTTATAGAGCAGTGTCTCTGGAAACTTGGATGCAAAAATTCACCAAGCAGTGCTACTGGGACCTGGATGTAAAGACGTTCACCCATCAGTGTCACTGGGAACCTCGATGTAAAAACGTTCATCCTGCTGTGTCACAGGGAACCTGAATATAAAATAATTCACCCAGCAGTGTCACTGGGGACCTGGATATAAAAACGTTGACCCAGCGTTGTCACTGGGGATCTGGATGTGAAAACATTCACCCAGCAATGGTATTGCGATTTGGTCCCATCAGTACAGTTTGGGACCTAGGCTCAGTTTGCTTTGACTAGGCCACTTCCGTCATCATTACTGAACGGTTGTTGCTGTTATTGTTTTACCTGTCTGTCTGGTCAAGCAGACCCATCAACCTAGGGCAAGTAACTGCCCCAGCAGGGCCATCCCACATTTTGAATAAAATATTTCCATGTGGCTGATAGTGCCTCGCTGTGGCGAGGTGGAGAGGATTAGAGGTGAGCTTTAGTTCCAGGGTAGACACTTCATTTGTGTAACTCATTCAGTTAACACCGACACCATAACAGACTTCGCGTAACCCCATTACTTGGTTAAATGGTTACCACTGAGTTTTGTAAATGGCATTCTGAGGTATAATAAACAATCTGGTTTCCCACTCAGTGCAGAGACGCCTTTAGTGAAAAGAAGTGTAGTAAGTAGTGATAGGAAGGATGGGATAAATAAGATGAGAGTAGGACAGACACAGAAAAAAAAATGATAAACATGAAAGAAGAAGTAGGCAGGACTATGATGGACGCCCCCACCTACCACCCAGTATTGAGCGGTAAAAACATTTTAACACTAAAGGCTGTTAATAACGAAGAAGTGCCACAGAAATGATGTAGGGTTGTAATACTATCTTACTCTACCATTGACCTACAGGATACAAGCTTCAAAAAGGTGAAAACCTCGGGAAGGTTTTTATTTTATGTAAGGAAGAAGAAACCAAAGGCTTGAAGCCCGTAAGACTGTTCCCTCCAGGAAAAAATAAAAAAAAGAGTACCAAATTGAAGATCCATTCATTTCTAAATGCCTGGACACTGTCTTTGACAGACTGTGGAAGATGGTTCCAGAATTGAAATTCAGGTAGTGGAAGATAGTTCCAGACCATACATGAAGGACTGGGAGTAACGGCTAACTCATGCTTTAGGCAGCTGGACAGAAATAGGATGAGAATTTAACCCCTTATTAGCGGGTGACTTATCAATTTTATGATCGTGTGGGGCGGCACATTTCTGGAAAAATAATGTATCAGGGAATAAGCTTAACCCGTCACGTGCCGACCACTTTCGCACCTATGACATCCCCCAGTCCCGACTACTTTTGGAAAAAAAAATTTTTTGGCCAAAACTTCCGCTTATGTTGAGAAACAAAGGAAAATCACAAAGAAAGTGCATACCGTGGTCCACAACTGGTCAGAACAGGTGAGGTCCCCCGTGCCAGGTATTGTATTCTATCATAGAGGTGTGAGGCACTCACATTTTCTATGGTAGGTAATTTTGGGAGAAACAACAAACAACATCTCTACATTTATTGAATTTGAACTAATAAACAATAAGAATAACAATATAATGAATTTCAATGACATATATATGAAAAATAAGCATTGTACCTTCGCGCGAGCATAGCGAGTTTGATCCGATTGGTAAAACGCTTTGTGCTAAGTTTCTTGTTTCAGTCAACATATCATTTTTTCTACTTGTATACTACTGTTTCAATGCCATTTTACCATTTTGTACTGTATGTAAATGTTTTCAGCTGTTTTCATTCATTACGATGATATGTAGCATAAGTATAACGCACATATGCATACTCAGCGCACTCGCTACGACTCGTATTTCAACATACAACATTGTTTTATCACATTCATAATAATTTCTTCTTTACATTGAACCTTTCCTCCACCACTATAAACGTTTTCAATTATTTATATTCATTACGAGGGCATTTAGCGAAATGCTAGCGCATAATCTCGTAGCAACCACACTCTCTAACACTCGTGTTTCCACTTTTACTTTATTTCATCACAATACACTTTACTACTCACATTACACCCATTGACACCCTATTCTGCGCTATACATATTTACTGACATTATTTATTCAAGTGAGCGTCAGAATATCGCATGAAAATACCCTCGCAATGAATGTTTCGACCAACATAATACTCATACACTTACATACTAATATTCCACTTATATTACACCCGTGTTCACTTGTAGACTCCTATTTACATATTTACGGGCCTTATTTATTCCACTGAGCGTCTGAATATCGCATCAAAATACCCTTGCAAGGTATGTTTCCACTTAGATAATATTCATACACTTACATAATAATTTTCCACTTATATTACACCCGTATTCATTTCCATACTACTATTTACAGATCTACGGGCTTTATAATTACACTGAGCATCTGATTGTCGCATTTATTTCAGAGTATCAGCGTCCTATTGCATTCACACTTTATCAGAAGTGCAGGAGCATGTGAAACTCACTGAAACATGGGTGAATACACAGACCCACGTCACACTGAACGCACTCATAGCGGGTGTCCTTTCTCTGAGTGGTGGGTCTCACGCGGGAATTGCTACACACGTGACACCTGCACTGGGGCCTAGGTCTATTTGCTTGGGGGGGTATGGGAGTGGGGAAATGGCGGGCAGATAATCTCAGGGGAAGGTGGGCACCTGGGGCTGTGGGGGTGCGGTGTTGGGGCCTTTCAACCACATATCTTGCAACAATCTCTCGTGTCAGCTCCCTCACAAACTCTTCAAAGGTTTCCTAAACTCCTGTTGTCATGGCGTGAAGGTGGTGGCAATTCAGGGCAGTAATGTCAAGCAAGTGAAAGAATAGTTTTTGTACCACTTCATCGTGGTCCTGGCACACTCGACAGTGGATATCATGGAGTCTGACTGGTCCACCAGGCGCATGTCGATATTATAATCAAGCATACACTCAGGTTTCCATACATGGCGCCTGTTCTCGCTCCGATAATCTACCGACTCTGTACGGTGCATCAAGGGGCGGTGAACCGTGGACAAGAGGCGGACTTCTCTATTGTGGTTCCACACAGTTGCAAGGATATTGTTTGCCTGGAAGAAGACAACCTCATTCCTGTCAAGTTTCCGCCCCACCTTGACCATGTGACGCCGGTTCACCTTGACGGTCCCACATATCCCCGTGTCATGCCTGTGTAGATATTGAACGAGAAGAGGGCTAGTGTACCAATTGTCAAGGTAAAGGACGTGACCACAATGAAGATAGTCTTCTGTCATTGTTTTTACCACTGCTCCCGACAGACCAATACTCCGATCTTCTATTATGTCTGTCTGTGCACCGGTGTACAAGACTATGTCTTGCACATACCCAGTCCTGCAGTCACACATAACATAGATCTTGAACCCAAACAGTGCCTTTTGCTGGGTATCTACTGCTGAAATGAAATATTGCCTCTCCACAACACGAGACTCTCGTCTATGATGATGTCTCTATAGGGATAAAATGAGGAACGGAATGTCTGCCTTAGGTGATCAAAAACCAATCTAATTTGCCTCATCTTATCTGTGTCATTAGCATTTCCAGGATCAGCTGCATCATAGAAATGGAGGCGGCTTAGAATTTGCTGAAACCGATTACGGCTCATTACTTGGCCAAATATTGGTGTAAGCATAATAGGGTCCCTTGTCCAGTATGCAGGAATTCGGTTCTTTGGTACAATACCCATCAAAAGTACCAAGGCCAAAAACAAAAACATTTCTGCAAGGGAGACTGGGTAATCATAGAGGATTGAATGCCTGCTCCTTGTGCCCTGTCTTTCACTCTCACACCGCTGGCTGTTAGTGAACTGGTTTGTTTGATCCACTATTTCCTCCACAAAAGCCTCACTGAAGAAAGGGTGGAAATAATCCAGCCTGGTTGAATTTGGGTGAATACCAGGAGCAATGCATCCAGCATGCCCCTGCTCAGTGAATGGGTGAATGAGGGGAGTAAAATCATTCCTATCCTCCCAATTCCAAGACACAAATTCCTCGTCCCGATCGTGCCCATCCTTGCCTTCATCAGGGTGGGGAGGAAATGATGGTGGGGGAGGTTGGGGAAGAGGAGTGCGTAGGGCTTCCCGACTCACACTCCTCTTCCCTCTGCCTTTACCCTTCCCCTTTCCCTTACCCTTACGGCCTTGGGGAACATCAGGGGGCTGTGGGGAGGAATCCCGGAAATATTGGGGAGCATAAGATGTGCTGGTGAGTGGCTCCTCCTCACCTCCCTCCTCCATCACCACACCACGTGACTCACCACCCACCCTCACTGCCCCAAGTGATAAGCCCCGCTGCCTCACACCACCACGTGACTCACTCCCGCCACTCTCACTTTCCACACTCCTCCCAACACTTTCCCTTTCACTCCCCACTCCCTCAACGTCACTTCCGCCATCCCCAAACAAAACACTAGGCCCATACCTGTTAGAACGATATGGTGTGCGCTCTGGGCAGCGATGAGTAATAACCTCACGGCCGTATCACGTGGCAGCACGTCCCACGGCTATGTCCTCCTCCCCGTCATCATCCTCGTCCTAGTCCTCGTCCTTGAAATCGGGCTCCACATCACGTAGGGTCTGGCTAGAGGATCTTGCATGTTTTTGTGCAGCCTGACCCTCTCTTGCAGCACGATAAGTCATGTAGTGCCACTTCCTGGGGGACGGGACTTCCTCATCATTGCTGCTGTTTTCCACATCCTCTGGTTGGACATAATCTTTGTCCATCTCCTCGTCATCGAGTGGTGAATCAATATCGCCAGTAAAAGCTCCAGGGCGGCTTGAATTTCCTCCTCCGAGAGACCTCAATGCGCCATGTCTAAGTAGGACCGTTGCTAACAGGTGAGTGACTGAGCTGCAGGTGAGCGCAGGTCACGCGGGGTCGCTGAGTGTCCCCGCCTGGTGGCAGGTAGGGGAAGGTCGTGCGACGCTACGTACCAAAAATCAAGCACAAATTTTGAAAATTGTGGAAATTATGCAACTTGCAATTGGAAAACGTACCGGTACATCGACGGGACTGGCAAATGCAAACTGTTGCAACATATCCATACGTTGACGGGACGTCTCGGGTTAAACATGCATAAATCGATGGCATTGGATGAAAAACGAAGGTAAGAGGTGTTACGTGGTAATACATCTCTGCTGGCTGATGGAGGAGGAGGGGAGGAGCAAGGGAGGAGCGCGGGCAGGCAGCTTATCACTAGGTGTGCCTGGGGCGAGGCTTTCGGACTCTACTTATTTTCTTTATCTTCACCACTGAACACTAAATTTATTATTCATGCATTCTGTACATTGTTCAGTGTTTTCAAAATCTTATTTATGAGTCTTCTCTTTTACTTGAACACTTATAACAATAAGACTTCTGTAAGTATATTCTGTTTTATTCGAACACTTAATAACATTGTAACTTATGGACGTATATTCTAATTTACTTGTTTCAAGGCATGGATGGGAAGAGGGCTGGACAGAAAATACCGGAAGTTGCGTAACGATGCCCGCCTCCTCAAGCGCACGCGTTACATAATGTCACCAATCTGTAGGGGATAATGCTAGACTGGTGTTTCATGCCAGCTGTAGTGGTGGAGGGATGCAACTACATACTGTAGTTTAGAGGAGCAGTGACCTTTGAAGAAGTGATGGAAAAAGTTAAAGATGCAATGCTGCAGCGAAGGGAAAGTGGTAGAACAGAGTCAGTAAGAGGAGGAGAGTTAATGAGATGAAAAGCCGTTGACTCCACCTTGTTGAGAAGAGCTGTATGTGGGGAGCCTCCCCATACATTAGAATTGTACTCTACACACTGACGAATAAGACTCCTGTATAAAGTCAAGAACTGCACTGAGGTAAATAAAGCACAGAGCCGGCTTAATACACCTAATGTTTTGGAAGCGGATTATATAAGAGAGATAATATCATCTTTTGAAGATAATTCCCGAGAGAGTGAAGCCCCATATATGTTAAAAGATGATGCAGGCTTGAGATAGATGTTGTTAATGATTACAGGTTACTCCTGCAAAACGTTTTGATGGCCTGGAAGATTAAAGAACTGAGTTCTTGATGTATTAAAATCAAGATTACTTTTACTCCAATTATAGATAGAAGCAAAGTCAGACATTAAGTGTGCCATAGCCTTATCTCTTGTTTGTTGAAGTAATTGCTGAGATGGACGCTGTGGGAAGCAAATGGAAATCGGAAGGGTGTAGTCACCAACATACGAATGGATAGGGTTAGATGTACAGCTTAGGACTTACGTCAGTGATGGATGGAAGGAAGAAAGCTGGTGATAGGAGAGAGACCTGAGGAACACCACTACTGATAACTCTAGAAAAATGGTGGCCATCTACAACAGAAGCTATAGGACGGTCAGGAAGAAAGCTAGAGATAAATGCACCGTTAGAATGATAGAAACCATAAGATGGCAATTTGGAATTTAAAAATTTAAATGCTGGGCTTGATTGAAAGCCTTTGAGATGTCATGTGCAAAGACAAACCTTTTACCAAAGTTCTGAAATAAGGATGACCTGAAGTCTGAAAGAAAGGCATGAAGATCGCCAGTGGAGCGTCCCTGGCGGAACCCATACTAATGACCCTAAAGAAGGTTGTGATAGGAGAGGTGCTTTAATTTTTTTTTTTGCTGAGAATAAGACAAAAAAATAGAAGAACAGGATGTTAGTGCTTTTGAGCAATATTTAGCAGGCTGGGAATGGTCATCCTTCTTTGGGACAGGCTGTATGAGAGCAAATTTCCTGCAAAAAAGGAAAGTTATAAGTTGACAAACAAAGGGAAAGAGTTTACTAAGGCAGGGTGTAAGCACAGAAGTACAGTACTCGAGGACAAGAGGGGGGACCCCATCAGGCCCATATGCCTTGTTAGTACTGAAGCCAGTGATGGCAGGAAACATATCAATTATTAAAGAAATTTTAATATAAACCCTGAGGAAATCAGATAGGGGAATTGATGGAGGAACAATACGGGAACTGTCTAAGGTACGTGGAACTAAAGATGAAAGTTAAAGTGAGTAAACTATAGATTATTAAAACATCAACTTTGGGTAGTGTTCTGGTGAAAACTGGGAATGAGAAAGAATATTTTGTCCATTTTAATGACCCTCTTAAAGTCAATAGGCATAAATTTAACCTGCCAGATATCCTAGAGTGAAGACCAGACATACTCTTTTTTAGTCTGCATGTTTTCATCTTACTTAACTTGGTCATTCAACTTGAATACTAATGTGTCGTGGTTAAATTAAATTCAGTGAGCCTTGGTTATGAGGCAGGAATGAGTTGCCTTGATTACTAGACAAAGCAAACCTTCAATCTGAATACAGTTCGCCATTAACCGAGCTAAAAAGGGTTAGGGATCATCGTCAGGTCAGAGTATTATGCCACTTATATACTACTAAAACTCCCATTCTATTTATCTGTTTGTCTGTTTGTACTGTCAGATTAGCTGAAACGGTGCATTACAACACAACTATTTTTCAATCAACGTACTGAAAATGTGCTAGCTTAAAAAAAGCGTTTGAAAAAAACGGGTGCAATCGGCCTCCAGTTCAATATTATTGTTCAATAATACACGTCCTTACATTATATTACGCGGTAAATGCGGCTGTGCACTTCCGTGGAGTTTCATGTCCTGCACACACACACACACACACACACACACACACACACACACACACACACACACACACACACACACACACACACACACACACACACACACAGAGTTTGCATGTCTGTCTGTCCTCTATAGAAATCAAAGGGTATGCATAGGAAGCTCTTTGACAGCTCTGACAGGTGTAACTTCTTATGACGAATTTAAACATTTAAAACGTTTAATTACATAAGCCAAAGTGGCTCCTCTGATGACCAAGATAATGGTTACTCAGAAATACACAAGTCAACATGGTGGAAAGATGGTAGCCAATTACTGCTGAATTTTTTACTTCTATAACCATATTATTAGCTACAGCAGGTTGGATGGGTAGACGGATTGGTGGGATGGGTGGGCATGGTTGGTGGGTGGGTGGGTAGTGGGAAAATAGGTGCATGGTAGGAATAGGTCCATGGAGAATATAACCCTGGGGGAATGGGTCCAAGGATGAAATTAGAACCCGAGGGTCCTCTCCCACAAGAAGTGGCCATCCAGGTCCCAGGTAATGCACGATCATAGGGTTTAACCCAGGCAATGCCGGATACCCCTTCTAGTAACTTCTAAAACTGCTGGATACCACTAATCCCTTCGCACATAATAAAACTGTTTGACAATAACAAAACTACAACAAAATTGATATCATTACGAGGAGGTAAAGCATTTCATAATGTCTTCAACAGGTTATTCTTGCCATCAAGAAACTATTATATTTGGAAGTTTCTTACCGCGAAACTTAACATAATACCTGCTAAATTACTTCTAAAATGTCAAAAATGCGATAAGATGTACGTACATCCAACATTACTACACCTATACCTACACCACGGCACCAGATATTAATGGTGAGTGTTTCACTATGATGGCCTCTATAGTGTATATAGTTCTTTGTCCTTTGTTATATTCCCCCTTGAAAGTACATATAACGCTTGTTATAACACTATACTACTAGAATGCCAAAACAGCAAATAGCACAACTTCCACTACTCCTACACGTTATGGTACGGACATGAACCGCACAACATGTCTCATGTCTGTCCCTTTGCCTCATATTACAGTATTTACAACCAGAGGGTTTTAATTAACATGTTCCTCAGTGTAAATACACACCATGTTTATTAACCCGTTAACTGCATGTGGCAGTTTTTTGGAGGTGTCTGTGGTGCGCAGACATAGGGGTAAAAATGAAATTTCCCAAAGGCCAAATTTTGTCTTAAGAATTGAGAGAACACGTGCCAAAGTATATTGTAACGAAATATTAGCTCAATATTTACCTTGGTAAAGCCATGGATGAACATCGAAGTGTCTGATTCTGTATTGGAATGTATGGTTTTCGTTTTCTTTTTCGGTTACGGTTGTGGTAGGACTCCATATTATAATTGCAAATCATAATAAATAGATAGATAAATAGATAGATAGAGGGACAGATAGAAGCAGGGAGTCAGATGATGAGAAGGTATTGTGTCTGCAAGAATCGAGCAATGCTAAACATGCTTACACACTCTTAACGCAAGGAATGCTTGATAGGCACACGACAGCGCCTAGTGACCATACACACACACACAGGCTGCTAGAACTTTCCATCCACGAGGAACACACGTGACACACCCCTGCTACACCAGAATTTAGGAAAGAGAGCGGCAGACGGAGGTTAGCCACAGAACAGGCAAGGCAGACGGAGACAGGCCTTAGAACAGGCAGGTCAGAAGGGAGAAGGGCTTAGCAACATGGGCAAGAGAGAGAGAGACAGAGAGAGCGAGACAGGGAAGTAGCTACCCGGGACTCTATGTGAGAGACTTGTTAATATTTCCAAGACAAATAAAAATAGTCCCATACTATTCTTTACCTCTCCTGTCACTACATGACAAATGGGAAGCTACTCCAAGATATAAAGACCGCTCGTCCACAAATCTAAAATATATATATAACTCAACCACAAAGGAACCTACACAGTCTTTTATGACACAAAGTCATTTATGACACGGTTTCGGTTTTGGCTTTGAAGGCTCAAACATGCTTGCATGGGTCGGCCTTGGTCACCATGGCACTATATTCGAAATTCACCTGTGCAGCCAGGGCTGTATTGAGTAGTCGCACTCGGAACAGCCCAGGCTGTATAGAGCAGTTAACGGGTATGACTACAATATAAGAACTGACCACAGCACTACTTGACCACTCCAGCACCTCCATTATAGCCATTGGGATTCATCGTTATGCGGTGTTGCTTTGTGTGGCTGAGGTAAATACACAGTAATTACCCATTCCACGAAGTCCCAAACGCCTGCAGGCATTCCTGGTGTTTATAAAGTGGCAGTGTTGTAGTTTGCCTACTCTGTTGTTCCTTTGACTTGCAGAAGGGTTTTATCCCCCACCAACTTTGAACAGCCACTTTAACTCCTTCAGCACGATGATGCACTTTGCTTCACCCTGCCATTAGCAAAAAAAAAAAAAAAAAAAAAAAGAGGTGGGGGATATTTTCATGGCTATAGACAAAGGCAAATATACCGTACTACTGGTACCTCGGATATTGTTATTGGGAGTTCATGAGAGGGAGCACAACCCTCGATTCCCAATCACGTCCTGACAAGAAAATATCTGTAGTTTTCAAGATTAAGGAATAGAATCAGCGTGGATAAATGTAAAGGCCCAGTCAAGCAGCTAAGGTACTTGGGGTTCGCAGAGCGGGGTCAGCCATCCTGGACCCCCCCAGAAATATCCATATATATAAGAATGATATTTCGCATACGGAATTTAAAGATACAGCTTCAAGTTGGCCATTGACACCAGGAAAATATTTGCAACTTGTCTACCTAACATCAAACATTGCTGGGCTATTGTCATAAGGTAACTAAGAGAAAAAAAATCTTCAAGTTGATCTGATTAAGGAATCCTCAAAACTTTCCTCTTTCTAGCATGTTGTGATGGAAAAGAATAATCTTATGGTCAGGTATACACACCTTTATAAGTCTCCCAAACCTCGAAGCTTCATGCCTATTATAACTTTTTTTTTTTTCATGTACCCATCAGACAGAATGTCATTGGAGCGTAATGCTGAAAGTATAGTTCACTCCCCTTAACTAAGTGGATTTTCATAATTTTGCAGCCTATTTCATGTGGTAATAGAAGTAGACTGTAGCACCAGTCGAGCAGGGCAATACTCCCAAGGTGGATGGAATGCTGATGACAGGGAGAGCTGGAGCTCCCGTTTCGTCAGCCCTCGGGACCAGTTCCTGACCATCCCCCCTTTGCTGAACTTTTTCAGTGTCTCAGTAACACAGAGAGTAGGCCAGCATGCTCTCCAATACAAGTTTCTCTAACTGTGAACACCAAAATACATGCACAGTACACACTACACTTCTTTTTCCAAAATTTAAAAACAAATCATGGATTCAGATAACACAGCCTCGGAGTCCCCAGGGGGAGGGACCATAAATGCCCCCACCTTCCGCCCCTCTCCCGGTGACGATTTGAGCTGCCTGGAACCACTATCTGACTCACTTCTTCTTCATTTCTGCATCATTCGCAGCCTCTCCTCTAACTTTTGCTCTGTTGAGCACCACCTCTCCTCCTCTGAACCTCACCTTCTTTTCCGAACTGAGACTCATCTGTCTGAGGCAACTGACAGCAAACCCTTTTTTGTATCCTTCTACTTTCTCTATACTCATTTCAAAGCAAAAGATGGCTGTTGTGTATATATAAACAACGATTTATCTTGCTCTCGTGTTCCTGAACTCGATTCTTCTGAATTCTCTACACTCTGTCTTCGGCTTTGCTGTCATTCTCTGACTAAATATATCTGTGCTGTTTACTTATCCCCTAATTCTACTGGCTATCAAAAATTCTTTGACTATCTTACTTATACGGTGGAACACATTCTATCCATTTCTCTTTCGTCTGAAATCTCCATTCTAGTAGATTTCAATGTTCACCACCACCTTTGGCTCTCCTCTCCTTTCACTGATCCACCTGGTGAACAAGCCTACATCTTTTCTATCATTAATGACCCAGAGCAGCTTGTACAGCACCCTACCACATGTATCCCTGACCGCCTTAGAGACGGCTCCAACATACTTGACCTCTTTCTTACAAATAATCCTTCTGCTTACACTGTTAATCTTTTCTCTCCGTTGGGCTCCTCCAGTCACAGCCTTATTACCTTAACCTGTCCTATTGCTCCGGTACAGCCTGTGGACCCTCCAAATAAACATTGTCTGTGGCACTTTGGAGCTGCAGACTGGGAGGCCCCCAGGCAGTACTTGTTTGATTTTCCCTGGAATGATTATTGCTTCCATGGTCGGGAGCCATCTGAGTGTGCCTTTTGCATTACAGAGGTTATTCTTTCAGGCATGCAAGCATACATTCCTTTTTCATATCCTCTGACTAATGCAAGAAAGCCTTGGTTTAATCACGCTTGTTCTAATGCTGTCCACAACAATGAGAGGGCCTATTAAAGGTACCGGAGCCATCCTATCCCTGAATCACATCTTTTATACGTTTCTGCCCGGAACCGTGCTAAGTCTGTTCATCGCTCTGCTAAGAATAATTCCATCCGTAATAAATACTCTCAACTCTCCAACTCGAATTCTTCCCGCTCCTTCTGGCACCTTGCCAAAAACCTTTGTAACAACGTTACCTCATCATCCTTCCCACCTCTTTTCTACTCTGATGGCTCTGTAGCTATTTCTTCTACTGATAAAGCAGATCTCTTTGCTCAGAATTTCTCCTCCAACTCCACCTTAGACGATTCCAGTGCTGTTCCTCCATCACTTCCCCCCTCTGACTTTCTCATGGCTGATATTAAAATTTCTTCAGCTGATGTTATCCCTGCCATCACAGGCCTCAATACTAACGAGGCATATTGTCCTGATGGGGTCCCTCCTGTTGTCCTCAAGAACTGTGCATCTGTGCTTACACCCTGCCTAGGCAAACTCTTTTGCCTTTGTCTATCAACTTGTACCTTTCCCTCCTGCTGGAAGTTTGCTCTCATTCAGCCAGTCCCAAAGAAGGGTGACCATTCTAACTCTCTAACTATCGTCCAATTACTTTAACATCCTGTAACTCAAAAGTTTTTGAGACAATTCTTAATAGAAAAATTTTAAAGCATCTTTCCTATCACAACCTTCTTTCTGATCGTCAGTATGGGTTCCGTCAGGGGCGCTCCACTGGCGATCTTCTCACCTACCTTTCAGACTCCTTAGCATCCTCCTTTTGGGACTTTGGCGAAAGGTTTGCCATTGCACTTGGCATCTCAAAGGCTTGCGATCGAGTCTGGCATAAATCTTTTATTTCCAAACTGCCCTCTTACGGTTTCTATTCTTCTGTCTGTGCCTCCATCTCTAGCTTCCTTTCTGGTCGTTCTATAGCCGCTGTTGTAAATAGCCATCGTTCTCCTCCTAGATCTATCAACAGTGGTGTTCCTCAGGGCTCTGTCCTATCACGAACTCTCTTCCTTTTATTCATCAATGACCTTCGAAGCTGTATTTCTAACCTTATCCACTCGTACACTGATGATTCCACTTTTCCCCTTTCCATTCAGTTCCCGCAACGTCCATCTCAGCAGTTACTTCAACAGACAAGGGATGAGGCTATGGCACACCTAATGTCTGACTTGGCTTGTATCTCTGACTGGGGTAAAAATAATCTTGTTGTTTTTAATGCACCAAAGACTCAGTTCTCACACCTGTCAACCCGACAAAATCTTTCACAGGTGTACCCACTAATGTTTAATAATATTGAGGTTAATCCTGCATCGTCCTTGAACATGCTTGGGGTTTCATTCACTCAGGACTTATCTTGGAAAGATCATATTGCATCTCTCGTAAAATCTGCTTCCAAGAGATTAGGTGTGCTAAGGTGACTCCGTTCCTTCTTTACCCCTGCACAGTTGTTGACTTTATACACGGGTTTTATCCGCCCCTGTATAGAGTACAACTCTCATGTGTGGGGAGGCTCCCCACATACAGCTCTTCTCAACAGAGTGGAGTCAAAGTCTTTTCGTCTCATCAACTCTCCTTCTCATACTAGCTCCCTTCAACCTCTGTCTCTTCGCCACACTGTTGTTTCTTTATCTCTTTTCTATTGCTATTTCAATGGTCACTGCTCCTCTGAACTGTCTGCTTGCATTCCTCCACCTCTACGACAGGCGCCTAGCATCCGTCTAGCAACAAACTCTCATCCCTTTTCTGCCCAACTCTCTAATGCAAGAGTTAACCGTTACTCCCATTCCTTCATTTATGCAACAGGTCAGCTCTGGAACTGTCTCCCTCTGTCTGTTTTCCTGCTTTCTGTGATCTCCAGTCTTTCAAACGCAGTGTGTCGAGGCATCTTGAAATGATCGGATCTTGAAATTGGCTCTCTTTTGTATCTTGTTTTTCTCTTGGAAGGAACAGTTAGTGGGCTCGTGGCCTT
The DNA here is from genome assembly GCF_032717465.1 of Coenobita brevimanus. Lineage (NCBI taxonomy): Eukaryota > Metazoa > Arthropoda > Malacostraca > Decapoda > Coenobitidae > Coenobita > Coenobita brevimanus. The sequence continues at coordinate 7,966,258 of NC_136972.1, read as the reverse complement.
TGGTTCTTGCTTCTTAGCATAAAAAACAAAGTTTATTGGAAGAAAAGAGCAAGAACACCGAGCTATATCCTTTGCATAACATTTCTCCATGATCTGTCCTATGCTCATGTGTAGATATCTTGTTAACACCAAGTTAATATGAACAGGGTATTGTGACTTTATTTTACACTTTGAGCCTTGACCACTGTCACCTATTTCCTCACCCTTCCATCACCCCTGCCCCCCTTTCCTTTGTTCTCTCACCCCTGCGTCCCACGCCACTCAGCCATTTCACCACTACCCTCACATCTCTCACCCACTGCATCATCACCTTTGTGCTAGAGAAGGACGCCTTCACGTGACGGCACCGATGTGACCGGACAGATCCATTGCCCAATTATATAAACAAACGACCCTCAAGTCCTCCCCCCCTCCATCGCCTGAAAGGAGAATGGTGGCCTGTCAGAACAGATTACGTTGTGTCTGCAGCCCAGTAGGTTCACGTTTCAGATCACCATCATCATCATCCATCTCCTCCTACTCGTCCACCGCTGCTGCCCCTCCGTCGCTGTTGCTGCTGCTCTATTCCATAACCCATAACCTCTCATTCCTTTCCCATTACCTTGTAACATCTAGTCCACCTCCCACTCCCAGCTTATTCTTTCTGGTCCCAGCCACACGGCCCCCATTCCCTCCTTCCCCAGCGATGTAGGTGAATGAGGTCCAACTTTGTTGTCTGTTCTGGATCGGAATATTAGAGAGGGAGTGAGAGTGGAGCCAGTTGGTGGCTTATGGGACACTTGGGGATTTAAACAGAGGTTCTTATTTTGCTCCCAGATGCCTCCAGGTACATTTGTGAAAATATCTAACTGGAGGCGGCGTGAGGCACTAAAGAGTATAAGCAGATACAGACTCAAACACAGTTATACAGAGTGAACGATGTTTTAAGAGTAAGGAACATTTTGAGACTTAACCCAGGTTATACCTTGATGCCTTTGGATCCTTTTGTCGAGACCTCTTGCTGAATGCGGCGTGAGGGACTAAATATGTATGCAGATAAAGACGTAAATAAATGCAGGGGATCAGAGACAAATATGTCTACATAATACAGATATCAATAAAGGTAGGCTGTGTACGGATATAAAGAGGCAGAAAGATACAGCATGATATACATAAAAGTATAAATTGTTATGGGGACAGATATAAATAGATACAAATATGGTGACAGTTAGGTAGACAGAATTGAGGCAGTTCTGAGATTATGAGGCATTTGAAGATTTTATCTGAGGTTTTGTGCACCGAAATCTCTACAGGTCCCTTATGTCGGTGTTTTGACAGTTGGACAGATAGGTAAATATATGGGTAGATTAGTGGATACCTAAATGGGTTAGTACCTGAAATAGCTAGCTAAATAGATAAATCAGGACACTGATAACTGGAAGTCCTTTATCAGGATTGTCTTATATCAAGATTGCCTCACAGTGCACTAATATAGAGAGGTCGACATCGATAAATAAAAGGGTGTATTCATTCATGTTTATAAGCATCCAGATAAATAATCATATAAATAAATGTATAGGCCATCATCATCATAAACCGCATTGGAATCATACTCAGCTTTATCATAAGCTTCAGGTTCACCATTATCATCAGCATCTTCACCATCATCTACATCTCATACGCACCATTATGTTGATCCACAGACGCAGGCAGAATAATATATGAACAGCTGAGTAGTACACAATATTGGCAGACTCGGCATGTGTTGTGGACGCACGATACCAAGCCAAAACTTTAACCCGTGAATACAGAGTTTAAACTGCTGTTATAACCACTTTATACCTGCCTAGTTTTTCACAGGGATTTATATAATCATCATCATCATCATCATCATCATTTTCACCGTCTTATAATCCTTAATGTCATTATCATTACTCCATCTTGCATTCCTAAATACCATCATCATCTTCACAGTCTTACGTTCCAAAATATCACCTTCATCATCATCATCATCATCGTCATCGTCATCATCATCAAAATTTTCACCGTCTTCCCTATTTAAATATCATCATAATCATCTCATACATCATTGCCATTTTCAGTCCTCATTCTTGAGCAACATCATCAACATCAGTCTCATCCGTAAGAGGAAGTTTAGTATACGCACAGATATGCAGGCCCCAATATTCGAAAAGCTGTCAAGGATATGATGGCACGACAGCAGTCCGAAACTTTCCCCGTGAATGTAAAGTCATAAAACAATCGTAGACACACTAATACCTAGCAGACTCTTCACGTTCACTTTATCCTCCTCCTCCTCATCATCATCATCTTTTTCAACTACCAATCAGTATGTATTTGTACCCGTATCCATACCTGTAAAATATCATTATTATGAGGTCCATCGCAGGATAATCTCATTGGTGAGTGAGTGATGGCCACAATTAGCCCTTCCCAATGCTGGAGAAATGGGAATGGGGAAGAAGTGTATGATGGAAATGGGAACAATTGAAAGTCGAAACACCTGTGTGTGTTAATCTGTATATAACATCAGTACATCCAACGGGATGCGAACACGTCAGTAGGCATAAATGAACATACTGGTACTACCAGCAATTACTTTAAATGTCCACCACGGCTTGGGTTCGACCCTAGACTTCGGGTACACACATCTCAAGACGTTCGATGACATCAAGAGAGGAAAAGATACTCAGATAATTCTTAACATCAAATAGTGCTACTAATGCAAATTAAACATTACTACTGCTACTATTTCTACTACTACTACTACTACTACTGCTGCTGCTACCGGTAATAATAATAATAATAATAATAATAATAATAATAATAACAACAACAATAATAATGCCAGTAATAATAATAATAATAATAATAATAATAATAATGATGATAATGATAATTATAATAATAATAAAAATAATAATGATAATAACTAGAACACCGTCGAATTGTCCAAGGACATTTCTGATAATCATAAACTTCCTTCTAGAAGCCGAACTATACCAGTAAATGGACGTTAAGTCAAAGTCATTGATCTTGCACATGCCACCTTAGGTCATCACAGTATTAGTCCACCAAGTTTGGTGGTTCTAACATTAATCATGCATGAAAAATTAGGTGACACCCGGAATATCCGGAAAAGTCCCAATTTTTGACCTTAGGAGATCTCAGAGAATAATCAACTAATTGGCATAATACTCATTCCCACACAGCGTCCTACGTGAGGGTATATTGCTGTAAATTTTCAGCTTCCTAGCTTAAGCGTTTCTTGAGACAGCATGGCTGACTCACTATTCTGTGTTCTGGATAATATCTGGAGATGAGGTTCATGCATTTCCACTGTATTTGGCCAAAAGAAGTGGACAGCCATCTGAATTAACTGACCAAGTTTGAAGGCTCTTAATCTAATAGCCTTTGAAGAATCGCAATTGAAAAAAAAAGTAATAATAATAACAATAATAATAATAATAATAATAATAATAACAACAAAAATGTTAATAATATAAATTATCATCATCATCCGGACCTCCTTTCCCACCCAAGGACAGGGTGAGGAGTAGCAGTGTCCAGACAGCACAAACTTTCCCAATCCAAATAGGCCACACTTCCATTTACTCATCATTCAAGCCCTCGGAATCCTGGCTCTACCGGATACGCCAAAAACATTCACCACATTCTGCAGCTTCACACACGCATATCCGATTGAGTCAATCCGGACGCTGCCATGCTCACAAGGGGTGCCAAAATCCCTGATCATGCACTTCTCTTCACAACATTCATCCAGCCAGCTCGATCTCTTGTCAGTTCCCTAGCCTCACCGACTTCCAAACCTCTCTTCCTCAAACACTCATCCACCATATCTCTCCACCTTCTCCTTGGCCTACCTCGCCTCCTCCCTCCTTCAAACTCGCTCAGGTATACCTTTCTCACCACTCTATTGTTATCCATTCTTTCCACATGACCATACCATCTCAGGACACTCTTCGATTATGGTGTCCACCGACTTCCTCACTCCACACCTTTCACGAATCATATTATTTCGTATCCTATCTACCCTCTGTACTCCACATACATTCCTCAGCAGTCCCATCTCCACTGCTCTTACTCTTGACTTTTCATTTTCATGCTACCCCATAGTCTCACACCCATATGTTAAAACTTGCACTAACACTCCCTCATGTAAGCCTCGTGCAGGTGCAACACTCAAGCCTCTGTTTCTTATCAAGGACTTCATTGCACCAGCTACTTTTCTTCTTTGTGTCACTCTACTTTCAACTTTTTTTGTACATTTTCCTCTCTTTTCTATCACTGTACCCAAGTATATGAACTCTATCACCAATTCCAGTCTCTCTCCATTCACTGTGACATCACACTGGGAGTCACCTTCTCTCTCAATAACCATCACTTTTCTCTACATTTACTCTCAAGGCACGACGCTCTCAGACATCAGCAAAACTCTACACTAGCCTACCAAGTTCTTGTCCGGTACTTGCAAGCAGTACTGCATTATCAGCATACAACAAATTTGAGATATTCCGTCTATCACCATTCATTACCAACGCCATCCCTCTCTCCATTATTCGTGTTTTTACTTCTCTCATCACTCCATCCATATATATATATTGAACAACCATGGGGACATCACACAACCTTGTCGCATGCCCACACCGATCGTGAACCCATTCACTTAGATGCCCATTAACCCTTACACATGCTTCGCTACCATCATAAAAACCCTTGACAGCACCTAGCAGATTACCATTTTTTTTTTTTATGTGTCCGACTCTGGGCATAGGCTTCACAGCCTGCTATCAAGGCCCAGCGGTCCTCCTACATACCATACACCTCTACATGTCACCACTTCGGCGCTAACATCCACCGTCCATATTGAATACATGCTAGGGCTGTCTCATACAGGACTGGTGTATTGGTATTAGCGGGGGTATTTTTACGACATGTCGGCGGGTCTTCTGGTAGATCAGTAAAGCCTGATTTAATGAAATTCAAATCCTTAAACTGTTCCCTGCCCCAGCCGGGATTCGAACCTGGGTCCGGTGGGACTGCAGGCCACCTCTCTACCGATTGAGCCACCGCCTCCCCCATACATGCGCAAAACTTTCCACAATCCCTCTCTGTCTACTTTGTCGATGCTTTTTCCAGATCCATGAATGCCATAAACATTTTATGGTCCTTCTCACAAGCCTTCTCTGCTATCTGTCTCACTGGAAATACTTGGTCCACACGTCCTCTGCCATTCCTAAAGCCACCCTGTTCATCACTCACTAGGACTTCTGATATCTCTCTTACTTTCTCTATAATAATTCTTCCATATACCTTCCCTACAACACTCAATAAACTTATGCCACGATAATTCTTGCACTCACTTCTCTCACTTTTTTTTTTTTTTTTTTTTTTTTTTTGTACAGGGGTACAATGACAGCCTTTATCCACTGTGCAGGCTCGGTTTCACTCATCTATGCCTTCATACATATCTTCATCAAGCACTTCATTCCACTCTCTCCACTACACTTAAGCATCTCTGCATACACCTCATCAACCCCAGCTGCTTTCCCATTTTTCAGCCGTTTCACAGCGCTCTTCACTTGTGTGAGTGTCACGTCTCCTGGCACTACATTCCTTCTCTGCACACCCCCAAAACCGATCATGTTTACAGCCGCTCTGCTATCTCCGTTCCCATTCATCAGGCTTTCAAAATATTCCTTCCATCTGGTCCTTACTTCATCTCCATGGGTTAGTAACCTACCACCTGCATCCTTCACACCATCAAATTTCTTTCTACTTTCACTTCTACATTTCCGCACCTCTTTCCAGAACAACTTCCTATTCTCAAAGTAGTTCACATTAATTTTTCTTCCCAGATCATCATTTACCCCCTTCTTTTTCCTCCTCACTAGTCTCCTTACGTGCTTCTTGCTCCCGATATACTCAGTTCTTATTTCAACTGAACCCCTATCCTGTAACCACTTTAGCCACTTCTTCCTCTTTTCCTCCACCGCTCTCTTAACCTCCTCATCCCACCATGCCGTACCCTTCTTTTTTGTTGATACTCTTGCCACACCACACACCACTTTAGCATTCCTAACTAAGCAATCCCTATATGCATTCCACAGGCTGTCCAGATCCAATTCATTCCACTTCACTGATTCTAACTCGTCCTCTGCTTTGGTCCTGTAATCATCTGCCATTATTTTGACCCTCAACTTCCCAACTTTCAGTCTTTCTCCCTGACTGCTCCTTTCTTTCTTGATTCATCTCACTCCTCTCAGCTTGTTCTTGCATACCACGATCATATGATCTGACAGACCTCCATATCGTCCTCTCACAGCCCTCGTATCAGCAACCATTCCCATCATCGACCTCTAACGAGCACGTAATCAATCAGGCTTCTTTCAAAACGATCCCCGTTTCATCTATACCATGTATAATTTTGTGCATCTTTGTATTTGAAATACGAGTTACAAATGCACAACTTCCTCTCCTGACACATATCCTTTAGTCGATTCCCATTATCATTTTTTCCTGGTACTCCATAACAACCCATTATGTCATCCTCAGGACCAGTGCCTACTCTTACGTTCATATCCCCCATCATGATCACTTTATAGCTCCTGGGCATTTCTCCAACTACTTCACCCAGCTCATCCCAAAACCCTGTCTTTCTCTCTCTCACTGCTGTCCTTACCCCTACAATCACTGCCCCTTTCACCTTCTCAAACTTGAACTTGACATACATACACCTCGAGCTGACATATTTGTAGTCTCTCATTCCACTCTGCCACAACTCATTCATCAACAAAGCAACTCCTTCCTTACATCTTCCTCTCCCATTCATACCCGATCTTGCACATTTCACACCCTCCCACTCCTCCACTTCGCACCCTTTCATCTTCGTTTCACACAATGCCATCACAGCATATCTCACACTCTGAAACACATTCACCACTTCCACCCTCTTGCTGTCCTCATTCACACCTCTCACATTCCACATGGCCATGCGAGTCTGCCCATTTGGTTGGGGCCCTGGGCAGGTATTGGGCCCTCCGAGGCTCTCTGAACGACTGCCATGATTAAGTGAATTTTGATAGGGGAATCTGGGGGACACTTAACCCTGTCAGAAACCCCGGTTATATGGTTACCACCCAGCATAGTAAATGGTTTCCTGGGTACAGGAAACCATTTGGCTTGTCACTCAGTGTAGAGCTCATATGGCATCACTCTACATTGAGTGACTAGATGATGGGTACCCCCACCTACCACACATAATAATAATAATAATAATAATAATAATAATAATAATAATAATAATAATGACAAAAGAAGAAAACTTCCTACAGAGATGCAGGAAGTGTTAATATAATGCTGTATATATTGTAACACCTATAGCTTGGGTGACGGCCATAGCTGTCAAAAATAGGTGTTTGGGGTGGCTAAGCTTATGAACATTTGAAGTCCTACCCATTCTCGTTTGTGTCCAGTGCCCAGTGCATGATGTAGGCACATATGAGGCAGGTGAGCTGCAGTCAATCTTTCAGAGGAATCATGAATGGTAGGAATAATAATTTTTGATTCTACATGGTTTGGTTCCCTTGCCGTCAACCACCCCGGCCTTGCCTCCCATTTGTGCAGAGAAGGAATTGAGTGATAGTTTGATTGGGAGAGTTTCAGAGTTGGAAATATCGTCTTTATCGTGTGGAGAAACAATGTCTGAGAGCCGGGGTTAGTATATAAGGCATAAAGTGATGTGCCCTGGCCACCTTTACAACCTCCCAGCCTTCTTCCGATCACTTTCAAGGTACCTACACGTCACCACCCTCTCGCCATCATCAACATCGTCCAAGCATGACATTTTACAGGTGTGTGGGAAAGTGTAACATAGATAGTATAGTGCAAAATCTGTATATAAAAATGAAAAATAAAGTGGTATGGTGAGGTAAGGAAAATTTAAGTATAGGAAATAAATGTTAAAAAAAAACTGACATTGATATACAGAAGTAAGATGACAGAAAAATATACATGTAAGTTACAGAAAATAAGGAAAAGTATGGTACTGAAAATATGTTCTAGTTTTGTATCATCTGGTTTAGAAAACATGTGTTGGAGTGAAAAATGAAAGTTATATTTTGAGGCAAGTACAGTACGAGAGTTTTGTACTGTGTTCTAGTAGTACAGTGCAGTTTATGTGCAAATTGATTTTTATGTGAAGGCAAACTAGTAATAATTTTGTGCAGTTCTTATAGTGCAGTAAAAACTTGGCAAGTAAGTGAGTTTTCCACATTAGAATTTAGAATAGAAGTACAAATTAATATTACAAGAAAAAGAGATCAATAACAGTTTAACAATAACCAGCAATTTTTGTTGCTGTTGTAATAAACATGTTGTAAAGGGATTATTGTGGCAAGTAATATTTAATACCTCGGAATTACCTTTTTCTCACACCTTCGACACCGCGTAGTGAACAATTTCACTCTGGAAGAGCCAGAAAAAATGTGGAATTAAGTGAGTTTGCCACACACATAAGGGGGGTGGTGATTCATTCATGTGTCAGTGCAGGGGCTGGTAGAGAGAAGCGTCAAGGCCAAGCAGGGCAAGGGGGAGTGTGAGTGTGTGCAAGTCCGGAATCCCAGTCCTTGCGAGGCAGGTGCACAGCCTGTGCACCGTAGCCACCTACTTGGCCACTCGTATGGACACAGCCTCATATGGTCCCTCAATTTACCCCCATTCATCACCTACTACTTCCACAGCACCTACACCTAGAGACCTGGGGACACTTGCATTGGAAAGAAAGATTGGTGAATATTATGATCTTTAGGTGAAAGTTCTAGGTGTTGTAGTAACGGGACCATAATTGGTTAAAACAGGCTACTTAAAAAAAAAAAAAATACCGGACGGGCCCAACTCGCTAGACCCCCGAGCTTTTGGGGTTAAATCACTACCATTGGTGTGATGCTCAAACTCATATCGCCAGTGAAGGTTTAAAAGATGTGTGGCCATCACGTAATTATGACGTTTTTCTGGATGTCCTTAAATTTACTTCCACCCACACTGCAGTAGGCTGGGGTGTGTGAATCCGATGGGAAAAAGTCAAACATACGTGACGACCATACATCCTTTCGACCTGCAGTGGTGAGGTGGGTTCGAGCCCCAACCAGACGAGGGTACTTTATGGTTCGATGTTAATGGCCAACAACAACAACAACAATAATAATAATAATCTATCTATCTATCTATCTATCTATCTATAGCCCGACGCCCTAATCCCGCAAAGGGTGGCCGCAGACAAAACGCCTCCAAGTCGCTCTGTCGCCCACCATTTGACTACCCTCCCCCAACTCACCCCCCTCTCCATCATATACCTCTCAACTCCATCCCTCCACCTCATCCTCGGTCTACCCCTCCCTCTCCCTCCCTCCATCTCTCCTACATACACCCTCTTAGTCAGTCTTTCATTCTCCATTCTCTCCACATGTCCAAACCACCTCAGTGTATTTCTCCTAATCTTCTCAACCACATCCACTCCACAACGTTCCTTCATTTCTTTATTCGTCAACCTGTCCCTCCACGTCACTCCACATGCTCCTCTCAAGTAACTCATTTCCACTGCTCTCATTCTTGACTTGTTCCCCTCTTGCAAGGTCCACGCCTCGCTTCCATACGTCAGGGTAGGGATCACAATACTATCATGCAGTGACTTCTTAACTTCCATACTCACCTCCCTATTTCTCATCACTGCTTTCAGTGTACCAACAACCTTCCTTCCCTGCTGTACCCTTTCACGCACTTCATCCCCCAAAGTTCCATCCTTACTCATCACACTATCCAAGTACTTGAATGCACTCACATTCTCCATATCCTCACCATCCAACCTCACTGCACACTCTGTGACTTCATTCCTCTCAAACACCATAATTTTACTTTTGTTTACATTAACTTTCAGATTCCTCCTCCTACACACTGTCCCAAATTCATTCACCAAACCTTGCAACTCCCATTCATCTTCACTCAACAATACTGTATCATCAGCAAACAGCAACACCGGAATATTTCAAATCTCACTCTCATTCATTAGGGCCAGCCCCACATCCACTGCCCTACCTTGCTCCTCCTTTACAACCCCATCCATTTATATAATAAACAGCCATGGAGACATCACACAACCCTGTTTCAGTCCCACATTGAGATCAAAGAACTCACTCAGCTCACCATCCACTCGCACCGTAGCCCTAGCTCCTTCTTACGTACTCTTCACAGCACTCAACAATTTCCCCTCCACTCCATATATTCTTAATACCTTCCACATACCTTGCCTATCTATTCTGTCATAAGCTTTCTCCAAGTCCATGAAGGCAGCATACACTTTCCTTCCCTTCTCTAGATACTTCTCCACTAAACATCTTAGAACAAATATCTGATCTACACACCCTTTTCCCTTCCTAAATCCCCCTTGTTCTTCTCCAACTAGCTCCTCTGTCATATGCCTAACCCTATCAATGAGTATTCTACCATATATTTTACCAGTCACACTAAGAAGGCAAATATCCCTATGGTTACCACATACTTCTCTCTCCCCTTTTCCATTGTATAATGGAACAATTATACCTGATTTCCAGTCCTCTGGAACCCTTCCCTCTTCCCAAGCCAATCTACACAACTTCCATATCCACTCCACAACAATCTCACCCCCCATACCTAAGTATTTCACCACACACTCCATCAATTCCTGGGTCCTTTCCCAACTTAATCTTCTTCATCGCTTCCACTACTTCCGCCCTACTGATCTCTTCCTCCCTCCTCTCATCTCTTCTTCTCCCAGCCATTCCCCAACCACTTATACTCACACTGCTCTCACTCTGAACATTCAACAAATCCTCAAAGTGCTCCTTCCATCTCCTCAATTTCTCTCTCTTCTCCACCTATCTTTCACTCCCCTACTATTTCTCCTTTCACACTGCCTTACTTTCTTTACCTCCTTCCAAACAATTTCTTACTCTCCTTCCATTTCACACTCAGATTCCTCCCAAACTCTTCATCCACTTTCTTCTTACTCTCCTTCACCAGTCTCTTAACCTCCCTTCTCCTGCTCACATATACCTCTCTCTTCTCTCTCTCATCTTCTCCCCTACCTCTACTCGCCAACCATTCACTATATGCCTTCTTCTTTTGTTCCACAGCTCGTTTCACCTCATCATTCCACCATGCTGTCCCTTGCACACCCTTGCATCTCCTCCTCACTCCACAAACCGCCTCACACGCTGCGCCTATCTCTTCCGTGAATATATTACATACGTCTTCCACCCCTTCCATCTGCTCTAGCTCATAATAATAATAATAATTATAATAATAATAATAATAATAATAATAATCCATCCATCCATCATCCAATCCTACATTGCCCCATGAGGAGCGTAGGAGCCCGGGGCTAGGCAGTTGGTCCCGACATTTAAGATGAGAGTGACCAGCCTCACTCATCCCTGAGTGGCATTACATGAGCAATCAACCCCAACCATCCCTTGGATATAAACCTTCACCGGCTCAAGCCGATTGGAGCGCAATAATTACTCATTAAACCACCAGGCGCCAAAATTTGGTTATATAGTTACCACCCAGCGTAGTAAATGGCTTCCTGGTGCACAGGAAACCATTTGGCTTGTCACTCAGTGTAGAGTCACCCACAGGCTGAATGAAGTGGAAAGAATGAAGGAAAGAAAGACAGAAGAGAATGGAAGGAAAGAAGGATGGAGAGGAAAGGGCAGACACCCGAGAGCAACACTACATCGAGTGATTGGATGGTAAGCGCCCCCACCTACTACAGATAATAATAATAATAATAATAACAATAATAATAATAATAATAATAATAATAATACCCTGGAAAGGGGAGAGTGAACTGCCTCAGAAAGGCAGCTTCAATCTGCAGCCCATGGGGTAAATGTTTCAGGTGAACCTGCGGCTACAACAACAACAACTTTTACTACATTACTAAGGGAAGTTGGTAATGACGATTTGAATATTAAAAATTTCATTTGCTTCATTTCAATTTTTCTCTTGGTTTCTGTATCCTTTTTCGCTTTTTATATATTTATTGTTTATGAAAACAGAGAAAGCTGCAGGTATGGATGGGTGTGCTGTGGAATGCCTGAAGGGTGGTGGAGTGACTATTGTTGACTGGTTAGTAAGATTGTTGAATGTGTGCTTTGTGAAAGGTATGGTGCCAATTGACTGGGCAAGTGCTTGTGTCGTCCCGTTGTATAAAGGCAAGGGTGATAAGTATGAATGTACTAGCTTTAGGGGTATAAGTCTGTTGAGTGTTGTAGGTAAGGTGTATGGTAGAGTGTTAATTTTGAGAGGTAGAGAGGGTACAGAGGGAGTAATTGGTGATGAGCAGTGTGGCTTTAGGAGAGGGAGGGGATGCGTGGATCAGGTGTTTGCTGTGAGACAAGTGTGTGAAAAGTATTTAGCGAAAGGCAAAGATGTGTTTTGGGCATTTATGGATTTAGAGAAAGCGTATGACAGAACTGATAGGGAGGCTTTGTGGACTGTTTTAAGATTGTATGGACTTGATGGTAGGTTACTAAAAGGGGTGAATCCAAACAGTACAGCGTGTGTAAGAGTGGGAAATGCTGTGAGTGATTAGTTTCCCGTGAGAGTGGGGCTGCGACAGGGTATCTGTGATGTCGCCTTGGTTGTTTAATATTTATATGGATGGTGTTGTAAGAGAGGTGAATGCAAGTGTTTTAGGTGGAGGTCTGAGTCTCGTGAATGTCGATGGTGGAGAGTGGAATCTTAAGCGCTGCTGTTTGCAGATGATACTGCACTGGTGGCTGATTCAGAGGATAGATTGAGACAGTTGGTAGAGGAGTTTGGAAGGGTGTGTGAAAGGAGGAAAGTGAAAGTAAATGAGAATAAGAGTAAAGTGATGAAGTGTACGAGATTGGTAGATGGTAGGGGGATGAATATAGTTTTGAATGGTGAGTTGCTTGAGGAGGTGGAGTGTTTTAAATATTTAGGGTTGCATTTTGCTATGGATGGAAGAATAGATGCAGATGTAAAGTTTAGAATAAATGAAGTAGGAAAGGTGCTGGGAGGAATGAAAAAAGTGTTTAGATGTCGTTCGCTTAGAATGGATGTAAAGAGAAGGCTGTATGAGGGTGTTGTGGTACCGACTGCATTATATGGGGCTGAAACATGGAATATGAGTGTAGCAGAGAGGAAAAGTTTGAATGTAATGGAGATGAGGTGTCTGAGGAGTATGTGTGGAGTGACGCGTATGGATCGAGTGTGAAATGATGAAGTGCGAAGGAGAACTGGAGTTGTTCGGGAGATGGCTGGTAGAGTTGAGCAGAGGGTGTTGCGATGGTTTGGGCATATGGAGAGAATGAATAATGAGCGATTGGTGATAAAGATAACTAGATCTGATGTGAGAGGTGTAAGGCTGAGAGATAGACCACGAATAGGATGGATGAACAGTGTGAAGAGAGCGCTGGATGCGAGAGGGATGTCTGTTGAGCAAGGAAGAGTGGCTGTGCGTGACAGAAATAAATGGAGAGAAATTGTGAATGAATAAATGATGACGCAGCCCTGAGGGGATACTCTCCCGAATTTGGTCTGATTAGCTAGTCAGGTCAGGTGCGAGTAAGGGGATGGGTCTATTAGGATGAGGCAGGGGTAAACCAGCTCTGCTGTCGGGCCCTGCTGCGGATGTCACTGATTGCACTGCGCAGTTGACCCATGTGTGGTGTGGTGCGGTGAGGATCTGTCCCTTCTACCCTTTGGGGCTAAGATGCGAATTACTGTGTTTGAATGGATGAGTAAATTGGGAGTGTGTCGTCCTGTCTCGGCTACCTTCCTTTTGGGGGAAGCAGCCCAGGTATATAGATAGATAGATTGTTTTATGTTCACCTCTTCTATGTAGTTTTCTATTTTTTTTTTACAGCTTTGTTCTTTGCCATTACTATAATTTCATCCTACTTATTTTTCCTTTTCTGTGCATTGTTTAATGGACGTCTGATTGAGTTGTGTGATAAGGCTCTGCAGTCTGATACGGGGCCTAGTGGTTCATTCTTATGGATGGTCTATGTTTTTCTGCTCAGAAGCTGGTGCATAGCAGCCCTTACCTTAAATATTTTCTCGAGTAACCTTCCCCAAGGCCCTGTCGTTCATAGTAACGTAATACAGGATTCCGTGATGAATCAGTGAATTCTTCACCTTTTTCACATCGTTGTTTTTCTTTTTATTCATTATTTTATTCTGTAATTTTTCGTGCATTTCCTCTCACCTTTTTCTCTCGTTTTCATTTTTCTATGGATGGCCTGTCCAGCAAAAAATTCGTCACCCAACGTCTCCCTTCCCGTTCATCCGACCGCAAAGATCTCAGATGCTTTCTTTCATTATATTTTACCTGTGAGAATAAAAGGTTAATTCCTCAACCTCCTCTCGACCCCAAAAGCCCCGCTTCCACTTTTTTTCTCATTCCTCACAGGCTTTGAGGGGACTACAAGAAGATATGGGTTGGGAGAAGGAACTTCAGTAGAATGGAACTAGATGGAAAATTAAGAATGGCTATGTTTTGACAAGGCTGACTTGTTACTAATGTTTCATCATTCATTCATTCATTGCCAGACGCCATGTATCCCAAACGGGGTGGACAAGGGCTTAGAGTTAATTGTTTTACAGGGAGGGGCACTAATCCTCCACCAACCCCACTTGACACGTAGGGATGCCAACAGCATCTGGTGTTCCCAGGCGGTCACCCATCCAAGTACTAACCAGACCCAACGTTGCTAATGTTTTATATATATATATATATATTGTTACATAGCCTATGATTTCATCATCTTTTGTGTAATTTTAACGCACAGTATGCTGCATGTTTGATCACGAGCGTGTTCTGCCTCAGTTCCCCCCTTCTACCGTTATAGTAGAGTAAGTCGTTTTCTCTGTTATTCAGTGCGGGATTTTCAGCTCTCTGTCCCCATGGCTTCATTTGCGCGTCCTTCTTACAAGTTGTATCAAGCTCTCCTGGCCCCTATATAATGAGCTCAGTCTCTGCATCATGGCCACTTAGATCTACTCCTCATTTTGTTCACATCTCTGTCCTCCACTGTACAGTTATTGTTGTGAGTGCTCAGGAAGTCTCCAACCATCTAGCAGCTGTGTGATTTGAGTATACGTGTTATTGCATTTTGTTCTTGTACTGTATAGCATAAGGTTAAATCTTGGGCCTAGTGAGATTTTTGAATTAATGTTGGGTTTTATGTCAGTCATTTTTGATAATAGTTTGTATCTGTAATAATTTATCTGGCATTCACTGAGTATTATCTGGTATCTCATTTTATCAGGGCTGACTTAGATAAATTTACTCTTGCTAATTTTGTGTTAATAGAGGCTATTGCAGTTAACCATATATTTAACCTGTTTTTTGCCATTACATTATCCTTATGAGTTCTGAATGTTTTGTTGTTAGTTTGAGCATTAAACTTTAACTTGTAATTTTACCTAACTCTTTTGTTTTGAACCTGGAACTTTACGGGACAGTAGTGATTTTCAGTATTCTCACTTAAAGTGTACATTATCTTTCTCTGTTCCGTAACATAAATTTGGCGACCTCATATCAGGATATTCAGGATATTATCATAAGGATATTGCTTGATATTTTGTGACTGTTACTTATTAATTATGTCTACTATTACTACACTTGATGAAGCCAAGGACTTTTTGTCAAATGTGCAAACAGTGTGTGATATAGAAAACAGAACAAAGAATGAACTTAAGCTTGTTGCTCAACAATTGGGAATTGCAGTTCACTCTCATCATTCTAAAGATCAAATTGTTGGCATGATTAATAAAAGCTTGTTTAATGTAACTTCTCCAAATGAGCAAACGCAGATTGAATTAGCTAAGTTACAGCTAGCTCTGCAGGAGGCTCGTGCTAAAGAAGCTGAATTTCAAGCAAATGCTAAGGAGGCGGAGTCTCAGGCTCGTATTCAGGAGGCACAGATACAGGCACAAATTGAACTTGCCAGGATTCAGGCAGACCATGAGTATCGCATGAAACAAGGTGGAACTGGATCATCTAGCTCTGATGATTTTGATGTGGCTAAAAATGTTAAACTTGTCCCTCCTTTTAATGAATCTGATTTAACAAAGTATTTTCAGTTGTTTGAGAGGGTAGCTACAGGTTTTAATTGGCCAAAAAAGTATTGGCCAGTACTCCTTCAAACTGTTCTCACCGGTAAAGCTCAAGTAACTTATGCATCTTTGCCTCAGGATCAATCTGATAATTATGATGTAGTTAAGAGCTTGATTCTTAAGGCCTATGAGCTTGTTCCTGAAGCCTATAGAGTAAAATTTAGGACAACTTACAAGCAAGATAAGCAATCCCATGTTGAGTATGCAAAAATCAAAGAAGATCTGTTAGAACAGTGGTTAAATTCTAAGAATGTGGATTCTGATTTTGGTAAATTTAAGCAGATGATTTTGCTGGAGGACTTCAAGAGGTGTATTTATAAAGATGTAAGCCTATATCTTAATGAGAAAAGAATAGATAATTTGTCTGATGCTGCAGTTTTAGCTGATGAGTATGTTCTCACTCACAAGAGATATTCTAGAGAAAAAGGGAAAGCTGAGAGTAAGTACGTTGCCTCTACTCAGAGTACAGGTAACAGGAAAGAGAATAAGGATGATGTTTCTCAGGAAGTAAATACCAGCTTCACCTCTAGATTTCAGAAAAGTAAATGTACTTATTGTAGTAAGCTTGGTCATACTACGGAGAGATGTTTCAGGAGACAGCGTGATGTGAACAAAAAGGAGTCTTTAAATATTCAGTCAATTGGTCTAGTGTCCACTCTTGAGAGTTCCCAGAATTCTTTAACTGAGTTAACTGAACCTGCTTTGAGGGGTAACTTAAATTCTCATGATGGAGCTCCTCTTTTGAGCAGTAACGTGGGTGACACTCTCAAGAGTTCATGTGCTAATTTCCTGTCTGATGGTTTTGTCAGTCCTCTGGACAGTAATGACAGGAAATCAGTTCAAATATATCGTGATACAGGTGCTTGCCAATCCCTTATGCTGACCAGTGTTCTAGGCTCTAATGTTAATTCCTCTGATGAAACTGTAATCTTACAAGGTGTAGGGAATAATTACTTCTCTGTCCCTCTGTGCAGAGTGAATTTAGAGTCTGGTTTTGTTAATGGTTCCGTTATGGTTGGGTTGGTTGAGACACTCCCAATGTCAGGTGTAACTTTCTTATTTGGAAATGATATTGGTGGAAGTCAAGTGTGTCCAGCTCCTCAGTTGTCTAGTGAGCCAGTGGCTGCGTCCCAGGATTGTGATGTCCCTGATGTGTTCCCTGCATGTGCTGTCACTAGGGCTAAGTCTAAAGTTACTGGTGATTTAGAGGATAATGATGATGATGATGTTATCCTAGCTGACACTTTTCTTGCTAATTTGGACCACTCACCAGATGAGGCAGTACCCCGTAGTGTTGATAATTTGTCTCGTCAAGAGTTGGTTGAGTTGCAGGTTGCTGACCCTGAGTTGAAAGGTCTAGCTAACTCTGCTTACAGTGAAGAAGAGTCAGCCGGTGCTTCTACTTGTTATTATGTAAAGTCAGGAGTACTTATGAGGAAGTGGAGACCCCCAACAGCATCAGCCGACTGTGAATGGGAGGTTGTATATCAAGT
Source organism: Coenobita brevimanus (assembly GCF_032717465.1). Lineage (NCBI taxonomy): Eukaryota > Metazoa > Arthropoda > Malacostraca > Decapoda > Coenobitidae > Coenobita > Coenobita brevimanus. The sequence goes on along the minus strand of NC_136972.1, from coordinate 7,948,559 downwards.
TGTCATCCCTCGTGTTTGTAGGCAGGATATCATTCGAGTGGCTCATGATTCCAGTTTGGCAGGACACCTTGGAGTGAGGAAGACTGTGGCACGCATTTTGAAACACTTCTACTGGCCAGGTATCTTCAGGGATGTTTCCTGGTATTGTAAGTCTTGTCACACCTGTCAAATTGTGGGGAAGTGTAATCAGACCGAAAAGGTTGCACCTCTAGTTCCCATTCCTCCTTTTGAGGCGCCTTTCACCCGTGTGTTGGTGGATATTGTGGGCCCTCTTCCTAAGACTTCTTCAGGATTTTCTTATGTGTTGACCATGATTGATATGGCTACTCGTTATCCTGAAGCCATTCCACTTAGAAACATCTCAGCAAAGAACGTGGTTAAGGAAATGCTAGAGTTCTTCACAAAGTTTGGTCTGCCCAAGGAGGTACAGTCAGACCGAGGAAGTAATTTCATGTCGAATGTTTTCAAGCAGTCTCTGAAAGAGTTGGACATCACCCAGATCACGTCTTCAGCTTACCATCCCCAGACCCAAGGAGCGTTGGAGAGATATCATCAAACACTCAAATCGATGCTCAAGAAATACTGTTTGGAACATCAGAAAGACTGGGATAAAGGTCTTCCATTCGTTGTGTTTGCCGCAAGAGAATCTCCAAATGAATCACTGGGCTTCTCACCTTTTGAACTACTGTTTGGCCATGAAGTAAGAGGACCCCTTAAGTTACTGAAGGAATGCTGGCTGTCGGAGGAAGATGACGTCAACCTGCTGGAGTATGTGATGAAGTTCAAAGAACGGCTGTCCACTGCTTTACAGCTGGCGAGAGAGAATTTAGGAGCTGCTCAGGAGAAGATGAAGACTTGGTATGATAAGAAGTCCAGGTTGCGCCACTTTCAGCCAGGAGATCAGGTTTTGATTCTGCTACCGGTGCATGGGCAGCCTCTTCAAGCCAAGTTTGGTGGTCCTTGTTTCGTGGAGAGGAGGCTCAGTGATGTCAACTATGTCGTCGCCATGCCGGATCGTGGAGGGAGCAAGCAGCTGTGTCACGTCAACATGCTGAAGTTGTGTCGCGGGCGGGACGAAAATAATCCAGTCTGTACTGTGGCTGTTCCACCCGAGTCTGCAAGTGGAGCTCTCCCATGCAGTGTGAGCCTGGGTGATGGTTTGGGGAGGAGTCCTGATATCATGAATGATCTCCAGACTGAGCTTTCTCATCTACCTCCCGAGGAAAGGCAGGAGTTTTCGGCATTACTGCAGGAGTGCCCGCAGGTGTTCCGTGCCACTCCAGGAAGAGCTGCTGTGTTGGTGCATGGTGTCGAGGTTGGAGACGCAAAGCCAATTGAATTGCCTCCTTGCCGTGTGAACCCGGTGAAAGTTCCTCTCGTCCAGAGGGAGCTTGGCTGCCTGTTGGACCACAAGATGGTTGGGCCCTGTCAGAGCGAGTGGAGTTCTCCTGTCACTCTGGTCCCTGAGCCGGGAGGGTCACAGAGGCTTTGCATCGACTGCAGACGTGTTGATCAGATGACTAAAGCAGACACTTGCCCTCTCCCTCGTGTGGAGGATTGCATGGACAGGATCGGAAGGGCTGGGTACATGAGTGGGTTTGATTTGTTAGAGGGATACTGGCAAGTACCTATGACTGAACGTGCTAGGGAGATCTCATGTTTTGTAACATTAGGAAAGACATTTGCATGTTCTGTAATGCCATGTACAGATTGTTTTAGAGTAATAAGAAATTTCCTTTGTAAATTTCTTTTTTCTTTGTGGGGAGGTGTTACATAGCCTATGATTTCATCATCTTTTGTGTAATTTTAACGCACAGTATGCTGCATGTTTGATCACGAGCGTGTTCTGCCTAAGTTCCCCCCTTCTACCGTTATAGTAGAGTAAGTTCTCTCTGTTATTCAGTGCGGGATTTTCAGCTCTCTGTCCCCATGGCTTCATTTGCGCGTCCTTCTTACAAGTTGTATCAAGCTCTCCTGGCCCCTATATAATGAGCTCAGTCTCTGCATCATGGCCACTTAGATCTACTCCTCATTTTGTTCACATCTCTGTCCTCCACTGTACAGTTATTGTTGTGAGTGCTCAGGAAGTCTCCAACCATCTAGCAGCTGTGTGATTTGAGTATACGTGTTATTGCATTTTGTTCTTGTACTGTATAGAACAAGGTTAGCATAAGGTTAATTCTTGGGCCTAGTGAGATTTTTGATTAATGTTGGGTTTTATGTCAGTCATTTTTGATAATAGTTTGTATCTGTAATAATTTATCTGGCATTCACTGAGTATTATCTGGTATCTCATTTTATCAGGGCTGACTTAGATAAATTTACTCTTGCTAATTTTGTGTTAATAGAGGCTATTGCAGTTAACCATATATTTAACCTGTTTTTTGCCATTACATTATCCTTATGAGTTCTGAATGTTTTGTTGTTAGTTTGAGCATTAAACTTTAACTTGTAATTTTACCTAACTCTTTTGTTTTGAACCTGGAACTTTACGGGACAGTAGTGATTTTCAGTATTCTCACTTAAAGTGTACATTATCTTTCTCTGTTCCGTAACAATATATATATATATATATATATATATATATATATATATATATATATATATATATATATATATATATATATATTGTTACGGAACGGAAAGATATGTACACTCTAAGTGAGTAGTGCGAAGAAGTCACTACTGTCCCGTAAAGTTCAGGTTCAAAACAAAAAAAATTAGATAAAATTACAAGTTAAAGTTTAATGCTAAATTAACAATAAAACATTCAGGACTCATAAGGTTAATGTAATGGCAAATAAACAGGTTAAATATATGGTTAACTGCCTCTATTAACACGAAATTAGCAAGGTAAATTTATCTAAGTCAGCCTGATAAAATGAGATACAGAATAATATAGTGAATGCCAGATAAAATTATTACAGATACAAATATTATCAAAAATGACTGACATAAAAGATCCTACATGAATTACAAAAACTTCACTAGGCCTACAAATTAAACTTATGCTATACAGTACAAGAAAAATGCAACAACAGTTATACTCAAATTACACACAGCTGCTAGATGGTTGGAGACTTCTTCTCACAATAATAATATCTGTACAGGGAGGACTGAGATGTGAACAAAATGAGGAGCAGATCTAGTGGCAATGATGAGACTGAGCTCATTATATAGGGGACCAGAAGCTTGATACAACTTGTGAGACGCGCAAATGAAGCCATGGGAGACAAAGTGACAATCGCAAAGTATAACAGGAGGACGACTACTCTACTATAACGGTAGAAGGGGACTGAGAACACGCTCGTGACAATGCAGCAACTGTGCGTTAACAAATTACACAAAGAGATGAAATCATAAGGCTATCTTAAACACCTCCCCACAAGAAAAGAGATTTACAAAGGAAATTTCTTATTACTCTAAAACAATCTGTACATGTACAGAACATGCAAGGTCTTTCTAATGTTACAAAAAATGAGATCTCCTAAGCACGTTCGGTCATAAGTACTTGCCAGTATCCCCTTTAACAAATCAGAGCTTAATGTGCCTAGCCTTTCCGATCTTGTCTATGCAATCTTCCACACGAGGGGAAAATAAGTGTCTGTTTTAGTTATCTGATTAACACGTCTGTAGTCAATGCAAAGCCGCTGTGACCCACCTGGCTTAGGGACCAGAGTGACGGGAGAACTCCACTCGCTTCCGACGGGAACTCAATCATCTTGTGGTCCAACAGTGTAGCTCCTTCTGTGGGAGGAACTTTCACTGGGTTCACGCGATGGAGGACGGGTGGCTTTGCGTCTCAACCTCGGCATCGCATCAACACAGTAGTTCTTCCTGGAGTGGCAGCAGGGCCTGCGATACTCCTGCAGTAATGCCGAAACTCCTGCCTTTCACTTAGTGGTAGATGAGAAGCTTGTCTGGAGATCATTCATGATATCAGGATTCTTCCCCAAACTATCACTCCAGGCTCATACTGCATGGGAGAACTCCTTGCAGACTCAGTGGAACAGCTGCAGTGCAGACTGGATTATTTTCGTCCGCCTGTGATATAACTTTAGCATGTTGATGTGACATAGTTGCCTATGCTCTCTACGATCTGGTGTGGCGATGACATAGTTGACATCACTGAGTTTCTTCTCCACGAAATAAGAGGCCACTAAACGGCCCCGAAGGAGGTTGCCCATGGGCTGGTAGCAGAATCAAAACCTGATCTCCTGGCTGAAGTGGCGTGTGGCCTGGACTCTTATCATACCAAGTCTTCATCTTCTCCTGAAGCGCTCTAAATTCTCTCGCCAGCTATAAGCAGTGGACAACCGTTCTTGAAATTCATCACATGCTCCAGCAGGTTGGCGTCATCTTCCTCCGACAGCCAGCATTCCTTGAGTAGCTTAAGGGTCCTCTTACTTCATGGCAAACAGTAGTTCAAAGGTGAGAATGATTCATTTGGAGATTCTCTTGCACAACGAATGGACCTTTAATCCCAGTCTTCTGATGTTCCAAACAATGTATTTCTTGAGCATCATTTGAGTGTTTGATGATATCTCTTCCAACGCTCCTTGTCTGGGATGATGTCAAGCTGAGACGTGATCTGGGTGATAGCAACTCTTTCGGGAACTTGCTTGAAAAACATTTGACATGAAATTAATCCTCGATCTGACTGTACCTCACTGGGCAGACAAATGAAGAACCTAGCATTTCCTTAACCACGTTCTTTGCTGAGATGTTTCTAAGTGGAATGGCTTCAGGATAACGAGTAACCATATCAATCATGGTCAACATAGAAAATCCTGAAAGAGAATCTTGTAGAGGCCCACAATATCACCAACACGCGGGTGAAAGGCGCCTCAAAAGGAGGAATGGGAACTAGAGGTGGCCTTTCGTCTGTTACACTTCCCCGCAACTGGCTGACAGGTGTGACACAATACCAGGAAACATCCCTGAAGTACCTGGCCGTAAGTGTTTCAAAATGCGATGCCACAGTCTTCCTCTCCAAGGTGTCCTGCCAAACAGATCATGAGCCCGCTCGAATGATATCCTGCCTACAAGCACGAGGATGACAACTTGATGTGCGAGCCTCCCATTCACAGTCGGCTGATATGTTGAGTCTCACTTCCTCATAAATACTCTGACTTTACATAATAACAGAGTAGAAGCACCGGCTGACTCTTCTTCACTGTAATCAGAGTTAGCTAGACCTTCAACTCAGGGTCAGCAACAACTCAACCAACTCTTGACGAGACAAATTATCAGCACTACGAACCACTATCATCTGGTGAGTGGTCAAATTAGCAAGAAAGTGTCAGCTAGGATGTATCATCATCATCATTATCGTCCTAAATCACCAGTAACTTGGACTTAGCCTAGTGACATGCGCATGCAGGAGCACATCAGGGAACATCACAATCTGGGACACGGCCCTGGCTCGCTAGACAACTGAGGAGCTGGACACGGACTTCCAATATCATTTCCAAGTAAAAGTTACACCCTGACATTGGGAATGTCTTCTCAACCAACCAACCATAACAGAACCATTAACAAAACCGAACTCTAAATTCACTCTGCACAGAGGGGAGAAGTAATTATTCCCTACGCCTTTAGATTACAGTTTCATCAGAGGGAATTAACATTGAGCCTAGAACACTGGTCAGCATAAGAGTTGGCAAGCACCTATATCACGATATATTTGAACTGATTTCCTGTCATTACTGTCAGAGACTGACAAAAACCATCAGACAGGAAATTAGCATGAAGCTTGAGTGTCACACGTTACTGCTCAAAGAGGAGCTCCATCATGAGAATTTAAGTTACCCCTCAAAGCAGGATTCAGTTAACTCAGTTAAGGAATTCTGGGAACTCTCAAGAGTGGACACTAGACAATTGACTGAATATTTAAAGACTCCTTTTGTTCACATCACGCTGTCTCCTGAAATCTCTCCATCGAGTAAGTATGACCAAACTACTACAATAAAGAATTTACTTTTCTGAAATCTAGAGGTGAGCTGGTATTTACTTCCTGAGAAACATCATCCTTATTCTCTTTCCTGTTACCTGTACTCTGAGTAGAAGCAACGTGCTTACTCTCAGCTTTTTCCTATTTTTCTCTAGAATATCTCTTGTGAGTGAGAACATACTCATCAGCTAAACTACGGCATCAGACAAATTATCTATTCTTTTCTCATCAAGATATAGGCGCATCTTTTACTAATACACCTTTTGAAATCCTCCAGCAAAATCATCTGCTTAAATTTACCAAAATCAGAATCCACATTCTTAGAATTTAACCACTGCTCTAACAAATCTTCTTTGATTTTTGCATACTGTCAACATGGGATTGCTTATCTTGCTTGTAAGTTGTCCTAAATTTTACAATCTATAAGCTTCAGGAACAGAAGCTCATAGGCCTTAGATCAGGCTCTTAACTACATCATAATTATCACATTGATCCTGAGGCAAAGATGCATAAGTTACTTGAGCTTTACCGGTGAGGCCAGTTTGAAGGAGTACTGGCCAATACTCCTTGGGCCAATTAAGGTAACCTGTAGCTACCCTCTCAAACAACTGAAAATACTTTGTTAAATCAGATTCATTAAAAGGAGGGACAAAGTTTAACATTTTTAGCCACATCAAAATCATCAGAGCTAGATGATCAGTTCCACCTTGTTTCATGCGATACTCATGGTCTGCCTGAATCCTGGCAAGTTCAATTTGTGCCTGAACCTGTACCTGTGCCTCTTCAATACGAGCCTGAGATTCCGCCTCCTTAGCCTGAGACTCAGCCTCCTTAGCACGTGCTTGAAATTCAGCTTCCTTCACACGAGCCTCCTGCAGGGACTAGCTGTAACTTAGCTAATTCAATCTGCGTTTGCTCATTTGGAGGAGTTACATTAAAACAAGCTTTTATTAATCATGCCAACAATTTGATCTTTAGAATGATGAGTGAACTGCAATTCCCAATTGTTGAGCAAAAAGCTTAAGTTCATTCTTTGTTCTGTTTTCTATATCGCACACTGTTTGCACATTTGACAAAAAATCTTTGGCTTCATCAGAAGTGTAAAAATAGTAGCCATCATGAATATATCACAGTCACAAAATATCAAACAATATCCCTTATGATAATATCCTGAATATCCTGATATGAGGTCGCCAAATTTGTGTTACGGAACAGAGAAGATAATAATGTACACTCTAAGTGAGAATACGAAGAGTCACTACTGTCCCGTAAGTTCCAGGTTCAAAACAAAAGAGTTAGGCAAAATTACAAGTTAAAGTTTAATGCTTAAATTAACAACAAAACATTCAGGACTCATAAGGTTAATGTAATGGCAAATAAACAGGTTAAATATATGGTTAACTGCAATAACCTCTATTAACACGAAATTAGCAAGAGTAGAATTTATCTAAAGTCAGCCCTGATAAAATGAGATACCAGATAATACTCAGTGAATGCCAGATAAATTATTACAGATACAAACTATTATCAAAATGACATAAAGATCCCCATGAATTACAAAAACTTCACTAGGCCTACAAATTAAACTTATGCTATACAGTACAAGAAAAAATGCAACAACAGTTATACTCAAATTACACACAGCTGCTAGATGGTGGAGCTACTTGAGCACTCACAATAATAATATCTGTACAGGGGAGGACAGAGATGTGAACAAAATGAGGAGCAGATCTAAGTGGCAATGATGCAGAGACTGAGCTCATTATATAGGGGGCCAGAAAACTTTGATACAACTTGTGAGTACGCGCAAATGAGAAGCCATGGGACAAAAGAGATGACAATCCCGCAAAAGTATAACAGGAGGGACGACTTACTCTACTATAACGGTAGAAGGGGGGACTGAGCAGAACATTACGCGTGATCAAACATGCACAGCAACTGTGCGTTAAAAATTACACAAAGGAATGATGAAATCATAGGCTATGTAACAATATATATATATATATATATATATATATATATATATATATATATATATATATATATATATATATATATATATATATATATATATAAACCACATTGGACCGGAGGTTAGTATGAAGACAAGCTGAATGCTTAAGAAAGCTACCTATGGTACTCTTGTTTGTTAAGATTATCTTAAAATTAATTTGTGGATAACAATCACGGAGAAGTTTGTTTAGTGTTTTCCTAATTTCGTAACTTAATGAACCTAAGTATGGGATCTTGATATACAAACACTCCTTATCTACAGTGTGAACAGGCCTGATTGATGAGAACTTTGAATTTAAAAACCTGCTTAATAGTTTCTCGAAAACACTGATGGGGGACTTATTATTGGCAAAATAGGTTCTTAAGAAACAAATTTCGGAGTGGAAAGTAAGCCAAGAGGAGCAACAATTGTACGCTCTGTTGAACAACGTTGTAATACTGTTGATCTTAAACCGTACGGGATGTAACTGAGGAAGTTTGTGCCTAGGCCAGTGAAAGTAGGCTTCCGGTAAACACTCGTGGATAAATGAGAGGGGTGATTGTTAACTAGAATGTCCAGGAAGGGAAGGCGTTAATCTTTTTCAGTTTCATGAGTGAATTTTATGTTAGGATGTTGGGAGTTTATATAATCCATAAACTTATGAATATCAGCAGGGTTTTAAAATATAATGAAAGTATCGTCCATGTACCTTCGGTAAAAGATGGGTTTAAATTCAATAGGACAATTATTAAGCCAAGTTTGTTCATGGTGGCAAAGAAAAGCATTAGCATATGAAGGACCCAGCGGCGACCCCATCGCCACTCCATCTTTTTGAGTAAAAAGTTTTCCATTAAATGTAAACAGAGATTGGTGGGTTGCTATCTCCAACAGGTTGTAAAATGATTTTCTGTCCAAGCCAACTGAAGTAAGAGTAGAAATACTGGTGTTATCTGTGATGATCCGAGTGGTTTCATGCAAGGGAACATTCGTGAAAAGGGATTCTACATCAAAGCTAGCCAGGGTGACAGGGTGATCAAATCTCAGAGACGTGACTTCCTTGACAAACTCGCAGAATTTTGAACCGTATATTTATTTGTACATAGGGAACTGATCAGGGGAACCAAAATTTTGTTTCATGTTTTGATTTCAAATGTCTCAGTGTAATCATTGAATGTTTTGTGAAGAAAAATATCAATAAGATTGTAGCTACACATTCACGTAAGCTTAGGGGGTTAGGAATTGACATCAATAGTTCAGTTGATATAGATAAAGTCATTTTTAACCTCTCTTCAAGGTCTTTGACTAAGGAAGAGAAGGATGTTTTGTCGTTAGGCTTGGATTTTGCTCTCCCTCCTGTTAGTTTGAACTATGTTAAGTTCTTTTTACCTTTTGAGAGATTATGTTCAGTTTTAAAGAAATGCAACCTTTACAAACAAGACTGGACTTACGTGTGGCATAATGTATCTGCTTTAGCTAAAAATTCTTTTAGACAGCACTCTGCACATCCTAAAGAACAAAAAGGGGACTATGGATATCGTAAGATTTTGAAATCTCTCAAAAATGATGACGGCATAATTATTACTCGTCCTGACAAAGGAAAGGGCGTAGTTATCATGAACAAGGATGATTATGTATTAAAGCTTAATCATATTCTTAGTGACACCTCTAAATTTAAGGTCATCAGTTCTGATATTCCATCTGCCATCCTAAAACATGAAGACAAACTAAATAGATTACTGCGAAGTATTAAAGATAAAGTAGGTGAAAGTACGACTAATAGTCTGTATGCTTCTGGCTCAGTTCCTGGTTATCTCTATGGTCTCCCCAAAGTTCATAAACCTAACACGCCTTTAAGACCCATCATTTCATCTATTGGTACCTTCAGTTATAACACAGCAAAATTTTTGGTTCCCCTGATCAGTTCCCTATGTACAAATAAATATACGGTTCAAAATTCTGCGAGTTTGTCAAGGAAGTCACGTCTCTGAGATTTGATCACCCTGTCACCCTGGCTAGCTTTGATGTAGAATCCCTTTTCACGAATGTTCCCTTGCATGAAACCACTCGGATCATCACAGATAACACCAGTATTTCTACTCTTACTTCAGTTGGCTTGGACAGAAAATCATTTTACAACCTGTTGGAGATAGCAACCCACCAATCTCTGTTTACATTTAATGGAAAACTTTTTACTCAAAAAGATGGAGTGGCGATGGGGTCGCCGCTGGGTCCTTCATATGCTAATGCTTTTCTTTGCCACCATGAACAAACTTGGCTTAATAATTGTCCTATTGAATTTAAACCCATCTTTTACCGAAGGTACATGGACGATACTTTCATTATATTTAAAAACCCTGCTGATATTCATAAGTTTATGGATTATATAAACTCCCAACATCCTAACATAAAATTCACTCATGAAACTGAAAAAGATTAACGCCTTCCCTTCCTGGACATTCTAGTTAACAATCACCCCTCTCATTTATCCACGAGTGTTTACCGGAAGCCTACTTTCACTGGCCTAGGCACAAACTTCCTCAGTTACATCCCGTACGGTTTAAGATCAACAGTATTACAACGTTGTTCAACAGAGCGTACAATTGTTGCTCCTCTTGGCTTACTTTCCACTCCGAAATTTGTTTCTTAAGAACCTATTTTGCCAATAATAAGTACCCCATCAGTGTTTTCGAGAAACTATTAAGCAGGTTTTTAAATTCAAAGTTCTCATCAATCAGGCCTGTTCACACTGTAGATAAGGAGTGTTTGTATATCAAGATCCCATACTTAGGTTCATTAAGTTACGAAATTAGGAAAACACTAAACAAACTTCTCCGTGATTGTTATCCACAAATTAATTTTAAGATAATCTTAACAAACAAGAGTACTATAGGTAGCTTTCTTAAGCATTCATCTTGTCTTCATACTAACCTCCGGTCCAATGTGGTTTATTTATTTTCATGTTCTAGCTGTCCTGCTAGATACGTGGGGTCGACCTCACGTTGGCTGCTCCACCGAATTATATATATATATATATATATATATATATATATATATATATATATATATATATATATATATATATATATATATATATATTAGGAATCTAGATCTACGTTTAGACAAGGCAGTTCGTTCCATGAGCTCTAGCAGTTGTTTACCGCGCAACGGATGGTTGACACCTCTCCTCATGGTATTGCTTCTCATGGAAGCCTTAAAGTTACCTTTAAGATTTAACATTTTCCGATGACATTACTCAGACTTTATAAAGTAAAAAACATTCAACCAAACTCTGGGAGGTCGCAAAAGACTCTCCTTATGAAGAACGTTAAACAAGGGAAAGAAAAATAAATCCGTTCATTTAGAGATGCCTGAACACATTTCGTTCAAAGGCCTGCAGGTTACAGGAAGCGAAAAAGACAGACTGAGGAAGACAGTTTGAGAGTTGACCAGCTGAGCACATGAAGGACTGAGAATATTGGGCAATTCCTGTGTCTCAAAATGTGTATCAGGATGCTGCGTGCCCGCTGCAGTGAGGGAAGGATGTAGGCAGAAAGGTAAGAGCAGTGAGCATTTTCATAGCAATACAAGGAACAGAGAGAGAGAGAGAGAGAGAGAGAGAGAGAGAGAGAGAGAGAGAGAGAGAAGGAAATCTGTAGGAGGAGGACAATTGATGGGACGAATGGCTTCTGACTTCTTATTTCATCCCTTCATTTTCCATGACGAATTCTTTACTTCGTTCATGTTCCCTCAAGTTTAATTTATTCACATGAAAGGAGACTTTATAAATTCGTTGGTACTATAAAGCTTTCACTGACCCTCAATGCAAAAGGTATCCCCTAAGAGAGATCAAATCGTCTGGCGGTATGAAGACTAAACCAACAGAATGTCAGTTGGTTCAAAGGGTTTAATACTGTTTTCATGTGGTGAGCTTCCTCCGCCCCCACGCACACGCAAGTACACTACATGCACGCACAAACTCATGAGAGTTGTAATCCACACAGGGGCAAAAAAGTCATCCTATGAGCTGAGGAAAAAATAAAAATGGAGTCACTTGAGCACATACATCTTCGAAACTGGTTTTACAAGAGAGATTGTGAAACATCCAAACCTGATTAAGAGAACGAGAGACCTAAGATATGATGATGAACCGACCTGTGAATTACTAAAGGTAAATCATGTGGAATTTTGAGTTGAGTCGAGAGATGAAACACTTGAGCTTTTAAGACATTAAGTATTTCATGGTGGTGTCAAATTCAGTTTTATACTGTACCTAGCACCAGACGATTTAACTAATAAAACAGTCAGCCGTAGGAACCAGAGAATATCAGTATCATTACTATTAATCTCTCCAACCCGGACAAACCTACTGCTCGTATGCTATGCCAGCTGACATCAGATAATGTGATTATGTTGAGTGGCGTAAGAACCTGCGGATGTTGAACATAATGATGTTCCTTTTGGCCCAGTTAGAAAAAATAGATGAATAAGGTCATCTCATTATTGAGGACACTACCAGTGTAATTAATAGCTTCAGTCCAATGGTTTATTTTATATTTATTTCTGGTACTTTTAGAAGATATTGTTCAAAGTAGATGGGTCAGGAATATCCTTCATTAACCCCTTCAAGCCAATGAAGTATTTTATATTCCACCCTTGCCATCTCCAGACGACATTACTTCAAAGGACATGGAAAGGCAGGAGTTAGATACAGCTGTGATTAACCCTTTCACTACCTGGTGGCTCTCCAAAGAGGAATTAAATTGTTTAGCAGCAGTAACAACAAACTACAACAGTACATCGCTAGAGGGATTAACCCTTTGGCTATTGTGCAGTTTTCCTCACCTGAATAAAGTCATCTGACATTCCATGTAAAAATATAGATTAAAAAAAAAAAAAAAAAATCAGTGCTCGTAATTCGCAGCTACATTAGCAGAGGAGATAGCTCTTCATATGTACAGTTCCGAGCAGATGAAGGGGAAACACTAACTCAGCCCTGGTACACACGCGAAGGGTCGCTTCTACCTGACAGGTTACTATCCGGGAAAGGGGGAGAGAAGGCAGGGAAGGGTAGGGGGGGGTGATAGTGGGGGTGGTGGCCGTTGAGGAGGGTGGGCTGTGGCTAACTCAGAGATGGCGGGGGAGGAGGGGGAGGGGTGGGAGGGGAGTGATAATGGTTACCATTTCAGCGATACCTTACTTCAGGTGAATGCTACTGGCCTAATGTCGAGCTGCTGTTGGTGTAAACTATGGTAATCTGTTGGGTGTAAATCCGTGAGCCGTATCTGCTAGCACAATTTCCAAATGTTAATGACTCATACTTGTTGAATAAGGTAGTGGTCGTGGATCGGTGGGGAATAGAGGGGGGTTAGGAGGCGGGGTGATAGTAAGGTTGCCAACAATGGTAAATTAGTGATAATCTTCAGGATATTATATTCGTTTAGCCTCATGGACAATCGGAGGAGATCAGACCGAAACACCATCCTAACCTGAGCACATTAGCTAAGAATTGCTTCTTGACGGCTTGCTACAGCCGGGAAGGAGACATAGGGTGGGGGAAGAGCGTGTTAGGATAGTAGTCGGGGATGTTGGACATGGGTAGGGTGGGAAATAGGAGTTGCCATTTGGAAAGACACGTGGTTTCAATTTCGTTTTACATAAATTAAGACCTTGATGTGACCAATCACTTATTATTATGGAATCCACGCTAGAAGAAATATAGTAGAGTAATATGCTTTTTAGCATGCAGCTATCTGTTTAATTTATGTGCGTGACTGTGTGTGACTAGTTGTGCATCTGATTGTTTATGTTTGCGTGTAGTAGATCGGCCCAGTGTCAGGACAGCTGTGTTTTTCTCTCGTTTGTCATCAACAGTGAACAAACAATTGATGGTATAATATCACTGTATTTGTGAAGAAACGTGTCAGAGTTTATGATTAATCACCCACCGGTCTGGTGTTGACTTACCACTTCATGACTTATCACTACGATGGTTTGGTTTTGTATTCCGGATAACTGACATTTTTATATGCGTTAGCATGTTAATAAATACCATAATATACTCGTAGATTACCGATTGTGGCCAATATCATTCATTACAATTCACCCAAAGTGATATGCAAACATTATATGCATGTGTATAAAAGGGAAAGACCTGTCACTCATGGCAACCGTGTAAAGAGCAAGGCAATACATGCGTTCATTGCATGCAAATGATATATAAAAATCTTTCAGTGGAATTAATTAACATTTAAATACACAGTATAAAGGTATTAAAAATAATGAAAATGTCTACACCAGAGTTGTCAAACAGATAGCCCGTGGGCCACATGTGGCCCTTGAAGAGGATGACAGTGGCCTGTGATGACTTAAGTAAAAATAAGAAATAACAACCGGAAAATCCCATAAAATATGTCATATGATCAAAGGAACAAATATTACAGCACTGTTGGGAATTATTTATAGCTAATTTGACTGATGAAAATACCAAATGAATAATATATTGGTGAACACGTGTCACGAAACTTATTTAAATATTAATAACTTGAAGCAGAAGCCAATGCCACTTGTAGAGTTAGAAGGCGTACCGAACTTTTCCGAAAATTTAAAAAAGGCTGCGGCTTTTCGGTATTATCTATTTTAGTTTTTGTAGACTTGGTCCTCAGATGATCCACAGAACTGATGTGTGGCCCTTGGGAAAGATTGAGTTTGACATCATTGGTCTATGCCATTCGTCACAACCACAATCATCACTGGAATCTGGAAGCACTGGAAACAATTATAACATTAGAGCAGTGCAGGAAATGAAGCATAGCAGGGCACATACACATTAATACACAATAACCTAACCTTACCTAACCTAACACCTTGTCTATCTAAAGTATGTGGTATGGAACAGAAAGTAGTAAGTGAAACATTTAACATCTGAAAACTGCACAGTAGATATTACGTCTTCAGTATCCAGTCCATCCTCCCCCCTTCTCAATAACAGCCTGAAGTCTGGCAGGCATGTTTGTGATGTGGCGTCTCACAAGGTCAGGCTGCGCTCGAAATGACTTCCACACCTTGCTGATATGGTTCATGAGTTCCTTCCTTGTGCGCTCGCAGCCAGGCTCCCAGGTGTTCACCATTGATCCCTAGATATTTTCTATTGGAGTACAGTCCGCACTCCTGCTTGGCCAGGGCAGTAACTCGAACTGGGGATGATGCTGGAACCAGTCATGCACAACTCGAGCTTGGTGAACAGGGCAGCAGTCGTGGACAAAATAAACAGGACCAGGAGGGAAAGGATGGTTCCTGTCGTTGAAAGAGGGCAAGAACAAATTATCCTGTATATCAATATACTTCCTAGCATTAAACGGGCCCTCTACGTAGTGGATATCTCCTATTCCATGGAGGCTTACCCAACCCCGTGTGTTGATGGATTGGTGACACTCCTTGCCTCCTCGTAAATGTTTTGCCATTCATACCTGTGGGAATATATAGCTTGGAATACTTTATATATTGGCATAATTAATATACATGCATGCATAGGTTTCATGTAATGTAATCATTAAATTCGTTCATCTGAAGGACAGCAAATATGAATTTGTAGTTACTGAGTATTGTTGCGCCTCCAGCAGTGGAGCTTGCCGTGGGTAGTAGATCTGAATGTCTTTTCATTCAGAAATGATAGGGAGAAAATCAGGCAAGCAAGAAGACTGATAGAGCAAAATAGTAATACTGAAGAGAAAATAACACAGGTAAATGAAATGATGAGAAATTGCAAAGATGAGGTACAAATACGTATGCTGAAATGGTAAAAGTAAAGAAACAAGGGTAGAAGAAAAATCGCGTTAGAAAGGAAGTAAAAGAAATAATAAAAAAACAACCCCAAATTAGTCGTGGAAGCTATAGAGATTAACAAATCTGTAGTAATCAGTGACATAGGTGAGGAGGAAGTAAAAACAAAATCTTTAGGGACAAAAAGAGATGGAAAATATAATGAGCATACTGAAGCAAGAATCAGAGGATATCTTTGATAAAGATATAGAAGAACATTAAATGCTAGGAAAATATGAGAGAGGTAAGTCAGGGCCATAGTAATCTTCCTGTAAAGTCTATCTACCTATTGCCAGACACCTTAATTCCGTAAGGGGTGGCCACAAACAATTCGCCTCCATGTCGCACTTTTAATCGCCATTTCATTGCCCTGCTCCCAGGTCACACCCTCCTCTGTCATATACCTCTCCACTCCATCCCTACATCTCATCTTTGGCCTCCCTCTCCTTCCTTCACCTCATTCACATACACTCTCCTCGTCAGTCTCTCATTCTCCATCCTCCCCACATAGCCAAACCACCTCAGTGTGTTTCGCCTAACGCCTCCTATCATATCAAAATCCACACCACGACGCTCCTTCACTTTCTCATTTGTCAGTCTGTCTCTCCATGTGACTCCACATGCTCCTCTCAAATAACTCATTTCCACTGCTCTCACTCTTGACTTCTATCCCTCCAACAAGGTCCAAGCTTCACTTCCATACGTTAGAGTTGGTATCACAATACTGTCATGTAGTAGCTTCTTCATTTCCCTGCTCACTTCCCTGTTTCTTATCACTGTTTTCAAGGAACCAGCAACCTTTCTTCCCTCCTGCACCCTTTCAAGTACTTCACCCTCCAAACCTCCATCCTTACTCATCACACTACCCAAATACTTAAACGCATTCACATTTTCCACTTCCTCTTCATCCAACCTCACTGTACATTCAATGACTTCATTTCTCTCGAAGACCATAACTTTACTCTTCCCTACATTCACCTTTAGATTCCGTTTCTTACACACTCTCCCAAACTCATTCACCAAGCCTCGCAGCTCCCCTTCGTCTTCACTTAACAACACAGTATCATCTACAGTACAAACAACAGTACTGGGAGTTTCCAAGCACTGCCCTCTCTCACTAGGGCCGCTTCACTGTCCTACCTTGTATCTCTTCTGTAACCCCATCCATGTACAGATTGAATAACCGTGGGGACATGATACATTCTTGTTTCACTCCAACCTCCAAATAGAAAAATTCACTCAGTTCACTATCCACACGCACTGCAGCGTTAGCACCCTCATACCTACTCTACCGCATTTAACAACTTCCCATCTACTCCATATATTCTTATTACTATCCACAGTCCTTGTCTATCCACCCTGTCATATGCTTTTTCCAAATCCATGAAGGCCGCATACAACTTCTTTCTCTTTTCTAGAAATTTTTTCACGAAGGATCTAAGAATGAATATCTTATCTACACAACCTCTTCCCTTCCTAAAACCTCCCTGTCATATGCGGAAATAATAAAATATGCCAACAAAACATGGAAAAAGAGGAATTTTAAAAATATGGATAAAAAGACGCCTAACTCAAGAGGAATAGGAAATACTAAACAAGAAGAGGGAGGAAGCAAAAACGAAAAATGAGGAAAGCTCAGAGGAAGAGACGAGTATTTTTTTTTTTTTTTACAAATTAATTGGATTACAGCTACGAAACTGGTACATAACCAACAAGGAATAAAAAGGAGGAAGGTAGGAGACCCAAGCTATGGCAAGTATGTGAAGAAAATGATTAAGCTGATGTTCTTAAAGGTAGATCAAATGGTGTCTAGATTATTAGAGATGAAAGACTATACCAAAGAAAAGGAACCACATTATTTGCCTAAATGAAACAAAATTAACCCCAGGGATATCAAACGACACCCTAAACTTAGAGGAATACAGTATATAGAGAAGAGATAGAAATTTTAAAGAAGAGGAGAAATTAAAATGTTAACAAAGAAAAATCTACAAGTCAAAGAAATAGAACTAGACATACCCTCACAAGCTGAACTGATTGCAGTAGAGACTAATACATCTGAAGGTAAAGCAATTGTGGCAAATTTATATATGCCACCCCAAACAAACACTTGGGTAAGAAGCGAATATGAAGTCCTGGCAGAAAGTACAGTTCAGAGTTTAAGAGCATTACCGTACTACATGGAGTGGAAAAGGAATCTGAAAGAATTTTATTAACTGGAGATTTCAATACAGTTATAAATTGGAATACTGTAGATGAAGGTAGCCATAAAAGCTGTTGGGATCAAAAGCTCCTGGATCTTCTGAAGGAGTTTTTCCTAACACAATATGTAAAGGAAAACACCAGACAAAGAGGGCTTGATGATCCATCAGTACTAGATCTTATTTTTACTACGCAAGAAAATGATATTTACAGTATAATGAATCACCCTCCATTCGGCAACAACGACCATGCAGTATTAAACTGTAGCTTCAGGATTTCATATGACACAGTTAACAATAATGAGAGTTACAGACTGACTCTAAACCACAAAAAGGACAACTACCATGACCTAAAGAAGTATATACGTCTTGCAAACTAGATCAGGAAAAAGACCTTAGAGGTCAAGACTAAAATGACCCATATACAAAATTCTGTGAATTTTATGAAACAGGAATCTAAAATTACATCCCTCAGCACAAAGTAACAGAAATGAAAATAAATAGTTTAATGCAGAATGTAAAAAATCTTAAGTAAAAAGAGACGCTGGGGAATAGATACAGAAGACACAATAGTGAAAGGGCATAAAACAACAATCAACAGGCAAGAAATAATTATACAAGGGTAAGGAGAGATGCTTGAAGACAGTTTGAGAAAGACATTCAAAATAAAAGTAGTGGTCAATCGAAGCTGTTATACAGCTACATCCGAAATAAACCAAAGTTAAAGACAGAATACAGTCCATTACGGACGAGGGGATCATCTGTACACAAGAAAAAGATATTCATGAAGTACTAAATAAAAATTTCCAATCAGTTTTTTATAGAAGAAAATAATTTTGAGATGATATGGAACATGCATGTCCACACATATTACTAGATATACAAATATCAGAAAAAAAAGCACACGAATAGTTAAGTAAATTTGACAAAGGAAAAGCAAATGGTCCTGCCGAAATTTCATGTTGGGTGCTACATGAATGTGCAGAAGGGTTAATAAATCCACTGTATTTAATATTCAGAGAATCCTTAGGTCAAGGTAAACGACCTGATATTTGGAAGAAAGCAAACATTGTTCCCTTATTCAAGAAAGGGAATAGAATCCAATGAATTACCGACCAGTATCACTGACCAGTGTTGTAAGTAAGATACTAGAAAATCTATCTATCTATCTATCTATAGCCCGACGCCCTAATCCCGCAAAGGGTGGCCGCAGACAAAACGCCTCCAAGTTGCTCTGTCACCCACCATTTGACTACCCTCCCCCAACTCACCCCCCCCTCCCTCATATACCTCTCAACGCCATCCCTCCACCTCATCCTCGATCTACCCCTCCCTCTCCCTCCCTCCACCTTACCTACATACATCCTCTTAGTCAGTCTTTCATTCTCCATTCTCTCCACATGTCCAAACGACCTCAGTGTATTTCTCCTAATCTTCTCAACCACATCCACATCCACCCCACAGCGTTCCTTCACTTCTTCATTCGTCAACCTGTCCCTCCACGTCACTCCACATGCTCCTCTCAGGTAACTCATTTCCACTCCTCTCACTCTTGATTTATTCCCCTCTTGCAAGGTCCACGCCTCGCTTCCATACGTCAGGGAAGGGATCACAATACTATCATGCAGTGACTTCTTAACTTCCATACTCACCTCCCTCATTCTCATCACTGCTTTCAATGAACCAACAACCCTCCTTTCCTGCTGTACCCTTTCACGTACTTCATTGCCCATAGTTCCATCCTTACTCATCACACTACCCAAGTACTTGAATGCACTCACATTCTCCATATCCTCACCACCCAACCTCATTGTACATTCTGTGACTTCATTCCTCTCAAACACCATAACTTTACTTTTGTTTACATTAACTTTCAGATTCCTCCTCCTACACACTGTCCCAAACTCATTCACCAAACCTTGCAACTCCCAATCATCTTCATTCAACAATACTGTATCATCAGCAAACAGCAACACTGGAATCTTCCAAATCTCACTCTCATTCATTAGAGCCACCCCCACATCCACTGCCCTACCTTGCATCTCCTTTACAACCACATCCATGTGTATACTAAACAGCCATGGAGACATCACACAACCCTGTTTCAGTCCCACATTGAGATAAAAGAACTCACTCAGCTCACCATCCACTCGCACCGTAGCCCTAGCTCCTTCTTACATACTCTTCATAGCACTCAACAATATCCCCTCCACTCCATATATTCTTAATACCTTCCACATACCTTGCCTATCTATTCTGTCATGAGCTTTGTCCAAGAACATGAAGGCAGCATACACTTTCTTTCCCATCTCTGGATACTTCTCCACTAAACATCTTAGAACAAATATCTGCTCTACACACCCTTTTCCCTTCCTAAATCCCCCTTGTTCTTCTCCAACTAGCTCCTCTGTCATATGCCTAACCCTATCAATGAGTATTCTACCATATGTTTTACCAGTCACACTAAGAAGGCAAATACCCCTATGGTTACCACATATTTCTCTCTCCCCTTTTCCTTTGTATAAAGGAACAATTATATCTGATTTCTAGTCCTCTGGAACCCTTCTCTCTTCCCAAGCCAATCTACACAACTTCCATATCCACTCCACAACAATCTCATCCCCATACCTCAGCATTTCACCACACACTCCACCAATTCCTGGGGCCTTTCCCGACTTGATCTTCTTCATTGCTTCAACTACTTCCGCCCTACTGATCTCTTCCTCCCTCCTCTCGTTTCTTCTTCTCCCAGCCATTCCCCAACCACTTATACTCGCACTGCTCTCACTCTCTACATTCAACAAATCCTCAAAGTGTTCCTTCCATCTCCTCAATTTCACTCTCTTCTCCACCAACAATCTATTATTCCAATCTTTCACTCCCCTAATATATCCCCTTTCACACTGCCTTACTTTCTTTACCTCTTTCCAAAACAATTTCTTACTCTCCCTCCATTTCACACCCAGATTCCTCCCAAACTCTTCATCCACTTTCTTCTTACTTTCCTTCACCAATCTCTTCGCCTCTCTTCTGATCACATATACCTCTCTCTTCTCTCTCTCATCTTCTCCCCTACCTCTATTCGCTAGCCATTCACTATATGTCTTCTTCTTTTGTTCCACAGCTCGTTTCTGCTCATCATTCCACCATGCTGTCCCTTGCACACCCCTGCATCTCCTCCTCACTCCACAAACCACCTCACACGCTGCACCTATCTCTTCCGTGAATATCTTACATACGTCTTCCCCCACCCTCTTCCATCTACTCTAGCTCATACCTTCCCAATCTTTCTTCCACTATCCTCTTATACTCTGCCATTTTCTCACTATTTTGCAAATGCTCCACTCTTCTCACAGGAGCTGTTTCCTCCTGTCTTCCCCTTCGTCTCTTCAACCATTTTCTTTGCAGCTTTACCTCGGCCATCACTAAGTGATGGTCCGAGACTCCATTCCCCCACTCTTTCCACACTGTTGCATCCAACACTTGTCTCTCATTCGCTCATCCACACACACGTAGATACTAGAAAAGCTGATAAGAAAAGTTTGAGTAAACTGTCTAGAAGAACAGAATACGATAACAGAAAGGCAGTTCGGTTTTAGAAGGAGAAAATCGTGTGTTACTAATCTATTAAGTTGCTATGATACATGTGGAGAAACATTACAGAAAAGAAAAGCATGGATGGACAGTATCCATCTAGATTTCAAGAAGGCATTTGACAGAGTACCACACCGAAGACTTTTATAGATCCTATACTATCAAGGAGGAATCCAAGGCAACCTGTACTGTTGAATGGAGGATATTCTCAGAAAAGGGAAATGCAGTACTAAGGGGAAATTACTCATCATGGAGGGAAGTGACTAGCGGTGTTCCACACGCTCAGTGCTAGCACCAGTTATGTTTTTAAATATATATATAAACGACATACACAATAACACTGGAAATGCAAGTTATCTGAATATGTTTGCTGATGATGCAAGAATACAAAGGAGAATTACTAACTCAGATTCTTGCAGAGAGCTACAAAAAGATTTTTTTTTAATATTTCATGAATGTAGCAATAAATGGCGAATGGAATTTGATGTGGACAAGTGTCATGTTTGTAACAGGTGAAAATGACCAGTCTGGGATTATAAGTTAGGAAGTTCAACCCTTCACATATCAGAAAGAGATAAGGACCTAGCAGTGATTATCAATAACAGACTATCTCTGGCTGAACACATTAGTGAGAAGGAACGGAACATGTATAAACTGCTTGCTAATGTGAGAGTAGCATTCACATATATAAATGAAGACATGATGAGAAAGACTATAACACATTCACCAGACCAACCGCGTAGTATGCATCAGTTGTCGGGAATCCTCATCTCAAAAACACATAGATAAGGTTGAAAAAGTACAAAGCACCGCTACAAGATGGGTACCAAGTTTAAGGGAACTAGGCTATGAAGAAAGACTAGAAAAACGGAATCTACCAAGACTACAGGAGAAGAGAAGAAGAGACATGATTATGCTATATAAATGCATCCCAGGGAAAGTGAAAATGGGCATAAATGAGTATATGACCTATGGGGAAGCACCAGCAAGAGGACACAGCAAAAAACAACATAAAAAAAGAGATGATAAAAGACGTTAGGAAATTCAGTTTCCCAAATAGGGCTATTGGTCAGTGGAATACACTAATGAATGAAATAGTGTGTGCCAAAACAATTCATAAATTTAAGAATATGTATGATAAAAATGGTTTAATGCACGGGACAATACGAGCTTGACTCATTCCTGAAAAGATACAATTAGGTAGGAACACACACACACATATGTGAAAAGATAGGACAAATATGCCACTTCCAGTGGAGTTCAGTTTGGTAAGAATTGTTTGTTGTTGTCATGGTCGATTAAGCTGCACCCAGTTGAGTCAAAATTGGTAGGTGTAACAAGTCGAAATTGAGAGGAATAGATCGTTGTTGTTATGGTTGTTTAAGTAGTATCACACACACACACACACACACACACACACACACACACACACACACACATAAATCCCAGTCTCAAATAGTGTGATAAGCTAGTCCTTGAACCGTGCATAATTAGTTTTAAAGCCCTTAAGTGTGAAAGAAATATTGACTAGAGCAGTTACAGCAAGTCCCTTTCATAATGCCATGAGGCCTCAAACTGTGGGGAAAGAAAGACTAAATATTCCTTTTTGATATAAACGATTTGACTAAAGCAGTTCCACCACAAAAAAAAAAAAAAAATGTATATTGTTGACTGTCCATAACTTGCTCTTGAATATAGCCGTAGTTACAGCCTGTTAGCCATTTAGTACAATAATGGTTTGTTAGTTTGAATAAAATACCTGAATTAAAAAGCTGAAGTAAAGTAACTTACTCTTAAGGTTGAAAAGTAGGAGTCTGATAGAGTTCAGAGGCAACCAAGATTTTAAAAAATAATCATTTTTATTTTATATTATGATTTTTCATAAGGAGTCTAATGGTGACTGAAGTCTGCTACACCTTTTAGCCTATAGGTAAAAGAGGAAGATTTATAACCAGGTGAGAATGTTCAAATCTTGATTTGTATCTATCTATCTATCTATCTATATAGCCAGGTTGCTTCCCCCAAGGAAAGGGAGGTAGCCGAGACAGGACGACACACTCCCAATTTACTCATCCACTCAAACATATTCAATAGCATCTTAGCTCCAAAGGGGAGAATGGACAGATCCTCATCGCACCACACCACACGAGGGTCAACTGCGCAGTGCAATCAGTGACATCTGCAGCAGGGCCCGACAACAGAGCTGGTTTACCCCTGCCACATCATAACAGACCCGTCCCCTTACCCGCACCTAACCTGATCAGCTAATCGGACAAAATGCTGGAGAATATCTCCTCAGGCCTGTCATCATTTATTCATTCACAATTTCTCCCCATTCATTTCTATCATGCACAGCCACTCTTCCTTGCTCAACAGACATCCCTCTTGCATCCAACTCTCTCTTCACACTGTCCATTCATCCTATTCGTGGTCTTCCTCTCAGTCTTACACCTCTCACATCAGATCTAGTTATCTTTTTCACCCATTGCTCATTATCCATTCTCTCCATATGCCCAAACCATCGTAACACCCTCTGCTCAACTCGATCAGCCATCTTCCGAATAACTCCAGTTCTCCTTCGCACTTCATCATTTCTCATTCGATCCATACTCGTCACTCCACACATATCCTCAGACACCTCATCTCCATTACATTCAAACTTTTACTTTCTGTTACACCCATAGTCCATGTTTCAGCCCCATATAACGTAGTCGGTACCACAACACCCTCATACAGCCTTCTCTTTACATCCATTCTAAGTGAACGACATCTAAACACTTTTTTATATCCTCCCAGCACCTGTCCTACTTCATTCATTCTAAACTTCACTTCTACATCTATTCCTCCATCCACAACAACATGTGACCCTAAATACTTAAAACACTGTACCTCCTCAAGCAGCTTACCATTCAAAACTATATTCATCCCCCTACCATCTACCAACCTTGTACAATTCATCACTTTACTCTTATTCTCATTTACTTTTAGTTTCATCCGTTCACACATTCTTCCAAACTCCTCTACCTACTGTCTCAGTCTCTCCTCTGAATCAGCCGCCAATGCAGTATCATCCACAAACAGCAGCTGCTTCAGATTCCACTCTCTACCATCAGCATTCACCAGACTCAGACCTCCACCTAACACTCTTGCATTCACCTCCCTTACAACAGCATCCATATAAATATTAAACAACCAAGGCGACATCACACATCCCTGTCGCAGCCCCACTCTCACGGGAAACCAATCGTTCACAGTATTTCTCACTCTTACACACACTGTACTATTTACATAAAAACTGTTCACTCCTTTTAGTAACCTACCATCAAGTCCATACAATCTTAAAACAGTCCACAAAGCCTCCCTATCAATTCTGTCACATGCTTTCTCTAAATCCATGAATGCCCAAAACACATCCTTACCTTTTGATAAATACTTTTCTCACACCTGTCTCACAGCAAACACATGACCCACGCATCCCCTCCCTCTCCTAAAGCCACACTGCTCCTCACCAATCACTCCCTCTGTACCCTCTCTAACTCTCTTAATTAACACTCTGCCATACACCTTACCTACAACAATCAACAGACTTATACCCCTAAAGCTAGTACATTCATACTTATCACCCTTACCTTTATACAGTGAGACTACACAAGCACTTGCCTAGTCAGTTGGCACCATACCTTGCACAAAGCACACATTCAACAATCTTAATAACCAGTCAACAATAGTCGCTCCACCACCTTTCAGATTTTTATACTGCCAGTATATAGCATTTTGATTTTTTAAAAGAAAAACATATGTAACAAAGACATTATGAAATTATTGAAGTGTTTATTAGCAAAGAACATAGGCACTCGCTTATCAGATGAACAATAACGCGTCACTTATTACATGAACCCGGGGCTCGTATCAACAACAACAACATACACCCCCTAAGAACACTTCCTATTTCTCTCTCTCTCTCTCTCTCTCTCTCTCTCTTGGCTACAAATAGTAATTACAAATAAAAATACCAGCAGCAGGAGCGGCTATACAACTGGACAGTGAACATCTTCGTCTCAAACAATACCGAGACAACATTCCAACACGATCCCTCTCTCTCTCTCTCTCTCTGCCAGGGGAACACCAGCCTCACAGAGGGGAGGCGGTCTACTCAAACGCCAACACATTTTTCAGTACTGTTGGAGAGTGGACTGGCAGTGAGGAAACTGCAATTCTCGTAACTGTTCTATATTACAGTCAAAAGACGATTCTTTGTTACGATAATACGAATGGCAGGCATTACAATATATACTGCCACTACTACTAATACTACTCCTACTACCAGCACTACTACCTCTACCACTCCTCCTCCTACCAGCACTACTACCTCTACCACTCCTCCTCCTCCTCCTCCTACTCCTCCTCCCACTGTTACTACTACCACTACTCCTCCTCCTGCTCCTGCTACTACTGATGGTGCTTCTGCTGCTACTGGTATTGCTATAACTGCTACTATATTTTGTGTACAAAGAGCTTTAGCATTAAGTAGAAACGGAGTTCAGCGTGGCAGTAAACCAATGTAATGGACTGATGATTAAGAAATAATAATATCTTGACCTGTATTGGTGGTTTTATACCTTGCAAGAGACATGGCCATGTGGAGAGGATGGAGAGTGAGAGACTGACCAGGAGAATGTATGTGAGTTGGAGGGGGAGAGAGGGAGGGGGAGGCCAAGGATGAGATGCAGGGATGGAGTGGGAAGGAATATGAGAGAGGGGTGTGTGAGCTGGGAGCAGGGCAGTGAAATGGCGGGGCACATGGCGACGTGAAGGCGATTTGTTTGTGGCCACCCCGTATGGGATTAAGGCGTCTGGCAATGGATAGATAGATAGAAGATACATGGATGCATGTTAGTCCTACATAAGGCAGGGATTGCGTTGGCCAAGTACAAGAGTCTGACACCAGCATAAAATACAGTATCACATTCAGCTCGATGCAGTAGACTGTTGGTTCATATTATGTTTAACTCGCTGATGGGCGGGATTTTAGCTTCAGATATACTAAACAAATTCATCTGGGTAGCCAGTCCAAGGTCGTATTTTGTATTTTATTCTTGCTACTTCTGTGTTATTATATTCACCTCAGGAGCAATGTCCCAACTGTAGGGGTTAGGTATAGCCTTCATTAACCCTTCGATACTATAGGTTCATCCTAAGTTGAATAAAGTCTTCTGAAAACACCAAGAACAAGCTAGAAAATTACATCATCGGACTGAAGGGATTTCATACACAACTAGTTTTCCTCCCTACAAAGCGTCAGAATATGTACCCAGAGTTTGTTAAAATTAGAGAATGAATAGAAATAACATAACTAAATGAGGATGAGATTCTTGTTTTTATCTTGGTTTCAGTGATGCGTTTATACTATTACCAGCCTTTATTACTCGCTCCGTCAGTCCCAGGTCGGCCGATAAAATTCTGTCCTTATTTTATTTTCAAACCATTTTAGAGCGATCCGAGGAGTGACTGATAAAAGTGTAGAGCTGTAACATTTGTTTCAAGCAGAACTGTCCATCAGCATATATACTTCCAATTCTGTCTCTAGTTGATTTTTTGCTTCCCTTTCTTCCCTTCCATTAGCAAAGTATTTCCTTCTCTCTCCCTCACACACACACACACACACACACACACACACACACACACACACACACACACACACACACACACACACACACACACACACACACACACACACACACACACTGAGCTCAGTTCAGTTCAGTTTATTGACAAAAGAAGTACAACATCCAATATAATCAAGTGCAGAATACATACTGATTTGTCCATAACATATGACTTGCTCAAACAAAAGAAATCCATTGTGTCCGTCGAAAACACACACACACACACACACACACACACACACACACACACACACACACACACACACACACACACACACACACACACGCAGCTCCACTAACATACGGGTAAGGCGTGTATTACTGAGCTCCGCTCTGGGGATACCTAAATTGTATCTATTTATGTCAAGCTAGTATCAGGCTAATTTATGTGATGATCCAACACAGTAAAACAAGAAATAACAAAGTAGTGTAGCCTACAGTAAGTAAATATATATATCAGTGACAATGAATGTGATGAATTTCCTTACGTCAGCTGGACAACATCAAGGCTAGCACATGGCAGAGTGATGCAGAAACTGTAAGTAGAGATATTTTTAATATGGCCTCATATTTTGGAAAGATGCCTTTAGAAAGTATTAAGAAAAGAGACAATGGTAAAAAACAGGGTGATGACTTCTACGCAGACTTGGTTGAAAAGAAAACTTGCGATAAATTAGTTGAAAGAGTAAGTAGGCAAGAAAGATCTTTTCAAATGGAAATTGAAGAAATCAAGAATGAGGTACGCAGACAGAAGGAAAAAAAATGAGTAATTAATAAAGGAAATAAACATAAAAGCTAGAACAATAGATGAACTGTCTATCTATCTTTATCTATTGCCAGACGCCTTAATCCCATACGGGGTGGCCACAAACAAATCGCCTCCAGGTCGCCCTGTCCCCCGCCATTTCACTGCCCTGCTCCCAGCTCACCCCCCCCTCTCTCATATACGTCTCCACTCCATCCCTTCATCTCATCCTTGGCCTCCCCCTCCCTCTCTCCCCTCCCACCTCACTCACATACACTCTCCTCGTCAGTCTCTCACTCTCCATCCTAACCACATGGCCAAACCACCTCAGTGTGTTTCTCCTAAC
This sequence comes from Coenobita brevimanus, assembly GCF_032717465.1. Classification (NCBI taxonomy): domain Eukaryota; kingdom Metazoa; phylum Arthropoda; class Malacostraca; order Decapoda; family Coenobitidae; genus Coenobita; species Coenobita brevimanus. Next base: position 7,920,243 of record NC_136972.1, on the reverse strand, counting down.
GCTTCCTATCACATCCGCATCCACACCACAACGCACCTTCACTTCCTCATTCGTCAGTCTGTCTCTCCATGTGACTCCACATGCTCCTCTCAAATAACTCATTTCCACTGCCCTCACTCTTCACTTGTGTCCCTCCAGCAGGATCCAAGCTTTGCTTCCATACGTTAGAGTTGGTATCACAATACTGTAATGTAGTAACTTTCACTCCCATGGTCACTTCCCTGTTTCTTATCACTGCTTTCAAGGAATCAGCAACCTTTCCTCCTTGTTGTACCCTTTCAAGCACTTCACCCTCCAAACTTCCAACCTTACTCATCACACTACCCAAGTTCAGCTCTGGAACTGTCTCCCCCTGTCTGTATTTCCTGCTGCCTATGATCTCCAGTCTTTCAAACGCAGTGTGTCCAGGCATCTCAAAATGATCGGATCTTGAATTTGGCTCTCTATTGTATTTTGTTTTTCTTTTGGAGGGAACTGTTACTGCGGGCTCATGGCCTTTGGTTCCTTCTTCCTTGCGTAAAAAAAAAAAGTACTTAAACGTACTCACATTTTCCATTTCCTCCTCATCCAGCCTCACTGTACATTCACTGACTTCACTTCTCTCAAAGACCATAACTTTACTCTTCCCTATATTCACCTTTAGATTCTATTTCTTACACACTCTCCCAAACTCATCCACCAAGCCCTGCAGCTCCCCTTCATCTTCACTCAACAACACAGTATCATCTGCAAACAACAGTACAGGGAGTTTCCAAACACTGCCCTCTCTCATTAGGGCCACTCCAACATCCATTGCCCTACCTTGTATCTCTTACTATAACCCCATCCATGTACAGATTGAACAACCATGGAGACATGACACATCCCTGTTTCAACCCAACCTTCAAACAGAGAAATTAACTCAGTTCACTATCCACACGCACTGCACCTTCAGTACCCTCATACATACTCTTCACAGCATTCAACAGCTTCCCATCTACTCCATATATTCTTAATACTTTCCACGATCCTTGTCTATCCACCCTGTCATATGCTTCCTCCAAATCCATGAAGGCACCATACAACTTCTTTCCCTTCTCTAGAAACTTTTCCACTAAAGATCTAAGAATGATATCTTATCTACACAACCTCTTCCCTTCCTAAAACCTCCCTTTTCTTCTTCATCTAATTGCACTGTTATTTCCCCAACCCTGTCAATAAGTATCCTACCATATACTTTTGCTATTACACTAACAAGACAAACGCCCCTATGATTACCACGCACTTCTTTTCCCCCTTTCCTTTGTACAAGGGAATAATTATACCTGACTTCCAATCCTCTGGGACTCTACCTTCCTCCCAGGCCAGTCTGCACATCTTCCACATCCATTCTGCTGCTATGTCCCCCTACACATTCCATCAATTCTTGGGGCTTTCCCCATTTTGACTTTCTTCATTGTTTCCACAACTTCCATCCTACTGATTTCTTCCTACCTTCTCACCTCCCTCCTTCTCCCAGCCATTCCACAGCCACTTGTACTTGCATTATTTTCATGCTTTATGCTTAACAATTCCTTAAAGTGTTCTCTCCATCTGCTCACTTTTTCTTCCTTCTACACTTGTAATCTGCCATTGTTATCTTTCACTCCCCAACTAACTTCATTACCACCGTGTCTAACTCTCTTTACCTCTTTCCTGAACATTTTCTTACGATCCCTCCACTTTACACTCAAATTCCTTCCAAATTCCTCATCCATTCTCTTCTTACTCTCTCTTACTAATCTTTTCACTTCTCTCTTCCTTTCTACATATAACTCTCTCTTCTGTCTCTTAACTTCTTCCATGCCTCTATTTCTCATCCATTCATTATAAGCTTTCTTCTTTTATGTCACAGCCTGTCTCACCTCTTCATTCCACTATACTGTTCCTTGAACCCCCTTTCATCTTCTCTTCACCCCACACATAAACTCACATGCTGCACATATTTCTTCTGCGAATATCTTGCACACACCTCCCACGTCCCCCATCTGCTCCAAGCCATATTTACCCAATCGTTCCTCCACTTCTCTCTTATTTTCTGCCTTTTTCTCATCCTCTTGTACCTTTCCACTCTCCTTGCATCTACTCCTTCCCCCCGTCCTTCCCTTCCTCTATTTCTCCATTTTACTTGGACCTTGATTCTGACGACCACCAAGCAGTGGTCAGAAAGTCCACTCCCCCAACCTTTATATGCTCTTACATCCATTACACACCTTCACATCCTTTCATCCACACAGACATAAGTAATAATTGCCTTCCTTTCATTCAGTTCACCACCCTCCCTCCTCATCACTCGCCTTGTATACCTGTGGATTATTTTGTGCCTGAAGAGGATAATGGCTATCACCAACATCCTTCCAGCACAAATGTTCACTAAAGCACTGCCATTCTCATTTATGTCAACAGGCACACCCCACTCACCAACTACTCCATCCACCTTCACATTCCCTACTTTACCATTCGCATCACCAGTCAAAAACACTCTTTCATTCTTTTCCAACTTTTCCACATTTGTCCAGAACCCTTCTCTCATTCTGCTTGCATGATCTTGCGTTGGTGCATACACGCACACTATCACCTACATTTGTAGTCCAACTTTCAATTTCACCCACACAATCCTTGAGCCAACTGATCCATACTCTCTTATATTCTCCTTCCATCCGTTTCTCACAACAATACACACTCCTTCTTTTGCTCTCTCATTTTCACCTATTCCCTCACATATACACCTCCATACTCCCATTCTCTCACACACTCACCTCACCATTTAGTTTCAGTTAATCCACATACATCCACTTCTCCACCCTCAAGCACCTGGACAATCTCTCTCTCTCTCTTCCATCTCATCATTTGCATCACTTACATTCCATGTCGCCATCTGTATCATATCCTTAGTTCGGTCCATAGTCGTCAGTCCTGGTCCGAGGCTTCTTGTTCGTATTTTTAGTTTGCTGTTTTCCAGAGGGGCACTAACCCTCCGTGAACCTATTTACTGTCACGTAGGGAACTGTCAGCTGCAGTAATTTCATTGAGAACAATGGCTAGTGAAATGGGATGTACAGTTGTGAACCATGAGAGAATTATGAATGATTCCAGAAATGATATGGAGAAAATCAGGTAAGCAGCAGTCTGATAGACCCAAGTAGTAATAATGAAGAGAAAATAACACAGGTAAATGAAATGGTGAGAAATTACCAAGACGAGGTATAAAATACGTAAACTGAAATGGTGAAAGTAAAGAATGATTTGGATACAAGGGTAAAAGAAAAAAGCGTAAGAAAGGAAGTGAAAGAAATTATAAAGAATAACCCAAAACTAGTCAGGGAAGCTGCAGAGATTAACAAATCCATAGTAATCAGTGGCACTGGTAAAGAAGAAATAAAAAACAGAATCTCAAGGGACAAAAAGAGATGGATAATATAATGAACATACTGCAGCAAGTATCAGAGGATATATGTGAAAAAGATATAGAAGGATATGATAGAAGTAAGGCAAGGCCTCTGAAAGTAACATTCCAGAATGCAAACACTGTAGAAGAAATACTAAAAAATGTTAACAAACTCATTGAAAATGAGAAATTAAGAAAAGCATGGATAAAAAGATGCCAAACTCAAGAGGAATTGGGTACACTAAAGGAGAAGAGGGAGGAAGGAAAAACAAAAAACGAAAGATCGGAGGAAGGGAGGAGTAAAATTGTTTACAAAGTAATTGGATTGCAAGTGCGAAAGTGGTACATAATGAGAAGGGAATAAAAAGTAGGAAGGTAGTAGACCCATATCAGGATAAGTTTGTAAACAACATGATTAAGTTGGTGTATTCAAATGTAGATGGAATGGTATCTAAATTATTAGAGATGAAAGATTATACCAAAAGAAAAAGGAACCACATATTATTCACTTAACTGACACAAATTTTAACCCAAGGATACCAAACGATACCCTAAACTTAGAGCAATACAATATATGGAGAAGAAATAGAAATTAAAAAAAAAGGTGATTTATCATAATATTAACAAAGAAAAATCTAGAAACCAAAGAAGTAGAGCTAGATCTACCTTCACAAGCAGAGCTGATTGCAGTAGAAATGACTACATCTGAATGGAAATTAATTGTGGCAAATTTATACATGCCACTCAGAACAAACACCTGTGAAAAAGGCAACTATAAAGATCTTGCAGAGAGTACAATTCAGAGTTTAAGAGCATTACTACATAGAATGGAGGAAATATCTGAGAGTATTATATTAACTGGAGATTTCATTTCAAATATGAATTGGAATACTCTAAAGATGTAAGAAGCCATGAAACCTGTTGAGACCAAAAGCTCGTGGATCTTGTTCAGGAGTTATTCCTAACAAAACATGGAAAGGAAAAACCAAAAAAAGAGGACTCAATGATCCGTGAGTATTAGACCTTCTATTTACCAGACAAGAAAATTATATTGACAATGTAATGTATCACCCTCCATCCGGCGAAAGCGACCATGCAGTATTAAATTTCAACTTCAGGATTGCATATGACATAGTTAGAACTAATGAGAAATACAAAAAGAGCCGAAACTATAAAAAAGGAAACTACCACAATTTAAAAAAGTACTTCTTAGAAATAGATTGGGGAAAGGACCTTCGAGGACAAGATATGTTATATATAGAAAATTTGGTGGACTTTATGAAATAGGAGTCCAAAATCAAATCCCACAGCACAAAGAAGCAGACAACAAAATCAAGAAATGGTTTAATACAGAATGTAAAAGATCAAAAGAAAAAAGAGACTTGTTGTGGAAGAGATACAGAAGACACAATAGTGAGAGGGCATATAACAACTGTAAACAAGCAAGGAACGACCATACGAGGATAAGGAGAGAAGGCCTAAGACAGTTTGAGGAAGACATTATAATTAAAAGTAGTGATCAACCGAAGCTATTTTATAGGTACATCCGAAGCAAAACCAAAGTTAAAGATATAATACAGTCCATTACAGACGAGGGGATCATCTATACACAAGATAAAGGTATTTGTGAAGCACTAAATAAAAATTTCAAATCAGTTTTTACAGAAGAAAACATTTTGAGAGAGATATGGAACAAGCATGCTTACACATATTACCATATATACAAATATAAGAAAAAGAAATACAGGAGGAGTTAAGTAAATTAGACAAAGGAAACGCAAATGGTCCTGACAAAATTTCATATTGGGTGCTTCATGAATGTGCAAAACAGTTAAGTATACCATTATATTTAATATTCAAGGAATCCTTAGGTCAATGTAAAAAACCTGATACTTGGAAGAAAGCAAACATCGTTCCCCTATTCAAGAAAGGGAATAGACAAAATCCACTCAACTACCGACCAGTATCACTAACCAGTGTTGTAAGTAAAATATTAGAAAAGCTGATAAGAAAACTTTGGGTAAACCATCTAGAAGAACACAATATGATAACAGAAACGCAGTTCTGTTTTAGAAAGGGAAAATCATGTGTTATTGACCTATTAAGCTACTATGATAGAGTTGCAGAAACATTACAGAAAAGAGAATGATAGGTGGACAGCATGTATTTAGAGTTCAAGAAAGCATTTGACAGAGTACCGCACGAAAGACTTTTATGGAAACTGTACCATCAGGGAGAAATCCAAGGCAACCTGTACTGCTGGATGCAAGATTTTCTCATAAAAAGAGAAATGAGAACAGAATCAAGGGGAAATTTCTCATCATAGAGGGAAGTGACTAGCGAAGTTCCACAGGGCTCAGTACTGGCACCAATTATGTTTTTAGTGTATATAAATGACATAGACTGGAAATGAAAGCTCTCCAAATATGTTTGCTGATGATGTAAAAATACAAAGGAGAATTACTAACACAAGACTCTTGTAGAGAGCTACAAGAGGAATTAAATAAACTTCATGAATGGAGTGATAAATGGCAAATGGAATTCAATGTGGACAAGTTTGATGTAATTAAGTTTGGTAAAAGTGGCAAAAGACCAGATTAGGATTACAGGTTAGGAAGTAAAACCCTACACATATCAGAAAGAGAGAAGGACCTAGCAGTGATTATCAATAAGAGACTATCCCCGGCTTACCACATCAGTGAGAAGGTACGGAACATGTTTACACTGCTTGCTAATATGAGAATAGCATTCACTTCAGACATGCTGAGACACATAATATCATTCAACAGACCAACCCTGGAGTATGCATCAGTAGTCTGGAATGCTCATGTCAAGAAACGCATACAGTAGATAAGACTGAAAAAGTTCAACGGGCCGCTACAAGATGGGCACCAAGCTTAAGAGATCTAAGCTACGAAGAAAGACTAGAAAACTGAATCTGCCAGCACTGCAGGAGAGAAGGAAAAGAGGAGACATGATTAAGCTATATAAATGCATCTCAGGGAAACAGAAAATAGATTTAGAGGAGTATATAACCTATGGGGGAGCATCAGTAAGAGGACACTACAAAAAAAAAAATAAAAAATAAAAAAATAAAAAGAGAGGTTATAAAGACGCAAGGAAATTCAGTTTCCCTAATAGGGGAATTGATCAGTGGAATGCACTACCGAATGAAATAGGGTGTGCCAAAACAACTAATAAATTTAGATATGGATGGTAAAAGTGATTTAATACACGTGACAGTAAGAGCCTGACTCATTTCTGTTAAAATACAATTAGGTAAGAAATTAGATAAGAACACACACACACTCAGAGAAAGAGAATGATGGGACACATCCTGACGGTCCAGGTGTTCACAAGCGTCGTTCAGTCTTTCACGATCTCACATTTGGACAAACGTCGGAGATTCACCAGGAAGAGAAACTTTGCTATTGCTTTCTTATGATTGGTAACTCCCTTACATACCGTAGGTTTTAGACTAATAAAATGAACTTCATAGTTGATAGCTTAATGTTTATTTTTTATACTAGGCTTGGAAGTGAGGACGTTGACGATGAGAGTATTATCGTCTGTCTATCTATCTATAGCCCGACGCTCTAATCCCGCAAAGGGTGGCCGCAGACAAAACGCCTCCAAGTCACTCTGTCACCCACCATTTGACTACCCTCCCCCCAACTCACCTCCCCCCTCTCTCATATACCTCTCAACTCCATCCCTCCACCTCATCCTCGGTCTACCCCTCCCTCTCCCTCCCTCCACCTCACCTACATACACCCTCTTAGTCAGTCTTTCATTCTCCATTATCGTCATTATAACTAATATTTTTATAGTAGTTATACAACAGCAACAACAACAACAACTACTACTACTACTACTACTACTATTACTACTATTACTGTTGCTACTGCTGCTGCTGCTGCTGCTGCTAGTATAATTACTGTTATAATTATTACCACTATTAATATTATAATGAAAAGTATATGGTAGGATAGTTATTAACAGAGTTAGGGAAATAACAGATGAATTAGTTGGAGTAGAAGAGAGTGTATGTGACTGAGGTGGAGGGGGGAAGAGGGAGGGGGGAGGCCGAGGTTGAGATGGAGAGATGGGGTGGAGAGGTATATGAGAGAAGGGGGTGTGAGTTGGGGGCAGGGGAGTGAAATGGCGGGGGACAGGGCGACTTGGAGGCGATTTGTTTGTGGCCACCCCAAACGGGATTGAGGCGTCTGGCAATAGATAGATAGATAGAACAAGGTGGTTTTTAGGAAGGGAAGAGCTTGTGCAGATCAGAAATTCATCCTTATGTCTTTGATGGAAAAGTTTCTTAAGAAGGGAAGGAAGTTGCATGCAGCTTTCATGGATTTGGTAAAAGCATATGATAGAGTGATTAGACAAGGAAGGTGGAAATTATTAAGAATATATGGAGTAAATGGAAAGTTGCTGAATGGCGTGAAGAGTATGTATGATGGTGCTAAGGTTGCAGTGCGTGTGGACAATGAACTGAGTGATTTTTTCTGTATGAATGTTGGATTGAATCAGGGATGTGTCAAATCTCCATGGTTGTTCAGTCTGTATATGGATGGGGCTATAAAAGAGATGGAAGGTAGGGTAATGGATGCTTGAGCAGCCCTAATGAGAGAGAAGTAGCATTTGTGAACTTCCTGTATTGTTGTTTGCAGATCATACTGCATTGTTAAGTGAAGACAATGGGAAACTCCAAGGCTTGGTGAATGAGTTTGGGAGAGTGAGTAAGAAACGGAATCTAAAGGTGAATGTTGGGAAGAGTAAAGTTATAGTCTTCGAGAGAAATCAATGTATAGTGAGACAGGGTATGAGCAAATGTAAAATGTGAGTGCATTTAAGTTCTTGGGTAGTGTGATGAGTAAGGATGGAAGTTTGGAGGATGAAGTGCTTGAAAGGGTACAACAAGGAAGAAAGGTTGCTGATTCTTTGAAACCGGTGATAAGAAATAGGGAAGTGAGCATGAAAGCAAAATAGTCGCTACATGATAATATTGTGATATCAACTCTAATGTGTGGAAGTAAATCTTGAATTGTGTCGGAAGGACACAAGTCAAGAATGAGAGCAGTGGGAAAGAGTTATGTGAGAGGAGCATGTGGTGTTACATGGAGAGACAGACTGCAAATGGGAAAGTGAAGGAGCATTGTGGTGTGGATGTGGCAGAAAGCATTAGGAGAAATGCAGTGAGATGGTTTGACCACGCGGAGAGAATGGAGAGCGAGAGAATAACGAGGAGAGTGTACAGCATGTGAGAGATGTGGAGGAGGGGGGGAGAGGGAGAGGGAGGCCGAGGATGAGATGGAGGGATGGAGAGGAGAAGTATATGAGAAAAGGGGTTTTAGGTGGGGAGAGGGCAATGAAATGGCGGGGAAAAGGGCTGCATGGAGACAATTTGATTGTGGCCACCCCTGACGGGATTAAGGCATCTAATAATAGATAGACAGATAGATTAGTAGTAGTAGTAGTAATAATAATAATAATAATAGTAGTAGTAGTAATGGTAGTGATAGTAATTGTAAAGATGATAAATTCATTGCATTGTGTGTGTATATGTATCTGCGTGTGTATGGGCATACATCCGAGCACACATTACTGCATGCATGTGTATGACTGAGACGGCACCTGCTTGCATGTTCACACCATATTTGTGTGGCTACCTGGTTGTTGGGTTTGGTATACGATGCCCATTATTTTTAATGGAATGTGTGAGGAGACTGTCGTTGCTCTCAACTGTTTATAGAAAAGCTGAATTCAGAATCAATTAATCAAATATATCTTTCGTCTCAATTATAATTTCTGTTGCTTGCTTTCACATAATGGAACTAGGCCACTTTCACATGAATTCTGCGTAATGATAGCACGAGCTTCAATGAGCCTCAGTTATGATGTGGGATGAGTCTCTTTGGTTGTTAGTCATATCAGTCTCCTAGTCTAACGACAATTAGCCATCATCTGAGCTAAAATGAGTATGGGATCATTGTCAGAGTTATGAAGGTTAAACCTATGAAGGTCACAACAGACGCCTATTGACCTTCCAGCTCGATGAGTGTCTCCTACAGTAACTAGAGGGGCACTCATTGAAGAACATCTCTTCGACAAGGGCAACGTAATTTTCAGTCCACTCTCCATAGTGGGTCAGGTTTTCTCATCAATGGTTAGGGTTTTGCAAAAAGTGTTTTCCGTATCCAGAATCTGTAATACGATCCGGATCGGTCCCAAAAGGTAATCGATTTTTCTCGGGGATATGGGCTATCTACCCACCAAATTTGGTTCAAATCTCTCTTTTAGTTTTTGAGTATTCCTTCTAATAGACAGACACACTGACAAACATCGGTCCCAAAAGTTAATCGATTGTTTTTTTTTAGGGAGATGGGTTATCTACCCACCAAACTTAGTCCAAATCTCTCTTTTACATTTTGAGTGATCCGGCTAACAAACAAACATACTAAGAAACAATCAGGCGTGAAAACATATTCTCCTTGTCGGAGAGAAACATAATTGTTTGGAGGCAGGAAGAGTAATGCAGAAGTAAGATCTGACTCAATGGTTTATATTTACGACAAATGTTTCGGCCCGACTTGGACCCATTCCAGGCATAAAATAATACATTTATGGTGCAGTCTGAGGAAAATGTTATATCATGATCAAGGCATGGCCCTCATTTTGCTCCCTGGCGCATGATATTCATGAGAGTAATACTGGGACAGAGAAAAATTTCGAACTTCTCTCAACCTGGGGGCATTAGCCAGCAGAGAGAAGTGTGAAGCAGAAGAGCGGAAACAACAGGCTGATTAAAGTAAGAAGCAGAAGAGGTGAAACGTTAAGCAGAGAACATATCACGCCACTCTTAGCGTTGGAACAATACCCAGCTGAGGAACGTGAGAAGAGATGAAATGTTGGGAGAACCTTTGTCCCTGACTGTATATTTATTTTGCTGACAATATAACCTAGCGGACGATCCATTGAGAAGGGTCGTACTTCATTTCTACAGGAAAGTGGAGAAAAAATATATAAAATTGGTGTATAAAAATATAATTTTGTGTGTGTGTTATTTGTCATATTTCTGAATCGTACTTATGCCATGCATGACTAGATTATAGAGACAGGATGGTTAGGGTTTGAGAGAGAGAGAGAGAGAGAGAGAGAGAGAGAGAGAGAGAGAGAGAGAGAGAGAGAGAGAGAGAGAGAGAGAGAGAGAGAGAGAGAGAGAGAGAGAGAGAGAGAGAGAGAGACAGAGAGAGAGACACACACACACACACACACACACACACAGATATAGACATAGATAGATATTTAATGCATGTCTTGGTACTTCTCTGGAATTCTTTCTGTATCCTACCTACCCTTACTCCATTCGCTCAGACATACTAAATGATTATTATGACGGTGATGATGCATGTATGTATGATGTCGGGTATGTATTGTGTTTTATATACTGTAAGCTTTTACTATCCTGCCCTATGCATCGGTGAATAACTGGGTGAAGATGATGATAATAATGTATGTATCTATGTATATATGTGTATCATCAACATCATTTCATCCCTGATTCCCATTTAAAGATGGGATGAGGTACGACCTAGAAACATGGGAATGGACAGCGTAATTACTCACAAATCATTCAATCTTAACTCCATCTTATAATCTTATTTTTTTCTTAGTAACACAATTACACTGCGGGACGGAGCCGAAAAATTCGAAAGCTTGATAAACAAGATGTGGGATGATTTCAATGGAAATTCTATTCTGTGTTGTTTTTGTCATGATTCTGCAAGACCAGATTGCTTTCTAACACTGTGCTAGCTGTTTCATTATAGTTCCAAGCCCAGTACCACGGTTCATCATACTCTTACGTCCCTGTTCCACACTACCACAGGCTCCAAGCAGTCGTATAGTATTGGAAGGACGTTGCCCAGTGAGTTGTTCTTACTATGGTCAGCCTTTGGGTGCACTGTACACAGGATCAGCTCAAGCGTCGTAGACAAACACTGACTTCTTAAGTCCCCTGTTCTTAGTTTCCAAATAATTACACTTAATGCTTTCCAACTTCACTTCACTATTCTCACAAGCACTGGAGCTATACAAACTTTACTGACTGCAGTTACACTTAATGCTTGACAACACTTCACTATTTTTCACAAGTACCAATGATATACAAAAGTTTGATAACACTTCACTGTTTACGAACAACACTTCACTGTTATCACAACTACCGAAAATATACAAACTTCACTGATACTGCGCTGACGCTCAAACTGAATTGAAAACCGACTGAACTTGCCCTAGTCTCTTCCCCATCCTTACATAGCCTAAGCTTCCATTACCCTAGAAACATCTACATTCTACGAGAACAACAGTTGTCAAGTCAAAGCTATACAAAACATGCCAGAGTTTTCTTACATTATATAACACTCTAAATCATTTACTATACGAACTCAACCCGTGGAATGCGAGCCACTGCTCAGGCTGGATAGCGTCGCATTGCAAGCCACAGCTTAGGCTGTGCCGGCCGTGCATCACCGTAAACAACTCGACCCCCACGCAAACTTACGCAAGATACTACGCAAAGAGAGAGAGAGAGAGAGAGAGAGAGAGAGAGAGAGAGATTTATCTTTTCACCAGATGATGCCCTGGATGTTTATCTTCAAGTTTTTAATAAACAAAAACAATAAGAGATTTTATTTTTCATTTTTTCACTACTCCGGTATGTAAACTTATGCATGGCTCTATGCAAAGATGGAGAGAGAGAGAGAGAGAGAGAGAGAGAGAGAGAGAGAGAGAGAGAGAGAGAGACTTTTTTTTTTTTTCACCAGATGATGCCCAGGATGGTAATCTTCAAGTTTATAATAACCAAAAATGATAGAAAAAAAATTCCTTCCTTCTTTGCACACCACGGCGTGGGATAAAAAAAAATGGTTAGTGCGCAATCCACGGGTTAAATGAAATTCCATAATTTAAAAGCAATCAAATAAAACAGTATAAAAAAAAAGAGCAGAAAAATTAATGCATAACTTACGAAATAACTATGCTCACAATAGCTGGCTAACTGGCAACTCTGACTCGTAATGATAAAATACCAGGAACATCGAGAAACGTCCAGACTACCTAACTAGCAATTCCTGCTCCTTAACAATACACCCTCCCTAGTTCTTTGTCATCCAGACAAAACTACACAATATATACATGAATAATTAATCCTAATGAAACATTACCTATACACAAAATAATCCTTCAACTGATCAGGTCTTCTTCTATGCCACTTCAGATGATGTCCTTTCTCCTCCACACACTGTACTTCTTCAGGAAAGTCATGGTCCTCTCCCTGATTCACTTCATCTTTTGGGAAACAGTCACCATCCTCTTGCACTTCGGCTCCTTGGACCTCCTCAACATCCTCGGCTGCGGGAAACCACGATTCCTAGGAGACGTCCCAGCTATTCTGTCCTGGTCCATGGTACTGCCACAGACGATTTGCGTGCACAGCCTTTGGGCGAGATTTTCTGCCTCCCTGAATCTGATACGTTACTTCCGATAGGCAGGCCAACACAGTATAAGGCCAATCCCATGGGCTCTGCAGCTTCGGTGACTGTCCCTTCTTTCGCTGAGGATTGTATAACCAAACTTGGTCACCATCCTTGAAGCTCACCTCACTTCCCTTAGCATCATACTTGCACTTCATCACCTCTCCTGAAAACTTGAGGGCCCCTTTCACTTGATGATGTACCTCAACCAGCCTTTTCTGAAGGTGCTTTCGCATAACCGGTGGTGTCTGTAGGCAGCTCTTCACCAGGTGGTCTTCCCATTAACAAGTCAACAGGTAAGTGTTACTCATGCCCAACATCAATTTTACAGGGGCGTAGCCGATAGACTCATGGGCTGCAGACCGATATGCCATCAGCAACGCAGGTAATTTCTGGTCCCATTCTGTTTGTCCCTCTATGCAGTACTTGGCCACTTCTTATGTCAGGGTCCAGTTGAATTTCTCCACCATCCCATCTGACTGCAGCCTTAGGGGGGTCGTCCTGGTCTTCTTGATCCCCAATAACTTGCGGCACTCACGGAACACAGCAGACTCAAAGTTTCTACCCTGGTTTGAATGTAGTTCTTGTGGCATCCCAAAATGACAAAAAAACTGGCCAATCAACACCTGAGCAATAGTCACAGCCTCTTGATCAGGGATAGCATAGGCTTCTGGCCACTTTGTGAAGCAGTCCATGGAGACACATATATACCTGTATGCTCTTTCAGTCAGTGGCAGAGGTCCATCAATGTCCACCACAACTTTTTCCATAAGTGCACCCACTTGGTACAGCTGAAGAAGGGTGCAACACGTTCCTTGGGTCCCTTCTTGGCACAGTATACATCACAGGCTCCACACCATTCTTCAACATCCTGACGCATGCCAATCCAGTAGAACCTCTGTCGCAGCTGGCTTAGAGTTTTCTTCACTCCCAGGTGCCCACTACTGATCCCGTTATGAGACTCATCCAAGATCCCAGATTTCATTTTCTTCAGAACCAAGCTTTGCCAATACTTGCTGAGGCCATCGGGTGTCTCCCACTGACACTCCAGTAGTCCATTGTTCAGATGAAGAAGGTCCCACTGACTCCAGCAGCTCTTGATCGCAGGGCTTAACCTGGAAACTTCTTCCCAAGATGGTTGCACTGTACTCCACTACAGCCACACTAGCACTGGTTGTAAATCTGCATCCTCCATCTGCATCCTCTCCGCTAGTAAAATCTGGCTCAGAAATTCTATTGCAGCTCCCTTGAGGATAGTGGGAAGCTGCACTGCCCTCTCATACTTCTGCTGCTCTAGCTTGGCATCTATTTCCTCCTTAAGCTGTTGCTGTTCTTCCTTCATATCACCCATGGAAGCATCTACCTGTCTTCCTCAGTTGTAATTCCCTCTGTTGCTCCTGTAATGCTTCTTGAAATTGTTCATATTGTTCTTTTTATTCTTCAAGTTTTGCTTCTAGTTGTTCACTCTGTGCCATCAATTGTATACTTTGTGCTTGTAATAATTCTTTGAGCTCTTTTTGACCTTTATTGAGTGCCTGTAGTTGGACACTTTGTGTTTGCAATAGCTTCATGATTGCAGCCAATTACACCTCGTCTTCCTGCATTGCTCGGGATCTTGTCTGCACACCCCTTTACTCCATATTGAAGACTACTCTCACTGCAGCACTTTCTAAAAATCCCACTCCTGGAACCAGTGTTACGTCCCGTTCCACATTGCCACAGGTTCCAACAGCAGTAGTACAGCATTGGAAGGACGTTGCCCAGTGAATTGTTCTTCCTGTGGTCAGCCTTTAGGTGCACGGTACCCAGGATTAGCTCATGCATCGTAGATAGACACTAACTTCTTAAGTTCACTGTCTTTATTTACCAAATAATTACAATTAATGCTTTCCAACTTCACTTCACTATTCTCACAAGCACTGGAACTATACAAACTTTACTAACTGCAGCTACACTTAATGCTTGACAACACTCACTATTTTTCACAAGTACCGATGATATACAAACCTTCCATAACACTTCACTGTTTACCAACAACTCTTCACTGTTTTCACAAGTACTGAAAATATACAAACATCATTGACACTGCACTGACACTCAGACTGAACTGAAAACTGACTGAACTTGCTCTAGTTCGTTCGTTCAAAGATTCCTTGCTCTAGTCTCTTTCCCATCCTTATATAAGCATCCATTACCCTAGAAACTTCTACATTCTACGAGAACAACAGTTTCCAACTCAGAGATATACAAAACATGTCAGAGTTTTCTTACTTTACTTGACACTATATCATTTATCATACGAAGTTAAATTAAATTACTTAATTCAACAAGCAATCATATAAAACATTATAAAGAAGAATAACAGAAAAATATAATGCATAACTTACGAAATAACAACGCTCACAAATGCAGGCTAACTGGCAACTCTGACTTGTAATGGTAAAATACCAGGAACATCGAGAAACGTCAAGACTACCTAACTAGCAAATCTCATTTCTTAACAATACTGCAGTTATTTGGGATTCCATTCCATTATCTACCATCCAACAGCTCTCTAAGCCACCGGATCCTTTCATGCCACTGCTGCACATGACACCGGTCAGACCATGTCCCAGTAACCTGCCCGTCTTTGGTTGTCGTAGTTTACCCACACAATTAGCTCACGGCAAAACCCAAGCCTTATAGCATCACAGCTTGTGGATGCCGTATCACAGCCACCTTTGGTTGAAACCCAACTTTCCACAGACAAAAGGACCCAATACTGAACCATGTGGTATGTCATTTCTAACTTCCTTCCAGCGATTTTGTTTCCATTAATTATGACTCTTTTTTGATGTCACCTATTGCAGTTTTCGATCCATCTCTGCACACGACCACTGAAACAGTGTGCTCTCAGTTTCTGATCAAGTCTTCTGTGGGGAAATTTATCAGAAGCTTTTGATAATCAAGATAGATAACGTGAGTGGATTTGAGCTTGTGACACATATCCATTAACTTACATTCATTCAGTATTTCAATCAGTACAATTTCACTTTGGGATAGCTACTAACAGTTTATATTAGTTAGCATTTAGGTAACTCTTCCGTGGCCGAGTCTTTCCTGATATTTTAATCTAACTATCACAGTTCGAGTACTTTCAGCTGAGTGGTACTATTGTCATCATTAACACTCACAGTAGGGACATCACTAGCAACTGAATTTAGTCAGTGCCAGACGATTTTATTCAGCTGGTGCGGCATAGGGACCTGAAAGTCAATTCTGTCGTTACCAACATTCATAGTAGGGACAACTCTAGTAATCTTTTCCAATCAATGTCAGATGATTTTATTCAACCAGAAGTGGGTCATAGGAACCAGAGAGGAAACACGTCTGCAAAATGAAAGTCATTAAAAAATGTTTAAATTCTGAGTATTTATTTTCTCATTTCTCTTATGAACACAATAAAATATATATTTAGAATGTTTCCATCACATCACATTTTACTACAAAACTAAAAGGAAATGTACTTCAAATATAGCAAATTTTAAATTGTAATCGCCCTGTACAATGTTGTTCTAAATTAATTGAAAATGAAAATATTTAGTCATTGTAATTCTTTCAACATATTCATAGAGGAAACAATATTATATATTCCATGATTCACATAACTTCCCAGTTTCTTACTCCAAAACATCGTTTGGTGGCCAGTCGTTTGTACACTTTTTCTGGTGCGTCCCTGTAAATCATACAGCAGTAGTCCGCCATCATACTGAAACCTCAACGACCCTGGTACCTTCTTTCCATGACCTTGATATCCTGATGGAATCTTTTGTCCTGTTCTTCACTCACTGCTCCAAATTTTTCGGGGGAAAATTTCAAATGCGAATCTAAAAAGTGAACTTTGAGACTCATGATGCAACCTAACTCCATACAATTTCATAGTAATTTGGATTCTTAGTGTTACCTAAAAACATAGAAATTCCTTCTTTGAATGATACTCAAGTCTCTCATTCCAAGTCGTTCATTGCACCATCAGATTCTTCATCAGAAATCACTTTTCCACAATCAGGTCCATGAAATATGCCTTATTTCAATTTAGCTTCAGACAAACCAGGAAACTTTTGTCCTAAATGCATCAAACAGACTCCATCTTCTGATAAGGCTTTGACAAACTGCTTCATTAAGCCAAGCTTAATATGAAGTGGTGGTAGCAGCACTTTATCTGGAATCATCAAGCTAGGTCGCATGATGCTTTTAGCACCAAACTGTAGGTTTTTTTCTATTTGGCCATTCCTTTTGAACCCAGTTTAATTCCTTGGCTCTGCTGTCCCACTCACTGAGAAAACAGGACTTTTGTATACCCTGCTGATCCAATAAGATACACAAAGCTTTCAGGTCCCACATATGAACCAACGGTGTTCAGTGTAACTGACTTTCTCATGAAGATTTGCCATATTCTGGTGCGTTTCTTTTAAATGCACGGAATGAGCAACTGGTATTGATACATACTCATTACCGTAAAGAAGAAGTACCCTTTCCAGGTTTCTTTTACATGAAACTATAAATATCATCCAATCTTCTATATTATAATCTCTGCCAAGTTTCTGCACTAGGCCACTTACGTCATTGCAATAAACCAAAGATCAGTGCAATAAACCACTATTTTCAATGAATATCGCTGCTATTAAAAAAAAAAAAATAAAAAAAAACACTCCACTGAGTGTAATTTACAAGCACACTAGTCACCTAACTGAATCACACTGAGTTACGTTTCTGCACTCCAGTACTGATGTGACTCATCACTGTGTTGTGTTCCAGCTATCTTCTGGCTTATCATCAGATAAAGTAACTGTGTTGTTTTAAACATGGATGTCATTATTAGAAAATACTAAATTTAAATATATTATCATTGAAATTACATTATACACTATAGTGCAAACTGATTTAAAAGTATAATTTTTTTTAGCCAGACGGCATGTATCCCAAACGGGGTGGCCAAGAGATCAGAGTTAATTGTTTTACAGGGAGGGGCACTAATCCTCCACCAACCCCACTTGACACGTAGTATAATTGAAGACTAAAAAAAAAGTTTTGTGAAAAATGTTACATGATAGAGAAATATGGCTTTCATTTTTTTAATTCAGTGCCCCAAACTATATAAAAATCATAATATAAAATAATCGCAACCATTTTTTCAGTGCATACCTGTGTAATCAGTAGTCAGGCCCTACAACCACACAAACTTGTACTCCTGCACTTGCCATCCTGTGTCTGTAGTTGGCGACTTCCTTAAGGCCTTATCGAACCAATCTGTCAATGTCAGTCTCCTTTTCCTCACGTTTTATTTCATCTTTTTAGTATTCCGATCTCTAGAATTCGAAGTTTTCCAATAATCAGATACTTAAATTTTCAGATATTATCATTTAGTCCTATCTCCATGCCTGGAATTATTCGCCATTCAGGTATCTAAAACATCAGTTATCAAGTATTCCAGTTACAAATATAAAAACTATTCACCATTTAGGCTCTTAATGCTTATAGTAGCGAGCCAACAAAACTAAAAAGATTTCCTTAATCCAGACCTCTCACTGTTATCTGTTTCAGACTCAAAATGTTTCCTTATTCGTGCTCTTAAAATTTCCTGCTGTACTCCTGCAGGAGTACTCCTGTGTCTGCAGCTGATTACCTGCCTGGGGCCTTACTGAGCCGACAGCCAGCAGACGTAATGACCTGCCAGTCACCTCCAACCTCAGGAGTCCATGATAATTTTTGTCCTCAGCCCTCCCTCACCCCCGCAGAGCCACACACACCGCCACCCCAAACCTCTGTTTAGGGTACCGTCGGTCCAATGACAATTTGGTGTCTCATTTTTGCTGCCTCCGACCGACCATGTTCACTTTCGGGAATATTTACTGTTGTGATGGGCTTAATGAAGGCTGTCTCTGAACCCTGTAATTTGAAGTCTCTGTAAGCTGACGAAATCGCCAAAAGACACCAAGAATAAAACTCACACTATTGAAATGTAGGTAATAAACTGAGTAAAGCCTTCTGAATTTAGCAGTGTCACAATAATACGATTAAAGAAAAGAAAGACATTTTGGAAATGTAAGTTTCAATAAAATATTGTTTTTATTATGTATCCACCATCATCCAGAAGTGGACAATAGGCAGGGAGATGGTGAGAGTTGGCAGATTTTTTTTTAATTGGTCCATTTACTCTCTCTCTCTCTCTCTCTCTCTCTCTCTCCATTTACTTGTCACTTTCCTCTTACCTCTCCTCTACCCATCTCCTTTCCTCCGCCACCTCTCTTCCACTCCTCTCCCCAGCCTTCCTACCCCCCTCACGGCAATTTTTGTGAGCATTTAAGAAGTTTGACTGAGAACCATCTTTCTTTAAGGTACTTCTCATACTTATAAGAATTTGTTTGAACGGTTTATTCATTCATGTTATCCATTGTTTCCTTTACTATGGCTGTATCAGTTACCCTACAGCTAATCAAAATAGGCAGGTATTAGCCTGAACACAATGCCTAACTGCGTCCTTCGCAACAAGAAGGATTCAACGCATCACATGTTCTCTCAGATGAATGTAGGACCAGCATTAATGTTATGTTTGGAAGCTTTATTTATCCTTTATACAAACCCCCACACTCTGGACAACGATGTTACTGACGACCATGCAGGCATGAGTACATACTAGCTGGTAATCAATCACTGAAAAAGAAAAAAAACAATTACCTACAGTTTTGATGAAAATGGACATAGGCAATGCCTCTTCCGATAATTCAGCAGTTTTGAGTAACGTAAACTTACGTCATATTATATTATGAGTAATGTAACAGACAATTATACAGTCACTGAAAGAGCAAAAAATGGTAGTACAACATTTTCGAAAACTTTTCTTGTTTCAGGAAAGACTTAGTCTCTCACCCACTGCGGGCCTGACTACTCTCTCTCTCTCTCTCTTAGAAAATAAGAGAAAAAGTAGACGATGTATATTCCAATTTCCACCCAATTAACGCCGGAGTGCCACAGGGATCAGTTCTGGCGCCAACCCTGTTCCTGGTTCATATTAATGATCTCTTATCTGTCAACCACAGTCCCATCCATTCATATACAGATAACTCAACACTTCACAGTTCATTTACACTCAAACACCCATTTACAAAGTCTAATATCTCAAACTCTCAACTCAGTACAGCCATCTCCAGAAATCAAGACTTATCTAAGATCAATGGATGGGGACAAAACAACCTTGTCTCATTTAATGCTAGTAATACCAAATATATACAATTTCCTAATAGACAAATATTGTCAAATTCGTATATTACCTTCAGTGCTACTAATATTCTCATTTCCAAAAGTATACAGTATATTGAAATTCTTGGTGTCTCACTTAACAATGCCCTCAGCTGGACCTCTCATGTCAGATCATTTGTTAAAACTGCCCCAAAGAAACTTGGATTAGTGTACAGAGTCCGTAACTTCTTCACTGACGAACAGTTAGTTATAATTTATGAGTCATATGTGCACTCAGCTTGAATATATCTCACCCTTGTGGAATGGATATGGAGAGATTGCAATAAAACAACTAGACAGTATTCAGAACAATGCCGTTGGAATTATTAATAACCCTGCTATTATAAGTTAACTACCTCCCCTACTAGTAAGAAGGCATGTTGCCTCCCATGCATTATTTTACAGATATTTTTATGGCAAATGTTCTGACGAAGTTGTGTCCATTGTGCCACCTCTCCATGCCTTTCCTCGTACTACTCAGGCATCTGGTAGCGCCCATGACTGAAATGTCACACAGTCATGATGCAGAACTTCTGCATATCAGAATTCTGTTATTCCCCGAACTGCATCTCTCTGGAACTCGCTTCCCCAGAGTTGTTTCCCCCAAACTTCAACTTAAAGCTGTTCAAGTCCAACTGTTGCAGATATTTTATGCATGGAGAATGACAGTAATCTGATGTATGGATTATTATATATATATATATATATATATATATATATATATATATATATATATGGAGCCTCTGTGGTACAGTGGTAAACTGTGCATCTCACACGCTGGTAGACGTGGGTTCCCCTCCCGCCAGAGTTGTAAAAACTTTGGGATGCGTTCACGAAGCCACTTACTGCTTTGGCGGACATAAGGGGTGCTGTAGTTGAAACAGTGTTGCATACTAGTATGCTTGCACCCAGTTGGCTTAAGGCGGGCTGATTACACTTGGATCACAGACTACATACACATCCAAAGCCACTCCAACATTTTAGTCACACTCACAAGCACTTCCCACTCTACATACAGTCTCTACCAGACAACCTGAACCACTGGGTAGAGATACATTGGCTGCATCATCCCTGCTTCGGTAGGGATAGGCCGGTCTTGCAGTGGACACTCAACGGCTGATGATATATATATATATATATATATATATATATATATATATATATATATATGTATGTATGTGTGTGTGTGTGTGTGTGTGTGTGTGTGTGTGTGTGTGTGTGTGTGTGTGTTTGTGTGTGTGTTGCAGGCAGACTGTGAAATCAGTCATTTCGTGAAATGAGTGTAAACTGAGATGGGTTAATTTATGGTTGGCTGTCAGGTTGGGATAACCCAGGTTGAGAGCTGGCATCTGATGCCACATTAAGGATACTGGATGTGCTGCACTGTAAATGTCTGTGAATTTGAGCCTTTAGGTGTATCCATGCAGCTCGATAGGAAGTGGAGGCTTATGTACCTCTCCTTATTCGCCCAGAGTACCTGACCTCTTCCATAAAACTAATCCTTATGCTTATGCTGTTAATCTTTTCCCCGCCATTCGGTTCCTTTGATCACAGCCCTATCATCGTAACCTGTCCTATTGATCCAGTAGACATGTGTACCCTTACAGTAAGCGGCGGCATTGGCGATTTGTAAATGCTGAATGGGAGGCTAACAGGTAGTACTTCTTTGTTTTTTTCTGGAATGATTATTGTTTTCGTGGTCGAGAGCCATCTGAATGTCCCTTGCACATTATTGTGGTATTTCCCTCGAGCATGGAAGCATAATTTCCTTTCTCCTATCCTGTGACTAGTGAGAAAAAAAAATGGTTTAATCATGCTCTTTCTAATGCTGTCAGCAACAAGGAGAGCACCTACAAAAGGTACCGGAGCCAACACACCACTGAATCTCATCTCATTTATGTTTCTGCTTTGGAATCGTGCTAAGTCTGTCCTTGCTAAGTTAAAAATAATTTCTTTTCATTAATACTAAATGCACTGAAATCTCCAACCCAGTATTTTCCCGCTCCTTCTGTCACTTTGCCAAAGACCTTCCCTTTCTTCACTCCTTCTTTCCACCATGACGACTTCGTAGCTGTTTCTTCTACTGATAAAGCAGAACTGTTTCCTCAGACTTTCCAGTTCCACGTTAGATAATTCCGGTGCATTCTTCCATCGTTTCCCCCCTTTGAATTCCTCATTGCTGGCATTAAAATGTCTTCATTTGATGTGTTTTCTGCCATCACGGGTTTCATTATTAACAAAGCATATGGGCCTCATGGGGTCCCTCCTGTTAGCCTCAAGAATTTTGCTTTTGTTCTTACTTCCTGCCAAGGTAAATTATTAAGCCTTTGTCAACTTTGCACCTTTCTTGCTGAAACTTTGCTCTCATTCAGCCTTTCCTAAAGAAGGGTGACAATCCCAGCCCTTTAACTATCGCCCAATTGTTTTAATATCCTGTATTTCAAGGGTTTTTGAATCCATTCCTTAAAAAAATAATTAAAGCACTTTTCCTATCACAATCCTCTTTCCGATTGTCATTATGGGTTCTGCCAGGGGATGCTCCACTGGCGATCTTTTCACCTACCTTTCATACTCCAGGTTATCTTCCTTTCGGGATTTTGGCGAAAGCTTTTCCATTGCACTTAACAGCTCAAATGCTTTCGATCGAGTCTTGCATAAATCCTTAATTTCCAAACTGCCTTCTTACGGCTTCTGTCCTTCTATTTGTGCCTTCATCTCTAGCTTCCTTTTTGGTCATTCTATTGCTGCTGTTGTAGACTGCCACCATTCTTGTCCTAGAGCTATCAAGAGTGGTGTTCGTCAGGACTTTGAGCTATGAGCAACTCACTTCCTTCTATTCATCAATGAGCTTCTAATCTGTACATCTTACCTTTTTACTCACACTCTGATGACTTCACCTTTTACATTTTTATTCACATCCCAAAGCGTCCATCTCAGGAAGTACTTCAACAAATAAGGGATGGGGCTATAGCACACCTAATATCTGACTTGCCTCATATCTCTGATTGGGATAAAAGAAATCTTGTTTTTAATGCATCAAAAATTCAGTTGTTACTTCTTTCAACGCATCAAATCTTGTGCAGGTCTATCCCCTAATTTTTAGCAATACCCAAGTCATTCCTGTCTCATCTGTAAACATCGTTGGGATTTCATTCTCTTGGGATTTGTCTTGGAAAGATCATACTACCTCTCATGTAAAATCTGCCTCCAAGAGATTAGGCGAGCTAACCCGACTCCGTGCCTTCTTTTCACCTGCACAGTTGTTGACTTTATATGCGGGATTTATTCAACCCTGTGTAGAGTACAATCTCATGTGTGGGGAGGCTCCCAACATAAAGCACTTCTCAACAACGTGGCGTCATAGGCTTTTCGTCACATTGACTCTCCTCCTACAATTGGCTCCCTTCACCCTTTGCCTCTTCGTCTCACTGTTCCATCTTTATCTCTTTTCTATCGCTTCTTCAATGGTAACTGCTTCTCTGAACTGTCTGCTAGCATCCCTCCACCACGACGACGGGCGCATAGCACCCATCTTGCAACAAAGTCTCATCCCTTTTCTGTCCAGCTCTATAATGCAAGAGTTAACTCATACTCCCAGTCCTTCATGTTTTCAACAGGCCAGCTCTGGAAGTGTCTTCCTCTGTGTATATATTCTACTACCTTTGACCTCCAGTCTTTCAAACGAAGTGTGTCCAGGCACCTCGAAATATAAATGGATCTTGAATTTAGCTCACTATTATCTTGTTTTTATTTTTCCTTAGAGGGAACAATTTTGTGGGCTGCTGACCTTTGGTTCCTTCTTCCTTGCATAAAAAAAAAAAAAAACTAATCCACAAAATACCTTCAGCTACTCCCTTACCGAGTGTGTGTTGGGTACGGTGGAAGACCAAAGATTTATCCTGTTTCTTTAGTCTTTTCCCGAACCTCTTCCTCCCTCCTCCTCCTGCTTCCATACCATTCTCCACCCTCTCCCCCTCCCCACAAAGCCACCAGCCATACTATACCCACGTGTGTGATGGCTACATAGGGAGAGGATTATTACAGTCATTTATTTTATCCAGTGGAACAGGGCTGCTCCCATAATTTCACCGCTAAATCTTCTTTGCTTTAAGTTCAGTGACCCTTATTTATGAGGGAGGAATAAATGTGCTTGGTTACTATTGAACTTAACCCGCCAGTCTGCCTACACGCGACCATCAACTGAGCCGAAAAGGGTTAAAGATATCTATCAGGATGGAATATTTGAACCGTAATATATTCCATTTCTACATTCCTCTTCCTCTCCCCCCCTCCTCCTCCTCCTACTCCTCTACTTTCCTCCTGTCTCTCCATCCTCAGCTTTCATCGTAATCGTGTGAGCTTTGGGTACGGTGGGAGATCACTAGTCTCTTCCAATTCTCATTTCGCCATTCCCCTCCTTATTTTATCCCTCTACCCTCCTCCTCTTTTTTCTGTACCTTCGTTCAGCCCCTTCTCCTCACATCACCTTGTGTGTGTGTGTGTGTGTGTGTGTGTGTGTGTGTGTGTATTGAGCACGGTAGGAGAGAAGACTAATGGTACAATTCCTGGCCACTACATCCGCATCCACTGCAATATATGCGGTCTTACACTTCGCTTGGGGCCATCGGGGTCAGAAATACTACCTTACACTTAGTTTATACATACTTATGCACAACATACTAAATTTTGTACACTGGCTCACCATATACACGACTTATACAACCGTATATTATTACATACAAAATCCTATACACAAGAAAAATTGCATACAGTACAATGATACTTATATCAAACAAACCTGTTGGATTTACTCAGACGTATAATCCATCCATCCATGATTCAGTCTTTTTTGCCCCATCAGAAGTGTAGGGGCTCGGGGACAGACAACCCAGTCTTGATACGTAAGGTGATGATGGCCAGCCTCACATGCCTCTGTGAGGCATTATACTTATGAGCAATAAACTCCAACCATCTCTCGGGTATAAACCCTTACAGGCTCAGTCCGGTTGAAGCGTCCTAGCTCTGCTACCACAAGGTGTCATTTTGTTGTATGATGATCACCCAACGTAGTAAATGGTTTCCTGGATTACCGGAAACCATTTGGCTTGCCACTCAGCGGAGAGTCTTACGAAAGCATTACTACGTCAAATGAGTTAATGTCTTGAGGAAGTCCGCCATACCCGGTACGTGTTAAGTATAATCATGAGTGGGAGTGTGTATGTGTTGATGTAGAAGCACATAGCAAAGCTTTGTATGAGTATGTATGTATGTATGTGCGGTATGTATGTACTTATGTAGACACACATGGTAAAGATTTGTATCTGTATATATGTATGTATGTGTGAATGGATTTGGGGGAGGCGGTGGCTGAACCGGCAGAGGTGGCCTGCAGTCATAATGAACCCAGGTTCGATTCACGGCTGGGGCAGGGAACAGTTTAAGGATTTGAATTTCATAAAAGCACACTTCACTGATCTACCAAAGGACCCGCCGACATGTAAAAATGCCTCTGCTAATACCAATACACCAGTCCTGTACAAGACAACCCAGACATGTATTCAATATGGACGGTGAGTGGTAGCGCCGAAGTGGTGACATGTAGAACTGTATGGCATGTATGAGGACTACTGGATCTTGGGAGCAGGCTGTGACGCCTGTGACCAGAGCCGGACTCATTAAAAAAAAAGAAAAAAAAAAGGTATATATGTAGATGCACATGGGAAAAGGTATGTATGTATGTATGTATAGAGATGCACATTTCAGAGTTTTGTATGAATATGGGTATGTATGTATGTATGTATGTATGAATGGCTGTATGTATGAATGTGTGTATGTATGTATGTATGTACGTATGTACGTTTGTGTGTATGTATGTATGGATGGAGATACACATGGCATATGTTTGTATGAGTGCGGGTATGTATGTATGTATGTATGTACCTGGCAAAGGTTTGTTTGTTTGTATGTTCGTATGTATATATGTATGTAAATGCACATGGCAAAGGCTTGTATGGGAGTGTCAGTGTATGGATATATGTATTTACTATGTACAGTAGATGCACATGGTGAAGGTTCCACTTATTTTAAGTCAGTGTAGGAGGAGCATGTGTGGCTTATATACAAAAAAAAAAAACGAAATAATCTATGATTCGTATTGTTGATTATTTAAAAATAAATAATATTCTTCATTCTTTCAATGAAAATGGGCCCATTGACAGTACATTGGAGTTTATATCATCATCATCATCATCATCCGGACCTCCTTTCCCACCTTAAGGCAGCGTGAGGAATTGGAGTTTATAGCTCAAGAAAATCTATCAATCTATTTATCTACATAGATGGAAAGACCTGCAACATCCTTCAAAAAGCCAGCTGTTATCACCTGGCAAAGAAAATAAAATACTGAACCCATCCTTTCACAGGATTCTGGATGTACCCTTGTGTGTAATGGCGGCATTACATGTCAACGGTACAAGTAGCTTCCTTCCAACTCCTTTCATTTAACGCAGCGACCAATGGCAAGGCAAAGTACATAACATATAATTAATCTCTACAGTCCAATGACGTATTTTGTACTTTCATTTTGTTGCCTTTAGACGACTGTATAAAACTTAAGAGTTTCGAACTTGAAGGATTGGCTGTGATCTCCATTAACCCCTTCACTGCTGTGACGCCTTCTAAGCTGAACAGAATCGTCCGAAAGTAGGAAGAATAAAACCAACATACGCCACTGGACTGAGTGGATTAACGATTTCAACACAGTGCTCATTCTCACAGCGTTCCACTGGTCACCCAATGTCTTATTCTTGCAAGGATCGGCAAGATACGATGGGGTGGGGGAACTGGAGGAGGGACGGGTAAAAAAAAAAGAATTCCTGGTTTTAGTTATCTCTTGACCAATGTTGTTTTTTTCCATTTATTGTTAACTGCATAAACAGAAGGGAAGAACCGAGTGTGTGGAACGTGTTTTCTCATACTCACTGAGGTATTTAATTCTGAAGCTCTTGGTTATGTACTGTACTTAAAAATATAGAAAGGAACTCTCTCGTCTCTCACAGAAACGTAGTAATTATAACGCTGTAACTGCCTTAAATCTACCTCTCTCCGTCTTTAATATTCAACTGTAACGATGGATGAGCACTAGAATGCGATGATAGTCACGAAGAAGTGCTAAGGAAAGGACATAGAGAGGAGCACTAGAATATGATGGTTGTCACGAAGAAGTACTGTGGGAAGGATGTAGAACCATGATATTGTTTTATTCTGGTACTGAGCTATGTCAAATTAGCTGCAAAAGGACAAAAACCAGGACCAAGTTAGAGTAAAAAGCATAGAATTAACAAGAAAGCGTTGATTACATTAGAGTTAAAATTTTCGTGCTCTGTAAGCAGCTGGAAAGATAATAGAAAACTTCATTCACTTGAAAATCCTGAGGCTCTTGGTAATGTGAGTAACACTATATAAAGCAAGGCAGTTCCGTCCGTGCACTTGTTCTCCCGCCAGGCAGCCAGGCAGCCGACCACTCTAGACGTGTAAAATGCGACCTATATTGCCTCCTAGTCACTCTCACTTCCAGCCATTACCAGCCACTTCCAGCCATTTCCACCTTTTCCAGCAAATTGACTGCCACTTCGAGCCACGTCAAACAACCACAAGCAACGTCTCCTCATTTTCAACATCTTCTGCCATTTCTTGCAACTTCTACCTATTTCCAACAATTACCACCCATTCCCAGTAACTTCCACCCATTTTCAGCAATTTAAGCGCATTTACTGGTACAGCAACTTCCACCCCTTTCCGCCACTTCCACCTATTTCTAGCAACTTTCACAAGTTTCCAACAACTTCCGCCCATTCCTGGGAGCTTTCACTGAATACCAGCAACTTTCATCCATTTGCAGCAATTTTCACTCACTTCAAGCATCGTTTACCCATGTCCAGCATCTTCAAGTTTTTACAGCAAATTTCACCCATTTCCAAGAACTTCAATTCATTTATATGAAGTTTCATCCATTTCCCACAATTTTTATCAATTTCCAGTAACTTTCAACTATTTCCAGCAACTTCCACCCTTATCTACAAAATTTCGCACCACTTCTAGCAACTTTCAACGATTTCCTGCAATTTTCATTCATTTACAGCAATTTCTTCCCTGTTCTGGTGCCGGACATCGTTTCGATGATGAGTTGTAGTCTCACACTATTTTTACTTATTACATACAAAGGTGTTTAGACATAATTAAAGAGTGTGTAATATAGTATGGTGATAATCAACCAAACACCAACTTACTGTAAAGTGTGGTATGGGAACATACGAACGACCAGACTTACAAAGCCCAGCATTTTCTATCATAAACAACGAGGGTATGGGAAGGCGATAGAGAAATATGAATTGTATATATGTTAAGTCTTGGGGGAACACATATACCCTATTGGTATACTTTAATGTAAGCAATACTACTTTATTGAGGTGTATAATGTGCATGGTAAAGTTGTGATGCTTCTATTCATGTATGAATCCCAGTTGTCCGTGGAGTTTGGCACCTCTGATTTATGCTGACCTCAGGGCCACTCCCAGTGAAGAAGCCGTCCAGCTATAGCAGAACGCACGTATCATTCACACGAGAGGGACGTATTTACTCTGAGCTCTCTCTGTGTCGCAGTTGTATCTTTCTGTGGCCAATAAAGAGAGATAAATCTGCTCAGTTTTCTCTCACCTGCACACGCTACCTACCTACAATTCCTTCAACAGGATCTACACCGATTCCCACAATCTCCTGTGTGTGAGGGAGACATTGGTGGAGAAAGTGTCAGCCGCAAGTGACTTCGACCAGGCGGAATAGTATATCTTGGTAACCTGCTTGGAACAGTACAGTCACACCTCAGCTGATACCTAAATTGGTGATCAGATGTGGGGTTTCAATAAGCTGATACATATTAGTGACCAGTGGTGGAATTACTACAGGCCGATACATCCCTGTGCCAGCAACTTCAACCTATTTCTAGCAACATCCTCACACTCCCAGCAATTCCCACCCATTTTCAGCAATTTTCAGCCATTTCCAACAACTTTCTCCCAATCACAGCAACTTCCACTCATTTCCAACAACTTTTTATTAATTCCAACAACTTTCACCCATTTCCAACAACTTTCACCCATTTTAGCAACTTTAACTGATTTCCAGCAACTTTCTAATATTTCCAACGATTTTCACCCATTCCCAAGAACTTCCACTCGTATCTAGCAAATTTCTAGCCACTCCTTACAGCTAACCATTTTCAGCAATTTTCAATGTTTCATCCATTTCCAGCAACTTCCACCAATTTCCAGCAACTTTAACTCTTTTCCAGCCACTTCCACTCTTATGTAGCAATTTTCTAGTCACCCCCAACAACTTTTCACCCACTTTCATGAACGTCCACTCACTTCCAGCAACTTTCACCCATATTCAGCAACTTTCACCCATTTATAGCAACGTCCACTCATTTCCAACAAATTTCACCCATTTCCAGCAACGTTCACTCATTTTCCGCAACGTCCACTCATTTCCAGCAACGCCCACTCATTTTCAGCATATTTCACCTATTTCAGCAAAGTCCACCCATTTCCACCAACTTTTATCCTTTGCCAGCAACGTACACCAATATCCAGCAACTTGCCCCTACTTCCAGCCACCCTCACTTACAGCGTCATTTCCAACAGGCCACTCTTGCCACAGTAATGCAGCTTATATTGCCTCCCAGCCAACCTCATTTCCAGGAAAGTTTGATGCGTAATCTATATGAGACATGCGGTTGCTATGGGAGTTAGAGGTGCAGCCAATTCACAAACAGATTTACCACTGTTTCCCGGTGGTAAGTTACATTTGTATTTTTAAAGCTGTAATGTAGTTTCCCCTTCATAAATGACAGTTTTATTTATGGTGAATTTTATCCATAACTAGAATCAGAAACACTGCGTAAGATCTAAGTTGTGTTTCAGTGGGCATGTCCAGGCTGAAAAACTGCAGGATCTTTTCATGTTTTAATATTCATGCTCAAGATTATACTGAGATACTCATATGACGAACGAAAAATGAGTTAAAGTAAACGAAAATTGGGTCAGAATCATAATTAGTTATAAAAGTAATAGCATAAAAAAACGGGCTGATAAAAGTGCAGAGGAAGGGATCAAATGAGAGAGAGAGAGAGAGAGAGAGAGAGAGAGAGAGAGAGAGAGAGAGAGAGAGAGAGAGAGAGAGAGAGAAGAAAAAAAGAAAATAAGAGAACCTTTAACTAAAGGAAGAACATAATTACGAGAGCAAAAGGAGCAAGATAAAATGTATTTGAAGGAGTTGAAGAAGAAGAAGAACGAAAAAGATGGCAAAATCACTGAGAGAACATCAGGTAGTTAACTGCATTGATTCAGTGGGAATGCTGTTTTCAGTAGATTGCTGCTTATTTATCAATCGTTCTGATTTCATTCAACATTTTTATTCTGGATGTGGGGTCAGATTAAGGGTAAATGATATAAAAACAAGCCTGGCACACAGCACAGCCATCCCATTGAGTAAGCAGCACCAAACAGTCGATAGTTTACAACATCGAATTCACTTTCGATGAAATGTTGATGGAGACATTCTTAAAACATGGGTTTGTATTCTTGTCGGTTAAGGAAGCTCCCTAGCACCTCTCCCAAAGCGATTTATTTTGCGTATTACACCTTACTGTCCTCAAATGAGCTGCATAAACCCTTCCAATAATAACATACTCTGCACAAATAATGTACAAAAGGATATTACTCAGCCTTATCCAAACACTAATTGCTAAGGATGATGTGTTTGTGAGCATTCTTAACCGATGAATATATGAGCCTTGAGATTATAGTGGATAATTTGTTCTGATGTTTACAAAATTCGACTGAAATAGTTCTTTAATTTCAATAATATGTATATTGAAATTATTTGGGGGCTTCAGAGCAGTGAATCCTGTAGTTGGTGGAGATTTTTTAGTGCTATTACTGTAATGATCTATTCATCACATTACCCCAGAACATCCCCTTGTATGTTACTAGTGTGAACTAAGTCAATATTAACCCCCATCTGCCGGGTAACATCTATACATGTCACAATCTGGCTTCCACAGGGCTGCCAGGTAGGGGCTGTAGACACAAGTGTCTTTCTGCCACCATTTGAACTGGATGCCATTTCATCTCACCACCAAAGGTTAAGGAAAGAATTCCTCTATACCACACAGGGGAGTCAGTCTGTCCCTTGCCTTTGCCAGGTGTACAGTGCTTCTTCAGGTTCCTCATTGATTCTATCTATGCTTCAAGCAGCCAAGCCAATTGCATCATCCACCCCTGCCAAGCCTCTTTCCATGGATACTAGAAAAGGGCTCAGTGCTAGTGCTGTAAGGCATGCCTTGGATGCAACAGTGTCTACTTTATCTAGTAGTGGTGTAAGTTATCACGCTGAGGGCAACGCCATACTCAGGGCCATGGGCAGATGCACAAACATCTCTCATGCAGAAAAATGATTATCTTCCTCACGTCATTACTCATCAACGCAAGGACCTATGAACCTGGGAATACTTTCATTGCAAGAGGATGAGCTGGCGAGTAAAATGGTCATTAATTCGTTTCCCTAAATACTATACTGGCTGAGATATTAAGGTTTGAAAACAAGCAATTTTCGCAGTTCCGAAAAATTGCCCAGAGTGAGGTGACGACTGTATTAAATATTGCCCAGTGTGTGTGGTTTAATGTGATATTATATACAAGAGAACGTTAAGATGAGAATATTCCAAATAAATTGCTAAGGAAGAGGTGCTTCTCCGTCCTCTACACTGCTTAGAATTACATGTGGAAATGTAACACGAATTTGGTGATGCATGCCAACGAGTTTACATAATCTCACTAAATCCTTCACAGTTGCAGAGTTACAAAACGAGATCATATATCCAGTTACTTACTATAGTTTGGTGTAGTAATGTGAAGAGGATGGAGAATGTAAGACTGACGAGGAGAATGTATGTGAGTGGGACGGAAAGGGGAGGGGGAAGGGGAAACCGAGGATGAGATGGAGAGATGGAGTAGAGAGGTATATGAAATGGGTGTGTGAACTGGAGAGAGGGCAGTATGATGGTGGAGGACAGGGTGACTTAACCCGTCACGTCCCAAGCTATTTAGCACCTCTGACACCCCCCAGTCCCGAGGTATTTTCGATTTTTTTTTTGGGGGGGGGCTAAAACCTCCGCTTTTGGTGAGACACATCAAAAATTCATAGAGAAATCGCTCACCTGAGGTTTAAAATACTCAATCCAGGTAGCAGTACTTCCTTACCTTACTGGGTTTTCTAACAGGCTGGCACCAAAGAAAACGAGTTCTATGGGAGGGTAACTATTTCACACCACTCATAAACGGTATTCATTTATTTACCTGGTACTAATTTATATGTAGTACGAGAGTATATTGGTTTTCAAACAGTAATTTAGGCATTATAAGCATTGTTTCACTCACTTACTCATCACCATACCTGACCATTTTTTTGCCACATTACCTGATCATCATTTCTGACTGTTTCTTCCTCTAATGCTATGTAAACTTTGTCTTCCACATTGTCATCGATTGGGGAATCACTCTGGCCCTGAATGTCTTTATTGGCCAAGTCACTGGTAACAGGTGAATTGCCGAGACAATGGCATGCAGGGGGGGGAAGGTTATGCTGTGTAAGGCATTGTCCCTGCTTGGCATCTTGTAGAGGAATAGAGGAAGGTGTCCCGTGTATACGTATGGAAAATCACATGCGAAAATTGAAAATTGTGCAAATTATGAACCTTGCAATTGCACAACATACCAGTACGTCGTCGGGACTGGCAAAT
Source organism: Coenobita brevimanus (assembly GCF_032717465.1). Taxonomy (NCBI): domain Eukaryota; kingdom Metazoa; phylum Arthropoda; class Malacostraca; order Decapoda; family Coenobitidae; genus Coenobita; species Coenobita brevimanus. The sequence goes on along the minus strand of NC_136972.1, from coordinate 7,887,158 downwards.
GCAAAATGTTGCAACACATCTATACGTCGACGGGATGCCTTGGGTTAAAGGTGATTCGTTTGTGACCACCCCTCATTGGAATAATGCATCTGTCTATAGATAGATGGATAGATGGATAGACAGATAGATAGACAGATCAATAGCATAGGCAAGGTGACTGAAGCATATCCGGACAGCTGGCGATAACAGCACCATGATGTTCTCGTACTAGAACACAGTAGAGGGGCAGTAGGGGACATTGGTTGGCATTCACCTCCAGCAGGTGAAAGAACCCCAGATCAATTTTCGATTTGCTCAAATTCGTGGAGAAAGTTTATTTCCTCCTTGTTCCAGTACACCCTCTGGCACAAATTAAGGACCTCAATGTATCAGTGACTGCTAAGGGCTGCATTCCAGGACAAGCCTGACATTTTCCAAAAATTATTATTGTCTTCCGTAATGACTCTTGCATAGGACTGAAAATTAGTCCTCCTCCTCCTCTAACTTCATATCATCATCATCACCATCACCACCCCTTTACTAAACCGCTCTCTTTTTAGTAGTAATCTTCCCATCTCCAAACGGTTTTATTTATCTTGCAAGTAAGTTTTCAGTCCGAATGGTTTAGGCAAATCCACGCCAACCCTTTCACAATCAGCAGACTTTTTAAATATGAGGAAAACCGTCAGCTAGTCACGATGAAGTGCTATGGAAGAGACTTAGAGCCGTAGTAATGTCTTTTTTTGACACTGAGGTACGTAAATGAACATCCTAAAGAAAGAAAATCAGGGTCAAGTCGAAGTGTTAAGAGAATGAGGACTTAGAATTTAAAAACACAACGAAGCATACAGAGAGTGGTTTTGGTCTTAATTTGATTAAATGAAAAGGAATTATATTTTTATTATGTAGTTGTGTGTGTGTGTGTGTGTGTGTGTGTGTGTGTATGTGTGTGTGTGTGTGTGTGTGTGTTTTTACAATATACTGTACATTTATTCTGTCAGCCACAGTAGAGTTTCATATTGAATGCAACCCGTGCGGTTGTCCCATATCTCGTTTTATTGCCTTTGAGTTCAGGAATGTTTTTGTCGACATTTATTTATTTGTTTTTTACTTGTTTGTTTGTTTATGTTTTTTATTTTTATTTTTAGGTGGAGTGAGCCATGCATTGAATAAATTCATTCTGGTGATTCGAAGTACTCTGCTCCACCCGTGATGTGAAACTATACGCACAACCCATGCACAAAATTACACACACACACACACACACACACACACACACACATTTTAATACACAATGAAGCTCATAGCATGAAACTCAGCTCCATTCCTCTATTTTCCATTGACTTTAGCCACAGCGACTATGGAAATTTAGACTATATTCGTTTACACAGCAGATCCACCCAAACAGAATATCATTTAACTTATATTCGTTGTGGTGAAAGATGGCTGATCCAGTTTGACATAATTATTTTTCATGTTCTGAGTGTCCCAAATATTATGTTTATGCAATAGTGTTTGTGTTCTGTGTACACTTTGATTACTTTAGAGATTATTTTTATCTCAGTTTTGCTTATATCTTTTTTTTTTTTAATATTTCCCTTATTACTCCTGTTGTTTTATTTGCCCTTCATCTTCATCATCAATATATACTTCTTCGTCGTCTTCATTTTTTCTTCTTCTTCCACTTCTTCTTCTTCTTTCTTCTTCTTCCTCTTCTTCTTCTTCCTCTTCTTCTTCTTCTTCTTTCTTTTTCTTCTTCTTCTTCTTCTTCCTCTTCTTCTTCTTCTTCTTCTTCTTCTCCATTTATTTATTGTTGCATCCCTTAGACCCGTAGGGGATGGCCACTAACAAATCGCCTCCACGTTGCCCTGTCCTCTGCCATTTCTCTGCCCTCTTTCCAACTCACACTCCCCTCTCTCACCTTTCCACTCCATCCCTTCATCTCATCGTCAGTCACCTACTTTCCCTCTCCCCCTGCACCTCAATCACATCCACTCGTCTCATATATCTCTCCACTTCATCCCTCCATCTCATCCTTGGTCTGCCTTTCTCCCCCCCCCCTCAACTCAAAAACACTCTTCTAGTGTTCTTCATTTACATATTCTCTCTCTCTCTCTCTCTCTCTCTCTCTCTCTCTCTCTCTCTCTCTCTCTCTCTCTCTCTTTCATCCCTGGTGGGCAAGCACTGGAATTCTCATAATTCCTGGGCTGCTGCCTCTCCTTTCATTCCTCCTTCAGTATTGGTAATCTAAACTCCATTAAAACTTAGAAGTTTGGGTCGGGCACTGGATTATGACCTCACCCTCCCTCCACCCCAAACCCCCTTCCACCCCTCCACCCATCCTCACCCTCACATCTCAGTCTCCCTATCTCCAGCCCCATCTCCCTATCCACCTCCATCCTCCTCTCACCCTCCCTCTTATTTATAGGTGGGGATTCCCGTCATCCACTCACTAGGTGTGGTTCTACCTTTAAGTGACTGCGCTTTACTGTAACACAGGAAACCATTTATAACTCTGGGTGGTAACTATATAACCAGATAACCTGGTGCTGTGGAGCCTGCTAAGGTGCCCCTGTTATCTGGGTGAAGAGACGCAAATGCGGTGTCCATCCAGGAACCCAACTTCTAGAGTCTTCCTCACGTCTCGCTGTGACGATATGATGTCTGCTGCTGGGTAACACTTGTACACTGCATGGGACTGCCCTGCAGAGGTGGTTGCTTGCTGGACTGATGAGTCTTCTTGGCCATTCAGACTGGGTTGTTGTACTGCTGTTACTACTAATATTACCCTTCCAGCATTCCCCTCCTCCCCTCTTGCCTCTCCCTCCCCCACCATTAAGCTCACTCATTTCCCCTCCTTTCCTTCCCTATCCCTCTCCCTCCTCCCCCTCCCCCTTTTCTCCCTATCCCCACCCACTCCCACAAGAGAGTGGGAGTTGGGGCAGATGAACTGGTGAGAATTCGAGTTGCTGTTTTGCATTTGATTTTAGATTGCTTGGGGGCAGCTGTCTTGTGCATCAGTAAACCTGACAGCAGGAAAGATTTTGGCAGTGAGATGCTATCTTCATGCTGCTTGTCAGCTGTCTTGGTTGTCTTCGGTCGTCTTTTTCTTTCTTTTATTGTTTAATTCTTCGTGTGGCTGCTTGTACCTGTCTTGCTCCGTTCCTTTCTCTATCTTTGTTTTACTAAAAATGTTTTGTCTTCGTGTTTTTTCCCTTTGTGTGGCTGTTTATTGCTGCTATGTCCTTATTTTTTTCCTCACATTTTGGATGTATAATTATTTGTCTGGGGTCTACATATCTGTGTGTGTGTGTGTGTGTGTGTGTGTGTGTGTGTGTGTGTGTGTGTGTGTGTGTGTGTGTGTGTGTGTGTGTGTCTTCTGGCTGTCTTGTATGTTTGTTGCGGTCTTATCTTATTGCTTTTTTCTTTCTATGGTTGTTTTCTTTGTCCATGACAGTTTTGCCATTTTGTTTTTCTTATGTCTATATCGTTCCAGCGACTGCCTTTGTGCCTTTCTGTGACTTTTCTTGTCAATGAATGTCTCGATGAAACATGTTTTAGTTAATTGGTTGTCTATACAACCGTTTTCTGGAAGGTGGCTGTTTTGGGTATTAGTACAATTGACAGGGAAAATTTTGAGTCAGGTGCTGTCTTCCTGCTTCTTGCTGCCTGTCCTTTTTCCTGTTCTGTGCTTGTGTTCTTGTTATCTATGACTCTCGTGTTGCCTGTCTTTTACTACTTTTTGACTGTTACTGGCTTTCCTTCCTCCTTTTCTGTGGCTATTTTTACCTGGCATTAGATGTTTTTCTCTCTTTTTCTGTGGCTTGTATTGCCTGTCATTGGCTTTTCTTTCTCTGTTTCTGTGACCATTTTACCTGTCATTAGCTGTTCTTTCTCTCTTCTTGTTTGGCATGTTTTATCAATGATTGTCTTTTCCCCCCCCTCTTTTTCTGTGCCTAGTTTTTCCTGCCCTTGGCTTTTCTTTCCATTTTTCTTTGGCTTTATTTTTTTTTACCTGTCATTGGCTTTTCTTTCTCTCTATTTCTGTGCTTATTTCTTACCTATAATTGACTTCGTTCTCACTCCTTTCTGTTTGACGCTACAATTCACAATTGTCCTAACGAGGTTCAATGATAATGAGTCACTTCGTTCTCTCTCAGTGGTACGCTGAAGGCAAGTTTTTTTTTTTCTTCCCATGTAACAAATTTTTGATGAACCACCCCATCTAATATTTAAACCAAGAGATGAAAACCCCCCTATCCCCCTGGGGGTAGGGGTTTTTTCAAGAATACTCCCCCAGTATCCCTGGTTGTCGTATGAGGCGACTAAAACGGTTGGCGGAGGGTTAGTGCCCCTCCCCGGAAAACAGCTAACTAAAAACACGAACAAGAAGCCTCGGACAAGGACTGACCAAAAGATGACGACCAAGGACCAGACAAAGGACATGGTACGGATCGCGACGTGGAATGTAAGGGGTGTGAATGTTGCGGTGAAAGAGAGAGAGATTGTTCAGGTGCTTGAGGGTGCAAAAGTGGATGTATGTGGAGTAATTGAAACTAAATGGAGAGGAGAGAGTGTAAGAGAATGGCAGCATGGATGGGATATATGTGCAGGAGTAGGTGAGAATGAGAGGGCAAAAGAAGGAGTGTGTATTGTTGTGAGTAAAAGATGGAAGAAGAACATAAGAGAGTATGGCTCAGTTGGGTCAAGGATTGTGTGGGTAAGATTGAAAGTTGGAATACAAATGTGGGCGACTGTGTGCGTGAAGGCGCCAACACAAGATCGTGGAAGCAGAGTGAGAGATGTATTCTGGACAAATGTGGAAGTGTGCATGGAAAAGTTTGGAAGGATTGAGAGTGTTTTTGACTGTGATATGAATGGTAAAGTAGGGAATGGGAAGGTGGATGAAATAGTTGGTGAGTGGGGTGTGCCTGCTGAGATAGATGAGAATGGCAATGCGTTAGTGGACACTTGTGCTGGGAGGGGGTTGGTGATAGCCAATACCCTCTTCAGGCACAAAATGATCCACAGGTAATGCATGGAGAGTGATGAGAAGAGGGGGTGGTGAACTGAATGAAAGGAAGGCAATGATTGATTATGAGTGTGTCAATGAAAGGATGCGAAGATGTGTAATGGATGCAAGAGCTTATAGATGTTTGGGGAATGGACTTACTGAACACTACTTGGTGGTGGCCAGAATTAGGATCCAAGCAAGATGGAGAAAGAGAAGAAGGGAAGGACGGGAAGAAGGAGTAGTTGCAAGGAGAGTGGAAAGGTTACAAGAGGATGAGAAAATGGCAGACTATAAGAGAGAAGTAGAGGAACGATTGGGTAAATATGAATTGGAGCAGATGGGGGATGTGGAAGGTGTGTGCAGGATATTCACGGAAGAAATATGTGCAGCATGTGATGTGGTGTGTGGGATGAAGAGAAGACGAAGGGGGTGCAAGGAACAGCATGGTGGAATGACGAGGTGAGACAGGCTGTGGCACAAAAAAAGAAAGCATACAATGAGTGGATGAGAAATAGGGGCGTGGAAGAAGTTGAGAGGTGGAAGAGAAAGTTATATGTAGAAACGAAGAGAGAGGTGAAATGATTAGTAAGGGAGAGTAAGAAGAGAGTGGATGAGGAATTTGGAAGGAATTTGAGTGTAAAATGGAGGGACTGTAGGAAAATGTTCTGGAAAGAGGTGAAGAAAGTAAGACAGGGTGGCAGTGAAGTTAGCAGGGGAGTGAAAGATAAAAATGGTAGATTACTAGTGGAGAAGGGAGAAAAAGTGAGCAGATGGAGAGAGCACTAAGGAATTGTTGAACATAGAGGATGGAAGGAATGCGAGTATAAGTGGCTGGGGAATGGCTGGGAGAAGGAGGGAGGTGAGAAGACAGGAAGAAATCAGTAGGATAGAAGTTGTGGAAGTAATGAAAAAAGTCAAATTGGGGAAAGCCCCAGGAATTGATGGAGTGTGTGGTGAAATGCTGAAGCATGGGGGAGAGATAGTAGTAGAATGGATGTGGAAGATGTGCAGATTGGCCTGGGAGGAAGGTAGAGTCCCAGAGGATTGGAAGTCAGGTATAATTATTCCCTTGTACAAAGGAAAAAGGGAAAAATAAGTGTGTCATAATCACAGGGGCATTTGTCTTGTTAGTGAAATAGGAAAAGTGTATGGTAGGATACTTATTGACAGAGTTAGGGAAAGAACAGAGGAATTAGTTGGAGAAGAAGAGGGAGGCTTTAGGAAGGGGAGAGGTTGTGTAGATCAGATATTCGTTCTTAGATCTTTAGTGGAAAACTTTCTAGAGAAGGGAAAGAAGTTGTATGCGGCTTTCATGTATTTGGAGAAAGCATATCACATGGTGGATAGACAAGGACTGTGGAAAGTATTAAGAATATATGGAGTAGATGGGAAGTTGTTGAATGCTGTGAAGAGTATATATGATGGTGCTAAGGCTGCAGTGCGTGTGGATGGTGAACTGAGTGAATTTTTCTCTTTGAAGGTTGAGTTGAAACAAGGATGTGTCATGTCTCCATGGTTGTTCAGTCTGTACATGGATGGGGTAGTAAAAGAGGTACAAGGTAGGGCGGTGGATACTGGAGTGGCCCTGGTGAGAGAGGGTAGTGTTTGGAAACTCCCTGTACTGCTGTTTACAGATGATACTGTGTTGTTGAGTGAAGATGAAGGGGAGCTGCAAGGCTTGGTGGATGAGTTTGGGAGAGTGTGTAAGAAACGGAATCTAAAAGGTGAATGCAGGGAAGTGTAAAGTGATGGTCTTTGAGAGAAGTGAAGTCAGTGAATGTACAGCGAGGTTGGATGGTGAGGAAATGGGAAATGTGAGTATTTTTAAGTACTTGGGTAGTGTGATGAGTAAGGATGGAAGTTTGGAGGGTGAAGTGCTTGAAAGAGTACAACAAGAAAGAAGGTTGCTTGTTCCTTGAAAGCAGTGATAAGAAATAGGGAAGTGAGCATGGAAGTGAAAAAGTTACTACATGACAGTATTGTGATACCAGCTCTAACGTATGGAAGCGAAGCTTGGACGTTGTTGGAAGGACACAAGTCAAGAGTGAGAACAGTGGAAATGAGTTATTTAAGAGGAGCCTGGGGAGTCACATGGAGAGACAGGCTGACAAATGAGGATATAAAGGAGCTTTGTAGGGTGGATTGGATGTGGATGTGATAGGAAGCATTAGGAGGAACACACTGAGGTGGTTTGGCCATGTGGAGAGGATAGAGTGAGAGACTGACAAGGAGAGTGTATTTGAGTGAGATGGAGGAGGAGAGAGGGAGGGGGAGGCCGAGGATGAGATGGAGGGATGGGGTGGAGAGGTATATGAGAGAGGGGTGTGTGAGTTGGGAGCAGGGCAGTGAAATGGCGGGGGATAGTGCGACGTGGAGGCGATTTGATTGTGGCAACCCCGTACGGGATTGACGCGTCTGGCAATAGATAGATAGATAGACAGATAATGAAAACTTCATTAAATAACTATCTGATGCCTCTAACAACCTATTCTCCATTGTTCACAGAGCTTTCGCCTCTATTCTCGTCGATTAAGAAAGCTCCCTAACAACTCTGACCATGCAGTTTATTTTGTTTACTGATAATACACCTTATTATCCTCTTCTGTGTTATTTAAATCATTCTAATATTACCATACTCACTTATGTAAAAAAATAGAGTAACCAACCATATCCAAAAATAAACCACTAAGGTAGAGGTGCAAAGGTGCCTTATTAATCGATGACAATATGGACCTTTATCTCCTGGACTCATATTCTCATTTGTTACGGCAACTTCCTTACACCTCTTCCTTAGCGAGTTATTTCTGGACGAGGCTGGTTATTATCACGTTGTACATTATTTATGCAGAGCACAGTAATACTGGAAGGAATTATGTAACACAGGAGAGGAAAATAAGGATTATCAAGCTAAGTATATCGCATAGGTGTTAAGGAACTTATACAACTTACGGGAATATGGGTCCTGTTCATGGCCATCGCCCAATGATTGCATGATGCCTGGCCTTTCTTTTAGGTCATATGATATTGTTTTATTGTTTTAAGTATACTGGGTGACCATTAGTGGCTAGTTATAATAGTACACTTTAAAAAAAATCCTGATTCTTGTTTGATCTATGAGTCTACCTTAGGACCTTATGTTTGGCAGCTTATTTTGTGTACTGTATCTTAATATTCTACCTCCTTTGGAATTTCATTTTCCATACTACACCTTCAGTGTTCTACTCTATGATAATTATATAAGTGAAATAATACTTCGTTTTCATAAAGAACATTTAAGAGAGCAATGCTATGTATTATTAAAATATAACTTAGGATGATAATTGTGTGTGTGTGTGTGTGTGTGTGTGTGTGTGTGTGTGTGTGTGTTTGCTATATTTCTGATATTGACTTACTTTGCTAGAAGATTTGTTTTTACTTCCCCCTCACAGACCTGTATGCTGAGCTATGGCAGGAGATCAGCAATAAAATATGAACATATAAGGCTAACCACGAAAAAGTGCAGTGGGCAGGATGGGGAACCATACCACTGTATTTTTGTACCTGAACTTCGTAAAATAAGCTGCAAAACAACGAAGATCTCCGTCTATACTCCTTTCACCTTAACGTGGCCCAAATTTTCGTCTTTTTACAGCTTATTTCATTTAGTTCAGTGGCAGAAAGTGACACTGTTATGGCTCTACATCCTTGCCATGGCACTTCTTCGTGACTAACACCTAGCTTATTTCGCGTAGCTCAGTAGCAGAAAAAGACAATACCTTGGCCCTACTGTACATCCTTTTCATAAGTATTTCTTTGCTATGTGCATCATATTCCATTGCTGATGTATTATTACAGCTGAGCAAAAATGCAGAGTTGACAGTATTGGGCCAAGTTAGAGTAAAACGAGTATAGCCGCGTAAAACTTCCAAAGAACGTACGTTGAACTTTTTTTTTCTGGCACTGAACTACGTGAAATGAACTGCAAAAGGACCTAACTCTCGGCCTATAATCTTTTTACTGGAACTTGGTCTAAAATTTCAAGCCCTCCATGTTGATAGCAGAGTTTTAAAAATGAATTTATGAAAGGTTTTATGCTGGTCACGAAGCAATGGCAGTTAAAGGAAGTACAGCCATATATATATATATATATATATATATATATATATATATATATATATATATATATATATATATATATATATATATATATATATATATATATATACATGAATAAAGCTGGAACAGGAGCGAAAATCAGGGCCAAGTTAAGGTGAAGAGAGTAGTCACTATGCAGTGACATGAAAAAGTTGCTTAGCCATAGTATCGTCTTTTTCTGCCAATGAACTACGTGAAATAAACTGCAAAATGACACCCAACTCAAAATAAATTCACTATATGTATATCCAGTAAAAATCTTACTTCGGGACAGCAGTAACGTTAACTACAGTAATTACAGGTATTAACGGGTAAATGTCTTAGGCTAGGCTTGTATCTCGTCAAATTTCATTATAGATCTTGTAATATTAACGATCCTAAATATCTGCATATGGTTTTTAGGTTATTAGTTTTATTCAGGTGTGGGAAGTTTGGTGTGATTTTTAATATCTGACTTCGGCTCCTATGACTCTCTCTCTCTCTCTCTCTCTCACGTTAATAAGATCATGATAATATTCTCTTAAGCTTCTTAGACTCTCTCATAATGCCCCCCATCTCTCTCTCTCTCTCTCTCTCTCTCTCATGTTCCTGCAGTCTGCCCTTAATCATACTCCTCTCAGCCCATCCCTCCTTTTTTTCCTTTCTGACGCTGGATTAACGCAAGCCTCTCTCTCTCTCTCTCTCTCTCTCTCTCTCTCTCTCTGAAATCGCCTTTTTAAGTATTTACACCGTTTCGCCCACAACCTATGGCCTTCATTCACACTGGCACTTCTCAGAACGTAAATTTCTGGAATGTTTGACTCACTTGTTTTGTGATTTGGCGAGGTGATGGAGGTCAGGTTTGGTTTGTCTTTCACTTGCATTGTACTGGAGTTTCAGGCTGGCTTTGTTGATATCGTCAATATTGTTGTGTGTTCACCTGCATCTTAGAATGATATCTATTACTATTGTCTGTCTATGTCTGTCTGTCTATCAGTCCATCTGTCAATCTCTGTGTCTGTCTGTTTTTCTATCATTTACCTTTCAATGTTTGTCTTTACCATTTTGTTTGATTGTCTGTCTGTCAGTCTATCTAACGATATCTCTCTCTCTACCCATGTATCTGTCTGTCTGTCTGTCTATATATTTCTTCATCCATTTATCTATCTACATATCTATCTCTGCCTATCTATATGTCTGCCTACCTCCCTGTGTTTAACTGTCTGCATGTCCCTCAGCCATCTGCATGCATATATATATATATATATATATATATATATATATATATATATATATATATATATATATATATATATATATATATATATATATATATATATATATATATATATATATATATGTACACGTGTGTGTGTGTGTGTGTGTGTGTGTGTGTGTGTGTTTATTTGCTGCTTATTCATCTATCAATCTGTCTGTCTTTTTATCTATCTATCTGTCTATCTATCTGTCTGCTTATTTATCCATCGATCTGTCTGTCTTTTTGTCTATCCATCTATCTATCTATCTGCCCATCAGTCTGTCTGCTTATTCATCATTGATCTGTTTATCTATGTATCTTTCTATCTGCCTGTCTGTCTCTTTGTCTACTTATTCATCATCGATCAGTCTTTCAATCTATATATTAATCTATCAATCTTTATCTATCTATCTGTCTGTCAGTCCGTCAGTTTTCTATCTGCCTCAATATTTGTGTCTGAGTTTATATATTCATCCATCCATCCATCCATTCGTTCATCCATCCATCTATCTATCTATTTGTTTATCTAACTGCTTCTTGATGCTCAAGTTAGGAATGCAGAATATGACTTTTTCAGATTATAAGCAGAGGAAGGAAAACTAATTTAATTAATATAAAATCACACACCAGATTACATGTGTCCTTCACTTACACAAATCTTGTAACAGTTGGACTTGAACAGCTTTAGGCTGGAGTATAGGGGAAAAGAATTCTGGGGAAGCGAGTTCCAGAGAGATGCAGTTCGGGGAATGAAAGAATTCTGATAGGCAGTTCTGCAATATGGCAGTGTGGCAGTCCAGTTATGAGCGCTACCAGATGCCCATGTAGCACGGAGGAAGGCGTGGAGAGGTGGCGCAGTAGATTCAACTTCGTCTGAGCATCTCCCATAAAAGTATCTGTAAGATAATGCAAGGGAGGCAACATTCTTTCATACTTGCAAGGCAGTAGTTCATTTGTAACTGCTATGTTGTTAACAGGTGTTATAGCTTTGTTCTGAAAATTTTCCCATTGTCTTAGTGCAGACTTTCCACATCCACTTCACAAGGGTGACCAATATTCGAGCTGAGGACACAAATGACTCTTGAAAATTATACCTAACTGTTATTCAGTGAAGAAGATAAATACTATTTCCTTTGAAGTAGTTTAGCAAGTGATTTAACGAGAGGTCCTAGTGAAGGTATTATCAAGTGAAACACAATTTCAGTACTTATAGAGACAGGAGTGTTTGTTGAATCGAAGGTAATATATGAATCAGGCAATCTTTGTATATTAGTCTGTCTATCAATCTACTGTATTCCCGGACGCCCTAATTCCACAAGGGGTGACCTAAAAAAAAAGAAAAATCACCTCCATTTCGACCTGTCCCCCGCCATTTCACTGTTCTTCCCCCAGCACACACACCCTAACTCATATTGTTTCTCCACTCCACCCCTGAATCTCGTCCTCGGCCTCTCCATCCCTCTTCCCCCCCTCCATCTCACTCACATACTCTCTCCTCGCTAGTGTCTCACTGTCTATCATCTCCACATGGCCCAAGTACCTTAGGGTATTTCTCCTACAGCTCTCTATCACATCCACATCCATACCACAACCCTCCTTCACTTCCTTATTTGTCAGTCTGACTCTCGATTTAACTCCACATGCTCCTCTCAAATAACACATTTCCACTGCTCACACTCTTGACTTGGGACCTTCCATCAAGGTCCAAACTTTACTTCCATAAGTTAGAATTGGTATTATAAAACTGCCATGCAGAGACTTTTTTACTTCCATGCTCTCTTCTCTTTTTACCAGCCACGATAACGATGCTGGTACTGTTTTCAGTTTTTATGTCTGTCTGTGTGTTTGTTGGCAAAATAACTTCACAACCACTCCAGTTATCATTACAAAATTTTGCAAGTGTGCAGTAGAGATGAAAATCTCGGACGAGTTCGAAAATGGTGAAGGAAGGTCAAGGTCATATTCCGAGCCGGGCTAGATATGTATCGGCTCGCGGCTAGCATGATTCCCCCCTTGTGGTGACCTCTAGTTCAAATCACTGCTTTCAAAGAACCAGCCACCTTTCTTCCCGGCTGTACCCTTTCAAGCATTTCATCCTCCAAACTTCCATCGTTACTCATCACACTACCGAAGCACTTAAATGCACTTACAAGTTTCATTTCCTTATCATTCAAACTTACTGTGCATTCAGTGACTTAATTTCCCTTGAAGACCATAACTTTACTGTTCCCTATGTTCACCTTTAGATTCCGTTTCTTACATACTCTCCCAAACTAATTCACCAAGCTTTGCAGTTCCCTTTTGTCTTCTCATAACAATACAGTATTATCTGCAGACAAGAAAACAGGAGGTTTCCAAATGATGCCGTCGCTCATTAGGGACACTCCAATATCCATTACTCTACTTTCTGTCTCTTTTATAACCCCGTCCATATACAGATGATTGAACAAACATGGAAACATGACATATCCCTGTTTTAATCCAAAATTCAGATAGAAAAATTCACTCTGTTCACCATCCATACACAATGCAGCCTTAACACCTTCATACATTATCTTCACGGCATTCAAATGCTTCCCAGCAACTCCACATATTTTAAATATTTCCCGTTTTTTTGTCTGTCCACTTTAACATGCTTTCTTGAAGTTCATGAATGCCTCATACAAGTTGCTTCCCTTGTCTAGGAACCTTTCCACTAAGCAGCTAAGGATGAATATCTGATCAATACAACCTCTTCCCTTTCTAAAACCTACCTGTTCTGTTCCAACTAATTCTTCTGTTGTTTCCCTAACCCTGTCAGTATGAATCCTACCATTTACTTCTATTACACTAAGAAGACAAATGCCCCCATGATTACCACAGAGTTCTTTTTCCCCCTTTTCTTTTTACAGGGAACTGTTATACCTGACTTCCAATCATCTGGGTCTCTGCCTTCCTCCTAGGCCAATCTGCACATCTTTCATATCCATTCTACTACTATACTGTTACATCCCCGTCCCACACTGCCACAGGCTCCATCAGCTGTACTTCAGTAAAGGAAGGACATTGTCCAGTGAGTGTTTCTTCCTATGGCCAGCCTTTCGGTGTACAGCACACAAGATCAGCTGAGGCGAAAATAAACAATGGCTTCTATGGCTTCTTAAGTTCATTGCCTTTATTTTCCAAATAAGCACACTTAATGCTTTCCAACTTCACCTCACTATTTTCAGAAGGTGCACAAAATGCAGTAACACTTCACTGTTTGCTGACAACATTTCACTGTTTTCACAGGTACCAAACATGATCTTCACTAACTGCAATTACACTTAATTCTTGCCATCAACACTTCACAAAGATCACTGACAGCACTACATTACTGCACAACACTCAAGCTGAGCTGAAAACTGACTGATACTGCTCCAGTATCTTCCCTATCCTTGTATAAGCTTCATCTATTACAGAGTGTTCTAAATTCTACAAGCAATAGTTGCCAACTCAGATATATCCAAAACATGCCAGAGTTTTCTTACACTACATAACACTCTTAATTATTTAGCACACAAAACTTCAATTACATAATTTAACAATCACATAAAAAACATTGTAGAGAAAAAGAGCACAAAAATTAATGTATAACTTACAAAATAAGTACACTCACAAACAGCAGGCTAACTGGTAATTCTGACTCATAATGGAACTATGGTACAAGAAACATTAGGAAACGTCAGGAATACTCTAGCACTACCTAATTGATGAAACCCACTTCTCAACACCACTCCCTCCCTAGCCCTTTGTCATCCTGACAAAACTGCACAATATATACAAACACAGTCCTTAATCCAAACTAAACATCTAATTATACACAAAATAATCTTCCAACTTATCAGGTCTTCTTCTATGCTGCTTCCAACGACGTCCCTGCTCTTCTACACAGTCTACTCCTCCTGGAATGTCTTGGTCCTCCTCCTGATGCACTTCTTCTCTTGGGAAACTGTCACCATCCTCTTGCACTTCAGCTCCTTGGTCCTCCTTAACAACCTCAGCTAAGGGTGAGCACAATTCCTCAGAGACGTCCCATCTGTAGCCTACTGTCCTGGCCCATGATACTGCCACAGATGGTTCATGTGTACCACCTTTGGGTGAGACTTCCTGCCTCACCAAATCCGATATGTAACATCTGATAGGCGGTCCAGCACATCGTAAGGCCCATCCTATGGGCTCTGCAGCTTCGGTGACTGTCCCTTCTTTTGCTGAGGATTGTATAGCCAGACTTGGTCACCAGCCTTGAAGCTCACTTCACTTGCTTTGGCATCATACTTGCACTTCATCACTTCTCCTGAAAACTTAAGGGCTCCTTACACTTGATGATGTACCCCAGCCAGCCTCTCCTGAAGATGCTTTGCATAGCTGGAGGTGTCTGTAGGCAGCTCTTCACCAGGTAGTCTGGCATCAACAAATCAATGGACAAGTGTAACTCGTGGCCGAACATCAGTTTTGCAGGGGTGTAGCCAGTAGACTCAAGGGATGCAGACCGATATGCCATCAACAATGCAGGTAATTTCTGGTCCCATTCTGTTTGTCTCTCTATGCAGTACTTGGCCAGGTCTTGTCCTAGGGTCCAGTTGAATTTCCCCACCATCCTATCTGACTCTGGCCTTAGTGAGGTCGTCTGGTCTTCTTGATCCCCAGTAACTTGCAACATTCATGGAAAACAGCAGATTCGAAGTTTCTACCCTGGTTTGAATGTAGCTCTTGTGGCTTCCCAAAATGACAGAGAAAATTGGTCAACCAACACCCGAGGAACAGTCGCAGCCTCTTGATAGCATAGGCATCTGGCCACTTAGTGAAGTAGTCCATGGCAACATATATATACTAGTTTCCTCTTTCAGTGAGTGGCAAAGGTCCAGCAATGTCCACCGTGTCTCTTTGCATTGGTGCACCCACTTGGTACAGCTAGAGAGGGGAGGCAACCATGTTTTTTGGGTTCCTTCTTGGCACAACATACATCACAGGCCCAACACCACTCATCAACATCCTGACACATGCCAGTCCGGTAGAACATCTGTTGCAACCAGCTTAGAGTTTTCGTCACTTCCAGGTGCCCATTAGTGATGTGGTTATGAGACTCATCCAAGATCCCAGACCTCATATTCTTCGGAACGACCAGTTGCCAATACTTGCTGAGACCATTAGGTGTCATCCACTGATGCTCCAGTAGTCCGTTGTTCAAACGAAGAAGGTCTCACTGACTCCAGTAGTTCTTAGTCACAGGGTTTAATCTGGAAACTTCTTCCCAAGATGGTTGCACTGTACTCCGCCGCAGCCAGTCTAGCACTGGTTGTAAATCTGCATCCTCAATTTGCACTGTCTTCAGGTCTTCTGCAAACTTCTTCCCAAGATGGTTGCACTGTACTCCGCCGCAGCCAGTCTAGCACTGGTAAGATTCTCATTCCTACTACACTGGTTGCCATCTATTCTTCTGTCTTTTTGCACACTATTCATCAAGGTTCTTCTTTCATTTCCTCATTAGTGGGGCTTCCTAGGAAAAACTGGCTGCTTGTCGTCCCTCACCCTCATCCTTTTCACTTGGACACCCATAGCTGAAGTGTCCCACCTAACCACATGTCCAACACTTGTTAGTTGCAGTCTGGGATTGGCTTGCACTGCTCTGTTCTTGCTCCTTCTCCCATTTGTAACAATGCACTTTCTTGTGTCCCAGCTTCTGGCAAAACCAGCAACCTCCTCTGATCTTCTCCTGTTCTCTCTTCCACTTGTTGCAATCCACTTTCCGATGTCCTGGTTTCTTACATTACCAGCAACTTCCTCTGATCTTCTCCCGTTCTCTCTTCCACTTGAAGTAGTCCTCTTTCCTATGTCTTGGCTTATCACAGTACCAGCAACTTCCTTCAAATTTTTCCGCTTCACATACCTGCACCTTTCTTGTCTTGAATCCTTCACTACGACCTGCCTGAAAAGTGGGCATACTGGACCTGTCATAGGACTCAAATTCTAGAGCCTTTGCTGGTGCTTCTTGCTTGTGCCTGCTTCACTTGCACTTTCAACTCTGCACTATCAAGAGCTTTGATGAACTGGTCCCCCAGACGAATAGCCAGCAAGTTAGGTGCTGCTCCAGGGTATGCCTCGTATGCCATACTCTCATGTTTATGAGCAAGCTGCTGTAGGGCATCGCCTCGAGTCTGCACACGGGTCTGGAATCGTGCTCTGTAAACCTCAGTCTGGTACATGGTCCCATATCTGTGCTCCAGCACTTCTGCCTGGGACCGATAACTGTTCCTCTCCATCAGTGACATCAGGCCCAGAATTTCCACTGCAGCACTTTTAACCCTTTAACAGTGGGGTGTCACTTTTGTGACGCTTGGGAGCAAGGGAGCATACCGTGAGGTGTCACTTTTGTGATTCTGTGTTATTTTGAATTCGCCTGGCCTTTCAAGTGGTGGCTTGTATCATCTATCAGTACTGCCAATGTCCAACACTAGTCAGCCATCCTAATCTCATCTCTACTCCCATCCATTGTTGACAATTTAGCCATGTCTCCCCATTCTTGACTCCCCTCCCTACCTCCCCTCCATTACCCTCTCCTCTCACCTGCCCGACTGTGCTATGCTAAGTAAATCTTCCCTGGAATTTTCCACTGATTTCATGAGTTGAAATAAGCCCTATGCCCTATTTTTATACCAAATAATATATACAAAAAAGAAATAAGGTAAGTGAGAGTGCCATACACCTGGAATTGAATAATTATCATGTGACAACACCTCACGTGCACTCGTTAGCTAATTTTCGCTATTTATTTCCCCTTGAAATATGCCGTATAATCTATTCTCGTAATAAAAATATATATAAGAAAGTAAGGGAGAAGCCTAAGTGATATTTACATTCACCTGGAACTACCTAATTATTGTAGGCCACCACATTGTATTCTACGCTAAGTAAATCTTCCCTGGAATTTTCCACTGATTTCATCCATTGAAATAAGCCCTATGCCCTATTCTTATACCAAATAATATATACAAAAAAGAAATAAGGTAAATGAGTGCCATACACCTGTAACTGGCTAATTATCACCTAACAACACCTCACGTGCATTTGTTCGCCAATTTTTGCTGTTTATTTCCCCTTGAAATATGCCGTATAATCTATTCTCATAAAAAAAATATATATAAGGAGGGAAGGGAGAAGCCTAAGTGATATTTACATTCACCTGGAACTACCTAATTTATTATGTATTGTCTAGATTTCCTGCCAATCATTTCATAGCTATATATTAGCAGCTGTCACAAGGCTGACGTTGGCAGTATTGCACTTCCCCTAGGCAGGCCACCAGTATCAGTTTACTGTCGTCTTTCAAGCTGAAAGTACTTCAGATTCGAGCCTCTAAAATTCCACCGCTTTTTAGCCCCATGCATAGTGCCCTGTGACCTCTACCCCCTACTAAACCTCATGTGGAAAGAGGTAAAGGGCTGACAAATGATAGAGAGTGACTACGATCTTTCTGATGAGTAAAACAGTGCAAGTGGAAATGTAAATTATGTGTAAACACCAAGTGAAAGCAATGAATGTAAATATAAGTGAACAGTGGAAAATAGTTTTATAAGTTACTGCAAGTGACAGTGCCTAACACAGTGTAAATAAAATAGAAATGTATATAATGTAAATAAAATAGAGAATGTAAATAGAAATGTAAATGAGTAGTATTATAAGAATACAAGTATATATACTAGGAGTAATGAAAGTGAAAGTTTCACTCTAGCATGTATGAATACTATGAGTTATGAAAGTGAAGGGGCAAGTGACATTTACTCTCAACGCTAGTATACAAGATGAGAAAGTGAATGCTACGTATTTTACTGAAAGAGAAATTGAATGCCTACAGTGACAATAAACTACTATTACTGAAGGAAACTTATGGATAAAGACTGTAGATATATATAAGTGTTATGTAGTAATAGAAATATAAACTGTGAGTGTTTTTATGAATAATAAATGACAGAACACCAGCGGCGAACGATCGGAAGTGGGAAGGTCATACGCCCTCGTAATTTTCATTGCTTTCACAGTGCCTTTTTTTGGAGTATGGATTCCAAACTATTTGAGAATCAAAGAATAGTGTTTCTAGTGATAATATCTGGCTGTGGTAATCATATTACGGGTTGTCGGAAAGTGTAAAGTGGAGACTCCATTACCCAACTTCAGAGGTCTCCACAAGTCCTACGGTACTCGAAGAAGGCTCAACAAACATCCCAGGAGAAAGCTGAAGGTATATGCCATAAGCATATGTAATTTTAATATTCTAGGACTAATAACTGATTTTTGGCAAATATTTTTAGAGAGTCTGTCGGAGCGCGAATATGCCCAGGGGAGCCGCAAGTCAAAGCAAAACAAGCCCGCGGTTTAGGGGTTAAGGCTAATAGCAAGTTGCACTGCCCTCTGCCTATCATCCCAACCATTCTGATCAGTGAGTAACTCAAACTGTGCGTGTTAAGTTTCCCAAGATACTCTACTTTCAAATTCCTGAGGTCTCTTTTTAATTGTACCCGCATTATACCCATGCACTTCACTGGTTTCAGGCCTAAAAACTGGGGCATCATAATAAAGTCCCAGGACTTAAAACTACTGCATTCTGATTATTTAACCCTGTAATGCTACTTTCAGATGTTTGGGATTTGTCAAGATCCTCCATACTCTGTCTATTTTTTTTCATATGCTCCCTGTACACGATCCTGATGCTCAGCAGTACAGTATTTCTCTACAGCCTCATTTCTCTCAGCAGTTGTATTCAAATGGCCGTCTGTATGCTTGAACTGGACATCTACATGCTTCAACTGGTCATTACATGCTTAAAGTGGTCACCTGCCTGCTGTCTGCACTCCATCACATTATTGCTTACCTCATACTTCTGCTGCTCTAGTTTGGCATCTATTTCCTCCTTAATTAAGCTGTTGCTGTTCTTCCTTTACTTCCCCCATGAAAGCATCTACTTGTCCTTGCATCCTTAGCTGTAATTCCCTCTGTTGCTCCTGTGATGCCTATTGAAGCTGTTCCCTCTGTGTTTGCAACAGTTCTTCGATTTCTTCATTTTGTGCCTGTAATTGTCCTTTGAGTTCATTCTGTCCTTCATTCTGTGCCTGTAGTCCTTCCTTCTGTGCTTGTAGTTGTACACTTTGTGCTTGTAATTATTCTTCGAGTTCTTTCTGTCCTTAATTCTGTGCCTGTAACTGTTCTTCGAGTTCTTTCTGTCCTTCATTCTGTGCCAGTGATTGTACACTTTGGGCCTGTAATAGCTTTGCAACTGTTGCCCGGGACATTTCCTCCTGCCCAGCTCGGGACCTTTTCTGCACATTCGTTTGCTCCATGTCAAAGATTAGACTCACTGCAGCACTTTCTAAAAATCCACACCCCTGACACTAGTGTTACGTCCCCATCCCACACTGCCAACGGTTCCAACAACAGTAGTTCGGTAAGGAAGATTGTTGCCCAGTGAGTTGTTCTTCCTATGGTCAGCCTTTCGATGTACAGTGCACAAGATCACTTGAGGCGAAAATAAACAATGGCTTCTTAAGTTCACTGTCATAATTACACTTAATGCTTTCCAAATTCACCTCCCTATTTTCACAAGAACCGAAGATACACAAGCCACAATAACACTTCACAGTTTGCCAACAACACTTCACTATTCCTACAAGTACCGAACATAATTTTCACTAACTGCAGTTATACATAATGCTTGCCAGCAACACTTCACAAACTTCACTAACAGCATTGCACTGACACTGCACTACACTCAAGCTGAACTGAAAACTGACTGTCACTGCTCTAGTTTCTTCCCCATCCTATATATGCATCCTATATTATAGAGTGTTCTGCATTCTAGGAGATGCAACAGTTGCCAACTCGGAGATATCCAATACGTGCCAGAGTATTCTTACACTGCATAACACTCTAAATTATTAAGCATACAAACGTAAGTTAAATTACATAATTTAACAATCACATAAATAAAATATTATAAAGAAAAAGAGCACAAAAATTAATATATAACTTACAAAGTAACAACATTCACAAATAGCAGGCTAACTGGGAACTTTGACTCGTAATGGAACTACAGTACGAGAAACATCGGGAAACGTCAGGAATACTCTAACTGGTGAACCACACTTCTCAACAATATCTTCTGCTTGCTTCAGCATTTCACCACACACTCCATCGATTCCTTCGGCTTTCTCCATTTTGGCTTTCTTCATTGTTTCCACTACGTCTATCCTACTGATCTCTTTCTCCCTTCTTGCCTTCCTCTTTCTCCCAGCCATTCTCCAGCCACTTATACCTGCATTGCTTTCATTTTCTATGTTTAACAATTTCTTAAAGTGTTCTCTTCATCTGCTCACGTTATCTCCCTTCTTCATTGTCAGTCTACCATTTTGATCTTTCACTCCCCAACTAACTTCTTTATCACCCTGTCTAACTCCCATTACCTCCTTCCAGAACATTTTCTTACATTCCCACCACTTTACACTCAAATTCCTTCCAAATTCCTCGTCCACTCTTCTCTTACTATCCCCTTCTAATCTTTTCACCCTTCTGTTTCTCTCTCTCTATATAAGTCTCTCTTTCGTCTGTCAACTTCTTCCATTCCTCTGCTTACCATCCACTTACTATATATATATATTTTTTCCTAGCACAGCTTGTCTCGCCACTTCATTTCACCCTGCTGTTCCTTACACCCCTTTTCGTCTTCTCTTCATTCCACACACCATCTCACGTGCTGCAGAGATTTCTTCTGTAAATATTTTGCACACACCTTCTACCTCCCCCATTTGCTCTAAATAATTTTTACGCAATCGCTTCTCCACTTATCTTTTATTCTGCCTATTTTTAACCCCCCCCCCTTATTTATTTATTTTTTTCAATCCTAGCATTAAATAAGGCAGTGTAATTTTGGTGCCATTCAATGACAGTATAAGTCTTCATTTAAGGAGACTGCTGTACTGCATAGGAAGTAATCGATATCGAACTTTGTGAATGGCTGTTTAAGTGTGGAGTAATTGTGAAGCGCTGAATTATTTGAATATGAGTGAGTAGGATTGTGCGTGATAGACAAGAGATCATTAATACGAATTCAGAGAAGGGTTGGAACCTTGATTGATCCTTGTGGCACGCCGACATTAACCGAGTGGAAATTGGAATACACGTAATCTACTTCTATTCCTATATTTCTGTTGGTGAGATGTGAGGAAATCAGTGGAACAAAAGATGACAGGCCGTAGGAAGGGAGTCTCGACAGCAAGGGCCAATGTCGCATTCTATAAATTTTTGTACAAATATCAAGGGTTACTACATGGTTTTCTTCATGTTGATCAATTGACCGATGGATGGTTTGAGCCAAGAGATTGTATATTTCAACAGTGGATCATTCGTGGCGAAAACCATACTATCTGTATTAAGTTGTGGCATTCAGTACGTTTAACAACGTAATAAAAACAGTCTCAAATACTTTACCAAGAGATGATGTGATAGCTATTGGTCTGTAATCAGATGGGTGAGAGGAACTTCCTTTCGTCGGGATTTGGTGGAAATTAGCTTCTTTCCAAGAATTTAGGAGTGAAAATTTCTTAATAATTCAGCTAGAAGAGGAGCAACTTCTGGGGAACACATTTTCGAAAGGATTGGAAGAATTTTATCTGGACCTGGAGCTTGTTGGTTAGTAAATTGTCTAGAACGGATTTTACGTATCTAGTCTGCATCTTCATTGGAACAATTTGGGGGGAGTTAAGTTCTAGTACAGGAGCATTCTGACTTCCTCTAAGATATATTTTCGGGCAAACGTACTGGCAAGGAAGTTATTTTTTTTTTTCCACGTGGTTCATTTAATGTTTCCATTTGAAGATTATAGTTGTGAAGTGGGTGATGACTTGTTAAAATTATTATTGAAAGAGCTGAGAGTTCATCAGAATATTCTGTTTGTGAAGGAAAAGTGATTTGGCAGGATTTACAGTATTATTGTTTTTCCGTGATTTCCAGGAATGTAAAATTGACTAAGGGATTCGTTCGTTTTCATTTCAAGTAAATATTATGTCCTAAGGACTTTTGGGTCGTTGCTCTGGCACAATTGTTGTCAAGCCATTTTTGGACTCGAGCTTTTTGTAAACTGCTGACTGGGTACGAACAGTTTCATACTAGCTTATGTTAAGTCATTAATGTAGGACCGGGAAGAATTACTGTCAGTGCAGATGAAGGACTGTCATGGAATATCAGCAAAACAATTTCTAAATCCATCCTAGTCTCTCCTGTCAAAGTGTTATCTGGTCATCCTGAGTGGTTAAGAACGGAGACGTTCGGGTCAACTGACCAATGAGGCTTTGACGACTGTGGTCAGATGGAGGATCCAAGTGGTGACAATAGCCCTATCCTGTACTGATCTGGGATATTTGTCAAGATCTGGTCTAAGAGATAGGCACTTTGATCAGGATTATCTGGTATTCTGGTTGGTTGTTTTACCAGTTGCTTGAGATTAAACAATTTTCCAAACAGTTTGCATTGTAGGCCTGTATCCTTAAGCCTCGTACACACCAAGATACAAAGTCGCGCAACATGGTTTCTGGACTCTCTCGCATC